>NW_028227259.1:129660216-130112716 GCF_978045245.1 Mus caroli | reverse complement strand
TTCAGGGATCAGAAGAGGGCATCAGATCCCCTTGATCTGGAGTTACAGACGGTAGGAGCCACCTGATGTGGGTGCTGGAAACCAAACTCCAGTCTTCTATGAGAGCAGCAAGTGTCCTTAACCCCTGAGCCACATCCCCGGATCCTTCGCTGATGTTGATATACATATATATTCAAAATCTCATGGCTCGTCTTATTGCCTTATTTGATTTATCTAAAGACACAGAACCAATAAGCAGGGTGTGGGAGGGGTGGGTGTGGGTGGAGGGGTAGGGGAGATTGCAGCCATTTATCCGTTATCTCATTATGACTATCTCTGGCCACCTTAAACACAGATGGCTGGAAGAACTTTCCTAGCCAATCAAAATTCCCATCTCCTAGTCATCACTAGTTGCCAGGTGCCGGTTGGGTTCCATCACAAAAGGAACTGTGTGGTCTATGGAAGCCCCTGGAGGGAGGTAGCAACCAGAAGGTAATCTGTAGGGCCAAACAAACCACCTTATGTCATTGTATCCAACTCATCCTGTAGGAGCCAAATGATTGGGATTGGCTGAGGACAACAGCCAGAACTATGGAGTTCTGGTTCCCTTGAGAGATAGAGTGATTACTTTCACAGCACATATATCATTGAGATGAGACAAGAGCTGGCCAAAAGATTTCTACTTGAGTAACAGAATAAGCCCACGACGAACTCAACCTGTATCCGGAAGCACAGGCAGCCTGAGGTACCTACCGTGCGGACCAGCTCTTTCGCTATGTGAAAAGGTTTGTAAATATATTTTTATGTATCCTTTGAGAATTTCACATATGGTTCCAACAAATCCTGATTGTATTTATCCTGCTTCTCCCTGGATCGCCTCACAGACCTCTTCACACCCATGTTCCTCCCACTTCCATGACTTTATTTTAATAACCCTTGGTTCAAATTCACGCTTTGCCACCTGTGCATGAGTAAGCGGCCATCCACTGGAGCGGGATCAACCTACCAGGGGCCGCATCCCTGTAGAGAACTGACTCCTCCACAAGTGGCCTTCAAGGTCCAGTAACTCCTCAGCCTAGGATGAGATCTTGGAGCCTCCCCACCCCCACCTCCACCCCCCACACCTGCTGATCGATTCCATGCTGGAATGTTGACTGGCTTGGCTGTGTTCAGGCCTTAAGCAGGTAACCACCATGGCTGCTGAGAGTTCAAGGTCACAGTGGTCCCGTTAGGTCCCGAGCACACCATTTTGCTCCTGTCTCCCTGACCTCTGGGTCTCATGACCTTTAACCTTCACAGCAAGAGTTACAAGCCTGACCAGGTCTACCTCTTCTGCTGAGGATAAAACAGACCATCTTAAACAATAATTAGAACGGCCCTTAGAACATGTTCTAAGCTGATATCTAAGGGTGATTATCATCACCAGATAGCCAAGTAAAACCCCAAAATACCAAATGCTTGAACCAAAATAGAATAAATGCTGTCAAGAAGAATGTAGAACTGCCTAATCTAATGCATATTGTGCATGAAAAAAATCTCAGGGAATAGCTAGAGAGATGGCTCAGTGGTTAGAGCACTGGTTGCCCTTCCAGAGGACCCAGATTTGAGTCCCAGCACCCACATGAAAGCTCACAACCATCTGTAACTCTGTCAGCCTCTGCGGGCACCCAGCAGCATGCAAGTGGTGCACAGTCCTATGGACAGACAAAACACACATATACATAAAATAAAATAATTGCAAACACACAGGGAAAGTCTAAAAATAATGTTTACTAGGATGGAAACTTTAAGGGAAAATATGAAGGTTTGGAACCAATATGAACATTGGTCCTGTTCCAATCCAAAAAACATTCTTGTCACTCACAAAGACCTGGACTGGATTCTGAATGAGAAGGGGCTCAGTGGATTCCCACAGAGGAAGGCATGTTTGTGAGGTCTTTCCAGACAGAACTGTGCCACAACAGGGAGTGGATCACAGACCTGTGGCCACAACAGGGAGTGGATCACAGAGGAGCAACCACCTGAATAAGAAAGAACACAAGGAAGTCTTTTCAACTACTGAATGCTGTTGCTAAGTTTACTGCCTCCTGAAATACCCCAGGAGTTGTACAAGACAGCTGAAGAATGGCAAATAATTGAGGCGATGTACGTTCAAATGAACAATTTCTAAATCGAGCAAAAGCATCATCCCGGTCAGGAACTGAGCAATTGAACAAAAAGAAAGAAAGAAAAAAAAAGCAGGCTAGAATTCAAAGTACTATCTGAAATATGCTAGGAAATACGTAAGAAAACTCAAGAAAGTTACCAGAGGATGACCTTGCCACATCCCAGAGAAGAAGGTAGTCTCAAAGGACATGAGAGCATCAGCTGGAATGCTGGAGAGATAGCTCAGGTCCTAAGAGAGTTTACTGCTCTTCCAAATGACCAGAGTTCTGCTCTCAGCATGCACTTGAATGAGCCACTTCTATGATGGGATGTAAAGTGTAAGAAGAAAGACTCCTTCCTTCCTCAAGTTGCTCCTGGTTAGTCTTATCACAGTAACAGAGAAGCAAGACAGATCAGTGCTTGTGACGCCCGGTGAAGAATTCGTAGGGTGATGTCCAAAGCCAGCTCACGTGGGAGTCCTGCTCACGTCCATGTCTAACTTTCTATTTTTCCAGGACTACAAATCTGCCCCCCCTAATAAACATACCTCCTCCTTTTCTACCTTAGGTTCTCTGCAAGAATCTGTACTTCCTGGGTTGGCACAACAGATGTCTTCCTGCCCTTCACATCTCTGACCTAGATCCTTTTTCCAGAGATATCTTGCCTACCACTCAGCCAAAGAAGCATCCAAGTTCACAAAACTGGTTTTGTTTCATCTTTACAGCCCATAGAACAGATTGATGCTTCCCTCCTAGTTATGGATTTGCTGTCTTTTTCTTCCTCTGAAAATTACTCTCCCCACGAGCAGGGCCTCAACCACTCTTCCCCATTACCAAGTGCACTGTAGAAGGAGGAATCCGGTCATGCCAACACCGCGGACCCCTCAGTGTGCAACCATGGAAACAGAGACAGCACTGAATGAGTGTTGCATGTGGAAAAAGTGACAGAGTTGGGGCCCCAACCAAGGACGATTTCACACATCAACAGAACCATCTGCCTGCGCCTTGGATCCTGCTTCCTGTCCAGTTTCAGAAGAGGCGTCTACCAGGGTGAGCCAGCCTGAGTTTTTTGTTTTTTTTTTTTTAACCAATTCAGTAAAGCATACTTACAAACCCTAAGAACACACTAGGTACAATATTTTATCTCCTTTAATACATGGATCTTTTTAAAAAAAAAATAATGTTTGTATTGATTCCTTGAAGCCTTTATCTATGTACACAGTACAGTTTCATGATATTCACTCTCTGCCACCTCCCTCCAAATGCTCTAGTGACTCCCCCCACCTAATCTCTTTCCCAACCTCATGTTTTCTTTTAAAAAAATTATTATGAATTGCATCCTAAGTCATCATATGTGCATGGGTGTAGGAGTTGATATTATTATTGTACGTGTATATGAGAAAGCCACCACAATTAAGATACAAAGCACTTTCAAAAAGAATATCTTAAACTGAAATAGCTAGAAAGAGACAAAAAAATCACATTTGCTGCTGGGGATTTGACAGTCTCTGAGAGATCACCTAGCAATGTACATCAAAAACTCAGAAAGTGCACACAGGGCTGGGCATGGTGCTCAGCTGGTCCAGTGCTGTCCAGCATGAAAAATGCTCTGGGTTCCTTCCCCATCACTTCATAAGCCAGGTGTGGTCAACACACCTGTAGACTCAGCACTCAGGAGGTGAATGCAGAGGGCCCAGAGTTCAAACTATACATCTTTGATTATATTGTAAGCTCAAGGTCAATCTGGGCTTCCAGAGATCCTGTCACAGAAAGAAAGAAGGAAGGAAGGAAGGGAGGGAGGGAGGGAGGGAGGGAGGGAGGGAGGGAGGGAAGGAGGAGGAGAGAGAAAGAGAGAAAAAGAGAGAGAGAGAGAGAGAGAGAGAGAGAGAGAGAGAGAATAAAATTATGTATAAACAATCATTGCATTTGTTTCCTGGGTTGGTCTCATGCTGTTGATCACCGATAGTGAGTTGTGCCATAGCTCGGATGTATCCACTCATCCACAACAACCAACACAGGACCCTTTCTGACACACAAATGAGAAGTCTCTGAGGTACATTTCAGAAGCTTTGGACTTGAATTTGGACCACTCAAGAGAGGTAAATAAGAGCCAAATCAGCAGCCAACAACAACAACAACAAGAAGGGCTTCCAGAATACCATCTCCTGCTCAAAAAAGCAGAAAAGCCCCCAAACAGCATGATGGTGTAAAATCATGATAAGCCACTTAAAGTAGGAGGCTGGAGAGGTTGCTCAGCTGGTCAAGAGTGACTGCTCTTCTTTCAGAGGATGCACCCACGTTCATTTCTCAACACCAGTGTGAGGTGGCTGAGAACTGCCTGTAACTCCATGTTCTTCTGACCTCCAAAGTTACTGTCATGCATAAGCACACACACACACACACACACACACACAATTCCTTTAAACTACAAAGAGATTTTCGATGGTAGCTATGTGGTAATTTACCTTTCAGAGGACCCCGTAATTTCCCCTCCTCTGAAGGGCACCATCCCGTATTTCATGGCTCAGGTTTTCCATATTCATTCTTTACCCCTCTGAGGCCTGTGAGCATTCAGATTTATGACAGTGGAACTAAATAACCAATAATGTGGGCGTAAAATGGAACAATGAGTGTCCACTAAGCCATGTTACAAGAACATCTCCGTCACAGTGTGCAGAGTGCCTCTATTTCATGTCCCTGTGTTATTTTTTATGTTGCATGAAATAATCATGAAATCATTGATTTGAAACACAGGAGGAGTGTTGCTTGTTCATCCCTCTGCCTGGATCTCAGGAGGTCCAGCATGAATCTCATTTGAGACTGTATCCTCCAGGGGTTTCTAGAGCTCTGTGTGTGTGTGTGCATGTGCATGTGTATATCAAAGCTCAGGTCTCTGGTAGCCCTGATGAACCAGGCTCAGTCACATGCCTTGTACACACCAATTAAAGAGTCCACAACAGTGAAACTCTGGGAAAGGCCTTATTCAATGTGATCACATTGGAAAGAGGAACAGATAAAGTAGTCCGGTGAACCCCAAGTAGAGCCTTGAGGTGCTAGTGTGAGCTTTAGGTTCTAAAGAAGGCAAGAGAAGTACATCAGCAAGCAGACTTGGTCCAAATGGAAACTGCCCATCCCTGACCCCTCACTGTCCATGCAAGATGACCTGACAGGTCAGACCTATGTGGAGTCTCTTCCTAGGAAACAAGGTCCCCCACTCCCCAGCTGGCCCCAGGCTTCAATGCTTTCCTTCATCCAGTACAAGACTTCTAGGAAATTTTTAATTCTCTGGGGCTCATGGTTTCAACAGTTTGGCAATCAAAGGAAGGGACACAGAGAGCTCTTTTTCTAGTGTACCCTGTCCGGGTGGTGACTCCAGGTTTGTGACTATTGGTAGAATTCCTTCTTTGGGACCTTGTGTCTCCAAACCTAGAATTTCTTTGGTGGTCTTGTAAAAGACTTATCTGATCAGAATCAGTGCATGGGGGAAGTTTCCTCGTTTGATTAAAGCAGGCTGAACCTCAGCTGCAAAATCCTTTTGCCTTAGCTCTGTGTGGACCCCATGCACGATTCCCCCTCACACAGAAGAGCACACATACCAAGGGACCAAGGATGTTGACTCAGCATTCATACCACCAAAGTCCCGTATGCTTTTTCTTTTTTTTTTCAAAGAACCCTGAGAAGCCATGCATTGAAATTGCTGCCCTGGTCTCCGCACACTGAGATGACACATGTCTTTTCAACTTCTCTTTGAAGTTGCCTCTGTTTCTCAATCTTCTGTGGGAAGATGGACTTTTGTAGTAAGAAATATCAGAGAGGTGATGGAGTAATAAGGCCTTGTTGACCTAAATAAACTCCAGAAACTCATCAAGACTGAAGCTCTAAACTGAACATGGCCCCCTAAGTTTTCCCTTAAAATATTAACCCTTTTGGAGGGCTGGGGAGTTACCTCAGTGGGTAAAGAGTTTGACCTGACTTCAATCCCAAGCCCATGTTTTCAAAAAGCCAGGCTTGGTAGTGTGCACTGGGAAGGTAGAGATAGGGTCTCTGGGGCTTGCTGGCCAAGGTAGTTCCTGATCAAATAGACAAATCCCAGGACAGTCGAAACCCTGTCTTAGAATGTCAAGGTATATGGCACAGGAGGAATGACAGCTAATACTGTCCTTTGACCTACACATGCATGTGCACATATATGTGTGTCTATAGGCACACATACACAAATACACATATATAAATATACCCATACACACATAGGCATATACACATGGACATATATACACATAACAACACACATACTGTGTCATTCTTTTTTTTTTTCATCAGCCACTCCCAGGTCTGTACTGTCTACCCAGCTGACTCACTTACCCATGTCCAAAGTGAGTAAGGGTTTATAGAGGTAGGAGGAAGGGAGTAGCAGAGTAGACAGTCATTTGGGCACAGAAAAGGTTCACTTCTCTGAGACTGTTATCCTGGATCTCTTGATACTCCATGGCACCTACCAAAGTGACTCTTCGGTAAGCAGTGGTCTATAAACAGAGTCTGGGTGGTGACTTAGTTAGGGTTACAATTGCCCTGATGAAACACCAGGACCAAAGCAATTTATTTCGCTCAAATTTCCATATTTCAGTTCGTCGCTGAAAGCAGCTAAGGCAGGAACTCAAACAGGACAAGAACCTGGAGGCAGGAGTTAATGCACAGACCATGGGGGAGTGAGTGTTGCTTACTGGCTTGCTTCCCGTGGCTTGCTCAGCCTGCTTTCTTATAGCACCCAGGACCACCAGCCCAGGGATGGCACCAACTCCATAGGCTGAGCTGTCTCCCATCCATCACTAATTAAGAAAATGCTCTACAGGGTTCCCTGCAGCCCCATGCTACGGAGGCATCCTCTCAGATGACTCCAGCTTGTGTTAAGTTGACATAAAACTAGCCGGCACAGGCAGGGCCACAGCAAAGCTGTAGAAGAAAGTTGTTGAAAGTAAGGTAGACTTTTAAGCTAGGTTCTGTATTTCAGTCAAATCTGTTGGGTGTCATGGGGGGCTGATACTAATAAACTGACTTCATAGGATGTTTTAATACTCAGAAACTGGGAGTGCTAAGGTATTCGGTGGCTGGTACATTCAGGAGGGGTGCTTTTCAAAGCAGGAGGCTAGAGGGACCACTGACAGCCTTGGCTGCCTTCCGCCTGACATCTGCTATCACAGACTTCCAGATCGGTGGAGAGCCATTTCCTAAGGATCGTTCCCTTCTCCGCTAAGAGGAGAGCACATATTTGCCTTCTATGTGCAGATAATTTCATTTTCAACCACTGGATCACCACAAAGAAGGAGCTAGAGCCTCGCAGAGAAGCCTGATAGCCCGCAGCATCACGTGAGAAGCTTGGTGGTTCAAACAGCCTCGCGTCCCACCTGTAATTATCCGCACCACAATGGACTTTTCTCCGGTCTGAAAAAAACCTGGTGTCCATGGGCATCGGCTGGCATTCACTCAGAGCAAAACACAAGGCCACTGCTTCTCAGATTCCTTCTCCTTTTTGCTTGTATTTTGACCAGGCTTCAAACGACCGACTTGAAGAGATTCTCAATCAACTACCCGCTTCCTTCACTGGACAATTGAAAATTACATTTCACGATTTGGACAATGGGTATTAATAAACTCAATATTATTTTCAAAACTTCTTTTTTTAATCACGTGGTGTTGAATTGCAGCCGATGAATTCATTTCTATTTTAATTAGAAAGCTCCGGTGGTGCCGGGGCGACACCAGGCTGTTGCTTGCTAGGCTTTGTGGGCCACTGGCAGGTGGCAAGAGCCTCATTATTCTGTGCAGGTCCCTTCCCTGGCTGTTTTAGAAGGAGCCACTAAGTTCTTTATCCTGCGGGTTAGGCCGCAGCTGCGGATTATGCTAATTCTTGCTTACTTGCAAATAGTCCTGTGTTTATTTTGTGCCTCGCCAGCTGTCAACAAAGACATTATGGAAATAATTCCCATATTTAAAGGCAGATTTTGTTCGAGGGGTCCTGCTGCGAGCCCCAGTACCACCCCTTATTTGGTACACAGAGGGTTCTTGGGCTACCTCAGATGTTGAAAAACTGGGTGTGGCCCCAACCTAGGGGCAGCTCTATTCAGTGGTCTTCTCGCGTCTCTCTGTCTCCCTCACCTGTAAATTTTGCTGAAACCAGACCTGGTTTTCCTGTGAGAAATTTAAAACGTCACTCTAACTGGTTCTCCACGGATTGAGGAGAAATCTCGTTTTATGGTGGTTATGGAGGCTGAAGATTTCATTGCTTTCAAATCAGCGTTTGAGCAAACATCCTCTCAAATTGGAAACCCTAACACTTCCCCTCGCTGCCTCGCTGTCCCCGAGGCTTTGAACCGCTTTCCTATTTAACCATCTCAGTGGAAAGCCGCTGACAGCATATAAGAGAATAATTGCACTCCTGATCTTACTCCCGGGTTATATCCTATTTACCTGTCCCCTTCCAGATTTTCTTTGATTTTATTTCACGGAAGAAGTAGAAGAATGTTTAATTATCCTTTTCTAACAGGTATTGCTACATAGCAAATCAGGAGAAGTCGGCAAATCAAGAAGCATTTAATTTCCACCAGCGTTTTTTTCACGTTCTCTGACGCTTTTCCGGTTAGTAGGTGAATTCAGACAAAACAATATGTGCATAAGGAACGCTCCTACCCCACGCCATTGAGAACGCCCTTCTATCCTTGCTTTCTCAGAAGGCTTAGCGGTTTAAATTTCCCTCAAATTACATTCACAGGCTCCATCTCTGTTTCCCCCAAAACACGGTGTGAACAATGGAAGGATCCAACACATTTAAGATTCCTTTGGAAACACACACATACACACACACACACACACACACACACACACACACACACACACACGTACGTACGTACGTACGTACATACGTATGCACGCATGCATGCACGCACGCACGCAGGCGCACAAGTTCCCTAATGGTCAGCGAACACGTAGATCTGATGAGCTGGCTTAAGGCAGGAACTTAATGCTGAACACCAATTATCCCCAAGCTGCCACACCTCAAATGGTCCAGTTCAGTCATTGTCATCAAGGCTTGAGCAAAGCGCCAGTGTTAAAGGGGACACTTAGCAGGATCTAGTTCCCTAAAATGTTGTTTTGTTTTGTTTTTTTCAAGGCATGGTTTCTCTGTGTAGCCCTGGCTGTCCTGCAACTCACTCTGTAGACCAGGCTGGCCTCAGAAATTCACCTGCCTCTGCCTCCCAAGTGCTGGGATTAAAGGCGTGCGCCACCACCGTCCGGCTCCCTAAAATGTTAAAAGTGAGGAAACACAAAGTAATACGAGTGAGTCCTTGACCATTTGAGAATGAGGAGATGGGAACACCCTTCCAAGTGAGGTGAGACATAATACTGCCCAGGGGTTTACCAGGAGTCACAAATGGAGCTATACCAGTGAGGAACATTTCAAAGACAACTTGAAAACTGTTTTGAGAGCCTAGATATCAGACAGTCACTGGTTCAAATCCCACCCCTGCCACTCATCAGCTGAATGTGTCAGTATGTGAGCAGACACATGGTGAAAATAAATCCAGACTGTGGAGTATTATGCAGCACCAAAAAGGGATGAACTATCAAATCCTGAAAAGACATAGTGATGGTGATTGATAATAACGATGCCCGTGATGGTGATGATGGTGATGATGCTGAAAAGTGTGATAATGGTGGTTATGGTAACGGTGGTTATGGTAATGGTGATCAGGATGGTAATATGGGGATGGTGTGATGTTGCTGCTGGTGGTGATAATGATGTTGATGCTGGTGGTTGTGATGAGGGTGATAAACACTGATGTTGGTGATGGTGATGATGATGGTAGCAGTGGTCATGACAGTGGTACAGTGATGGTAATCATGGTAGTTATGACCACAGTGCTCATGACTTACAGGAAGTGTGTCGGAAGTAAATCACATTGTCGTCCATTCTCAACGTTCATGATACTGATGCTTTTTGTCTTTTAAATCAATCAATATCTCTCCCTCTCCCTCCTCTTACCCCTCCCCCTCCTCTCTCTCTGAATGCTGAGAATCAAAACTTCCTTTGGGAATATGGCCTAGGCTTGTCCTAAGCTATTGAAATTCCAGTTTGGGAACCAGTAAAGTTTTGTGGTGTGGGCATTGTCATCCTCAGACAGAAATGGTCCTGTGAAGAAAAGGTCACTCAATAGTAAGGAGAAACACAACACCTTCCCTCTTTGTCAGGGCAACGTGGTGCTGGGCTACTAATAGAAGACAGGCAAGCATGTCCATGTATGAATTTAACTGTTTATATTTCTTAATTCTTTGCAAGTTTTTTGTCGTTGTTTGTTTTTTGTTTGGTTGATTCATTGTTTGGTTGGTTGGCTTTTGGGGGGGTGTGCTTTTTTGTTATTGAAATAGGATTTCTCATGTAGCCCTGGCTGTCCTGGAACTCACTCTAGATGAGGCTGACCTTGAACTCACAGATCTGCCTACCTCTGCCTCCTGAAGGCTGAGATTAAAGCCGTGCCCCACCATTAAACATTCCATGGTATGCTGTGCCCCGTGCCAAGTGCCAGCTGCAGTATGTGGGTTGGGGACTAGCTGTGGTTCCTTGTCCTCTGCTTTCTCCCTCTCAGGGTATCCAGACTCTGGCTGAACAGCACATTGGGCTAAAAGGATGAACTGAAGTCAGAATAGGTTCTGCAGGATCCGGGTCTGGCTGGGAGTGAGTCTCTGGAGAGAGAGCCAAACAGATGACCTTAGCTTGTGTGCATACCTTTATTCAGGGTTGGCTTGTACAAGCATACTTTATTCAAGGTGAATATGAACCTTGGAGAATAGGAAGGGGTTCTTCTTAGGGTGAAGTTTCTTCAGCTACAGTTTAAAGTACTGGGGATGCCTCGTTTGCTGGGCCAGGTACTTACTGGGCCAGTTCTTATCAGGGAAAGAGGAAGTTGAACTTGTAGGTCTTGACGACTTGTCAACCTTTTCCAGTTAGAGGGTGTAGGAGGTCAGGCTCCCCACACAAGGTCAGAGAAGGGGAAGCCCTGGCTGGCAAAAGGAATCCTCCATTTTGCCCCTCACTCAGAGGAGCTATCTGGCCATGGTAGACTTTGACCTTAATTAGCAGGGTTTAACCACAACACTCAACATATTTCTCATGACTGCAGAGCTATATGGATGCCATTCACTACTTTTTCCATGTAGTTTTGTCTTGCAGGTGTGGACTCAGGGAATTGCCCAAGTCTCCCTGCAGACCAATGCTCAACCTCGTGCAACACAAAGTTTCAAGTTTCCTGTGCTCAGCTCAAAGGGTGTGAACATACCAGAGAGACTGCAAGAGGCAGTTCCTATGGGTCACAGCTGGATCAGCCTCCCTTGGAGTCTGTTCTCATCAGATGCATGGTCACACTGAGTAATGTCATCCAGGTAGGCTCAGAATGAAGGGAAATCTGTTAGAAAAGTACTTACCAAATGGTCTCTGTTCCAGTGAATGGGGAGGCACTGTCGCTGGTCCCCACAGGCCATCTCTGATCTACTCGGGAGTGTCTACTCCTCTCCACAGTTTTCTCAGAAGCCTACTGTCTTAGTTTGTGCATCACTGCTGTGATTAAAAACATGACCAAAAGCAACTTGGGGAGGATAGAGTTTATTTCAGCTTAAAGGTAACCTCATGGAGGAAAGTCAGGGATGAAGTTTAAACCAGGAACCTGGAAGCAGGAACTAAAGCAGATGCCGTGGCACAGTGTTGCTTACTGGCTTGTTCCTCATGGCTTCCGTGGCCTGCTTTCTTTTCTCACCCTAAGACTGCCTATCTAGGGGTGGCACTGCCCACAGTGAACTGGGTCCTTAGCACATCAGTGGTTAATCAAGAAAATGTGCCCCAGGCCTGTCTAATGGAGGCAATCTCTCAACTGAAGTACTTTCTTCTCACATAACCGTGGCTGTGTCAAGCTGACAAAAGCTACCCAACATGCCCAAATAGGACACTCAATTTAGTAACATTGAAATGGACTTGGAAATACGAAGAATATCCCTCAGTCCTAAAGACAGAAATTATTAAAAGCAGGAAAAAAAAACCCTTTATTATAATCACTAGTCAGGTTTTTTTTTTTGATATGGTGATATGATATGACTTAATAAGATCTATGTTATCTTTCAGTCCAAGAATGTGTAACTCAACTCCATGTCACTCTGAACTTGAGGACATTTGTTATTCCTTGGGCTGGCTAGTTTTAGGTCAACTTGATACAAGTTGGAGTCATTGGAAATAAGAGAGCCACAGTTGAGGATATGCCTCTGTAAAATCTGGCTATAAGGCATGTTCTTAATTAGTGACTGATGGGGGAGGGCTCAGCCCATTGTGAGTAGTACCGCTACTGAACAGGTAGGTGGTCCTGAGTATAAGAAAGCAGGCTGAGCAAGCCAGTGAACAGCACCCCTTCATGCCCTCTGCATCAGCTCTTGCCTCCGGGTTCCTGCCCTGGAGTTTTGAGTTCCTGTCCTGTTTTGAGTTCCTATCCTGACTTCCTTTGACAATAAACAGTGATTTGGGAGTGTAAGCCACATAAAAATTTCTCCACTGCTTGCTTTTGGTCCTGGTATTTCATCACAGCAACAGTAACCCTAACTAAGACACACCCTGATTTGCATTCTATTTTATTTCTGTTGTGCCTCCTTAAGCAGCAATTTAACAAAAAGTCCTGCCAGAAGGGACAGACATATTTGTAGCACACTGCAGTCTCCTTTGTAACCTTGTAATTATTTACAAAAGACTGGCTGTTATTCAGTATCTCATGGGAATTCTTGGGAAAGGCTCAGCCCGATTGAATTCTAAGGTGGAAAATACAAATTTAGAAAGCCAAGTCTAATCCAAACTGAATTTACGAAGTTCACAATCTTCTCTTTTTTCAAAAATTCACTCAACACCCCCGTCCCAAGAAGTCTACCTCCTGGAAAGACATATGTGACTCATTCGCAGGCCACCTTGTCTTCTATGTTCAGAGAAGTCTTTCACAGTCAACCTGCTTCCCATTCCTTTCTTAATGTTTTTGCTGATTTAAATGGATGAGGAGCATAGCATAGATTTCAGTCAGAAGAGACCTGTACATGAATAAAAGAGAATAAAGATTGTAGCCCCTAGGCAAGACAATTATAAGAGAAAAATATGAAAAGGGAATTGTTGTGAACTAAGAGAGCAGAAGATATTGGTAGGCTTGGTCCAAACACATCTGAGGATGTGAGTGGAGACAGGAACCTCCCCCCTTAAGATGTCTTCCAACCATGTCAGAGTGCATTTCACGTTTCTCAGTGGTAGCTCCATGACTATGACATAATGGATCACCTGTATAAGCCTCGTGATTGGCTTCCTCATGTTCCCCAGCATCGCCCTCTCGTATAGGATTGTCCCCAGGCAGTTGTAAGGACCAAGCAGAGCAATAGAGGTAGCTGTTGCTATAGTTTCCAGAACACCAAGCTGACTCATGCAAGCCATGGGGAGAATCAGCTTCTCCTCCAATGCCCACCCCAGGTCTGCTAAAAAGGGGATTGTATTCTGGTAGCTCTGATTCCCCAGTGAGCTGCTGAACACCAGGATCCTAGCAGCCCTCGGTGTGTGAACTATGTTTAAAGACTTGCATAAACTCTCTCTCTCTCTCTCTCTCTCTCTCTCTCTCTCTCTCTCTCTCTCTCTCTCTCTCTCTCTCTCTTTGTAAATTAGTTTTTCAAGGTAGCATGCAAAGAAATGGGTTACACTATGGCACTTCCATACAATGTCACATCAGGAGCTTGTGGGAAGAGAATTAGGGACAGAAGAAGCCACACTGAGTTCTTACATCACCAGTCCAGAAGTGAGGGACACCACTTGCATTTATAGTTCTTTGGCCAGAAGTGATCTCGTGACCTCAAAGAACCATACAAGACTTGGGGGAAGATATAAGATATTTGAGGGGTACAAGTTGCCTCTGCCACACACTCAGACGTTCTGGGTCTTATCAAAACATCTTCTGGGGGCTGGAGAGATGGCTTAGTTGTTAAGAGCACTGACAGCTCTTCCAGAGGTCCTGAGTTCAATTCCCACCTATCACATGGTGGCTCACAACCATCTGTAATAGGATCCAATGTACTTTTCTGGTGTGTGTCTGAAGACTGCTATAGTGTACTCATATAAATAAAATCTTTAAAAAAAAAATCTTCTGATGGCTCTACTAGACCACCGTAAGATCTGATGAACAGTTATTAATTCTTGCCTGGGGACTTTACACCCTGGCTGCCTTCCCATTAGTTCTATCAAGCTGGCTATTCTGAGTAGAGAAAAGTATTAAGACACACACAGGAGAATAACACCAAAGGGCATGGGAGTAAAGGCTGAACTCCAGAGCCTCTGGCCACTTTGTGAACTTTAAGAAGAGAGTCATTTGAGGGGATACTGGTTAGTTCCACCTATAGGGTTGCAGATCCCTTTAGCTCCTTGGGTACTTTCTCTAGCTCCTCCATTGGGGGCCCTGTGATCCATCCAATAGCTGACTGTGAGCATCCACTTCTGTGTTTGCTAGGCCCCGGCATTGTCTCACAAGAGACAGCTATATCTGGGTCCTTTCAGCAAAATCTTGTTAGTGTATGCAATGGTGTCAGCATTTGGAAGCTGATTATGGCATGGATCATGTCTCTAGCTGCATATGAATCAGAAGATGGCTTAGTCGGCCATCATTGGAAAGAGAGGTCCATTGGTCATGCAAACTTTATATGCCTCAGTACAGGGGAACGACAGGGCCAAGAAGTGGGAGGGAGTGGGTGGGAGAGCTTGTGGGGGACTTTTGGGATAACATTGGAAATGTAAATGAAATAAATACCCAATAAAAAAAAGAACATTAAAAAAAAAAGAAGAGAGTCATTTGAGCAAGAGGTTTCCCTGACTTCAACAATTGGTAGCATGTCTGTGCACTTGGCTTCTTTCACCTCCCCTTGGCTCTACCACTAGCCTGTGTAAGAGGGTAACTCTGCCTCAAAGCATTTAAGTGTTAGTGGGGAAGCCTTTGTCAGATCTTGGTCCCTGCCTGCCTCCTGCCAAAGAGACATGTGCTGAGTCAAAAGCTCTTTAGCACTCCTAGGAATCTCCCTTCTTTCCAGACCCTCACATGGCAAAGTGAGGTTTGCATCCTGGGCTGAGATGCATGAACAAGAAGGGCTCTACCACTCCCTAAACTTGCCACAAGCTCAAGGGCACTACTAGTTCCTGCCATTACCATTAAGCTCTAAACCCCTCCCTCATTGGCCCTTTGCTATGTGTGTGCTGAGCAGAGACCACTCCCAGGGGACCTATAGATCCACGGAACTGTATTTCTAACCTCAAAGAGAATATCTTGTGTATTGTATGGACAATTAAAAAGCATATGGTTTAGTCAGGAAATATATACCGGTGGCGCATGCCTTTAATCCCAGCACTTGGGAGGCAGAGGCAGGCAGATTTCTGAGTTCCAGGCCAGCCTGGTCTACAGAGTGAGTTCCAGGACAGCCATGGCTATACAGATTAACCCTGTCTTGAAAAAAAAGTTAAAAGCCAGGAAATAGAGGTGGGACATCTGGGAGAAGAAAGACACATGGTACCTGAGCACAGGTAGCCAGCCATGTGGCAGAATGTAGGTTGAAATAATTGTATTATTTTTGCTATAGTCTAGTCAGAGTGGAGTCTAGCTATATGGCCAGGGTGTTTGTAAATGTATTTTGGATCTGAGTCTTAGTTCTAGGAGCATGGGGCTGGGAGGAAGAACTAGGGTTAACTTACAACATCAAAAGAACACTCAGAACAGCAGAATACAATCCAGACAGTAGTCATTATAACACAGTGAAAAAGAAGGCCAACAAATTTCATGTCAATGCTATTAACATCATTTTAAACAGCATGGAGAGATGTTTCTAGTGCATTGGCTTTTAATAGATGAATGAGTCCAATCTTCCAAGAACGATGGAGTAAAATCTGCTAGAGTCACCTGGGAACAGGGGACCTCAACTGAGGTACTGCCTCCCTCAGATTGGCTTGTAAGCAAGTCTTTGGGACATTTTCTTGACTGGAGACTGCCGTGGAAAGCCCCAGCACACTGTGGGCAGTGACATCCCTGGACAAGCTGAGCAAGCCATAGGGAGCAAGCCAGTTATCAGCACTCCTCCATGGCCTCTGCTTTTGTTTCTGCCTCCAGGTTCTCGCTTTGAGTTTCTGCCCTGATTTTTCTCCATGATAGACAACTGCAAGCTGAGGTGAACCCTTTTGTCCTCTGGTTGGTCTAAGTGAGGGTTTTACCATAGCAACAGAAGGGCAAACTAGGATATTGATAAAAACAACTTGATAATAGTTGACAGTGAGCACAAATGCACTGCAGAGTTTATGTCAACCATCCACACATCAGCCACAACCTGTATCTGTCTGGAAACAACTTCCATGCAACCTCAAGGCAGGTAGAACACCAATCGGGACAATACACGGTGCTGTCTCTAAGGTGCCAACAGGCAAAATTATCATAGTCCCAAGTTTGTTTTATTTTTTTCATTGCATTTAATTTTGGAGCAGAAAATCGGGCCTGATTTATCAGGCTCTTTCTTATTACTGATTAGCGAAACATCCAGTGATGGAGAAGTGAATATCACATCTGCACTCGCTTCCCGAGCAAGGAACGGCTCTGTCTCGCTGACTGTGCGTTTCCTTTCTGTCCTCATCAGATGCAGCTCCAAGGTTCATCTCCGTGACACGCGGATGCCAGATGCTCTTCCTGATTTGAATTTCAAACTCCACAGCAACAGTCATCCAACCATGCCCATTGCTTTCCAACAAGAAGGTCTAGACCCTGACTCCATCTTAAGCTCCACGGTGGCCTTCAAGAGTGGCCTCCACAGCTGCTAGCCTGCCACTCTGACCACCACTTGGGGGACTATTTTGAGTGTCTTCTACTGCATGTGATGATGGTGTGATAGCATATGCAAATTGCTGCTGTGTGGGATCAGCCTCCAGAGACCCTGGGGACAAGACCTGGCAATGTCCCTCTTGCTTCAGCCTGTGTTTATGGTTCCTCTGTCAAATATCAATAGCAAGCTAGCCTCCTGAGATGGGAGTCAGACACGGAGTTGTTACAACAACTCTAAGGAGTTGTTATAGTCAAGTGTCTTAACCATCAAGACTTTTCACAATCTGACTGTCCTTCTAGGCAGAAACCCATTGTTGTTGATTGAAGGCTTGTGTTCATCCCTTCCTCAAACTCACTTGCTGATAACTGACCTCAGAGTGACAGCATTAGGAGATGAGACCCTTATGGAGATAGTTGAGTTAAGATGCAATCATGAAGGGAAGCCCATTGTCCGGCCATGTGTCCCATGATATTCCATGCCCAGCCTGTGATTCCAGTAAGGCCAACTCACAGGAAAGTGCCCACCAGTTTTTAATCCATAAATAAAATGCCGTACATGTATTATAGTTTGCATTTACCTGGTTGTCCTAGTTGATCTTGTCAACTGGACACAACGTACAGTCATGTGAGAGGAGATGGCCTCAACTGAAGAATTACGTAGATCGGATTTGTCTGTGGGGGGTTGTCTTCATTGCTATTGACATATTAGGGTCCATCCCACTGTAGGTGGTGCCATTTCTTGAGCAGGTGTTACTGGGCTGTGTAAAAAAGCCAGGGAAGCATGAGCTTGAGCAAGCCAGCTAGCAGTGTTCCTACATGACTTCTGCCTTGAGTTCCTACCTTAAATTCCCTCAACCATGGACTATGACCTGGGTGTGTAAACCAATTTGCATTTGAACAGAGTGATTTATCACAGCCATATTAAAATGGTATAAGGACTGTAGAAATCCTGAAGAAGAAATTGTTAAATTATCATAGAATGCACTAGTGACTTCAGAATGACACCATGCCACTCCCCAATCATGACCAGTGATGGGCACGGCACAGTGAGGAACTGTAGGTTCTAAAATGCCTCTGTTCAGCAGTCTTCCTGCTTACTTTTCATGACAGCCTTATATAGTGGGAATTTTCATTCATCTTATTTTTCAGAACACCCCCTTCCCAAAAGCAGAACACAGACTAAGCCATCCCAATGTCACAAAGCTGACAGGTAGCAGTATCTGAGATCTCACCCCTTTCCTGTCACTGTAGAAGTCGACGGGCTTATTTCTGTGCCTTCTCTTGCTCCCATCACAGAGCTAAGGTCACTCAAAGACTGTCCTGTACATGTTAGCCAATGGCTCTCATGCTTGACCCAGTTGTTGCTACCACAAGCTTCCATAAGCTAAGTAGTTTACACATAGCACAAACAGGTCTGCCAGGCATTGGGAGATGATGTCTAGCTAGAACTGCTTCCTTGTTCACAGCACTTTCTTGCTGCATCCTCATGTTCTGGAAGGGACAGTGCATCTCCAGGATCTCTCTAGTGCTCACTCTGACTCCACCCCTGAAGACTCTCTCCTAACACCATCCTATTGGGTCAGCATTTAAACATGTGAATTTGGAGACTTCTGAACAAACACCAGGTCCCATGCGCCAACTGGGGCTCACATTTATCCCCCACAGAAAACTAAAGGACAAACAGCACTAAGGCTTGGGCTACCAGAATGAGTAAGGGTCTTGGGGTCTTCAGGATGATATTTTCCTTCTTCCCAGACTTCAGCCACAGGATTCCAAAATCCATTAGTGACTGATGCTGGAGACAGAAGAGCTGAGAGACAGAGCCCAAGGGGCTGAGGAAGCCACTGCCAATTCTCCTCCTTGAACAGACCCAGACTGTCTTCCCATCTGTGTTGTTCAGTCTCCTCCAAGCAAGGGAGTGAGCATAGACCCTTCTGAGTACCATGGGGAAGCAGAAAGGATGAAAATCAGAGCAGAGCTGAGCCCTGGTTTCCTTGTTCCCCTTTGTGACACTCAAGTAGTTTAACTTGCCAGGACCACATTATGTAAAGAGCATGAACTAACATGCCTCTTAAGAGGAACTGCATCCTAGTGTTAGCATCAAACGGCTTGTGATGGGAGATTGTCAGTAGTTGACTTTTCCAAGTATCCATGGGTCCATTCTGTCCCCAGTGCTTCTTCTGGGAAAATGACCAAGTCTTTCCAGTTATAGAACAACATGAGGCAGCCACTGCCATGTCAATTTTAAATCAGCTTTGATGCAGGCAAAAGAACACCAGTCCACTTGGTAGAGCCTTAGAGAATTCTGTTTGCGTGTGTATATACATGTATGTGCATGTGTGTGACTATGTGACTGGGTATGTGCACGTGTGTGCACGTGCGTGTATGCCTGTGAGTATGTGCATGTGTGTACACTTATGTGAGTGAATACATATGCATGTGTATGTCTGTGTGTGCATTTGCATGGATACTTGTGTGCATCTGTGTATGCGTGGCCATGTGTATAGATGTGTACTCATGTGCATTTGCATGTGTAGCTCTTGTAAGCATCGGAAACTGAACCAGCATTTTTTTCTACTTTGTTGAGGTCTCACTTCTTTACGATGTCAATATCCAATATGGTCCCTGTAAAAGTGGTTATTGAACACTGGGGATGGGTCTGACCCAAATTGGGGCTCTGTATGTATGTATTTCACACTGGGTTACTGATATCTAAAATAAAAATGAAAAACAATGAAGTTATATTTATATGATCACATGCTGAAATGAAACATTTAGCTATAGGTTTAAATAGTATATATTAATAAAATCAATTTTACCTGTTTCTGTTTCTGTCTTTCTACTTATATTTGTGACTCGCATTAGACAACACTGTCCCCCAAGAATGTGAACCTGTGAAGCAGAAATTGCATAAAAAACTCTTGTATCTCACATTTAAATTTCCAAGAAGGCAATTCAGATTTGCTTACGATCTGTTACGATTAGCTACTTAACTGCAGGCCTGATGACCCCACATGGTAGAAGGTGAGAACAGACTCTTGGAAGTTGTCCTCTGAGACACACACACACACACACACACACACACACACACACCACCACCACCACCACCACCAGCAGTAACAGCAGCAGCAGCAGCAACAGCAACAGCAGCAGATACAATAAGAATATTTTTAAAATAAAAAATAAAATTTAAGCCATGGGGCCTCAGTTCTTGAAGACACAACCAGACATTCTGATATCATTGTTTATCCACCCCCAACCCCATCCCCATCTTGGCCACTAGCCAGTCATCTGAAAAATGATTATTCTAAGGTTAAGCAGGCTATCTGGAGCTGTTGGTTGCTTCTAGAAATGTGTGCTATTGTGTCTATGTTCTTAATGAATAAGTGGCAGCAACATATTTGTGTTGATACTTAAGCTTCTTTTTGATGAAGAGATTTCAAACTTCCTGAGGTATGTAGATATAACCACTTGTTTAATCTCAGGACAAAATGAGAATCACACACTGTTTCTGTCCTAGCTACTAGAACAGAGCTGAAGAAAATACGGTGTATCTGCACCTCAGATACAATGCAACTAGGCTTAGAGCTGAGAGAGAGATTATCACCCAGAGTTTGCAAGGCCCTGGAGTGACACCCAGTACAGCAACAAAAACATTCATCTAAAGCAAAGAGGTTTCCTGCTCATTTTTATCCCTCTCTGAAACCCACAGAGGCTTAGAATCCTATTAATGAACCAAAGGTACAGAGTATGAAGAGATACAAATTGGGCTATAAGAACTTAGTGAAATTTGAAGAAAGTCTGTTTTCCCAGGTGGTCAGGATGAAGGCCACTTGCTTCTCTTACAGAGGACCCAAGTTCAGTTCTCAGCACCCACATAAGGAGGCACACAACCGCCTTCAACTCTGGCTTAAGGAGATCTGTCGCCCCCTTCTGGCCTCCATGAGAATCTACACATATACTCATACACATACATATACATACACATAATTAAAAATAAAAAATATAGCTTAAAATAAATATATACTTATATCCACAATAAAATCTACCACCCCACAGTGTAGTGGTCACTAATTTTAATATATCATTGAAGATGGCCAGAAAAGTTCCTACTGCCTTGTGTCTACTAAGGAGCAAGCCTGTTTCCCTGTGTTCACCAGGGCAGAGCCTGGACCATATGCAAATGCATTGCCATTGCAACCAATCACACCTCAGTAGCAGAAGTGGAAGCATGAAGGCCTTTTATGATTACTTTTATGATGTAAATACTCTCACCTCTTCGCTTTGAAGCCACTCATCTCTGTTGATTCTAATTCCTTTTTTCCCCCCAGAGTGTTTCTAGTCTATTGTTAGATGTGAGCTTCACTGTTGCAGAGTGCCCAAGTTTGATGTGGTTATTAAAATGGTGCCGATATAAATTACCATAACGACAAACACAAATTCATAGCCCAATTTATCCTGTGGGGGCTGAAGTCTTCTACAGCTCTTGGAAAAGTACAGAGCAGATGAAGCAGAGACGCAGAGACTCATATACCCATCATCGTTAACTGATAATAAAGCCCCAGCAGCCTCCAGTTAATGGACAACACAAGCCATTTCTTCTGATGGCCTGAGTGTGAGCCCATCTTCACCTGTGTGGCATGTGTTTATGTCCATCATACGCAGGCGACATTCTGATAACCTTGGAGAAGGAAATATCCCCACCATAGCAAAGGACTCTCTCTCTTTTACTTGTAATTATTTCCGATTTGACTGGTAGCCATGGGGTCTCTGTCCCCTAGTAATTAACATGAATCCAGACACCAAAAGAAGGACAGATCCCTTGCACCAGACAGCAAATACATTGCTAAATATAGCTGAGGAAAATATAGGGGTGGGGGGGTACTCTTCTCAGTCTCGTCCTTGTTTGACAGGCACATAGATCTCTTGTTGCTCCCTCATCCAACTGCAGAAGTTAAAAATAAGAGGTAACACCTGTGTTCTTAAGCAGCATTCTCTGGTGACAACGGCTTTCAAGGGACCGGTGTATTTTTGGATAGTCACACTGAGACATCCCTTAAGCAAAAAAAATCCTCGGGAGGATTTAGGTTTGCTTCCAGCAGGAGAGTATTTATGAGTTTATCCTTCTCTGTGTGTGATTGTGGACAATGTTAGAAGACAGATCCATCCCTGCATGTCCTTTTCCCAAGACTTTGTTCCATGGCTGAGGACTCTATGCCCTTAATATCAAACGCTAACGGGTCCCAAATAGTGAAAATCCCACCAATTCTCTAGGTGTGAAATTGAGGGGAAAAACTCATCTTTCTCCTATCAATGTTGGGAACTAAACACTATTTTTATTTATGTTTGTATGTGTGTGGGGGTGTGTGCATGTGCAGGCACATGTGTGTGTATAGGTGTACCTGTACATGTGTGTGTATAAGCATGTGGAGTCCCTAGGTTTGTGCCAAGTGCCTCTCTTGATCATTCTCCACCTTATATATTGAGGGATGGTCTCTCAGTGAACATGGAGCACACTATTCTGACTTCTCTGGCAGCCGGGATTACAGGTGGACCACAACATCCACATGGCTTTTAAGCAAGTTCTAGGTTACCCATTCAGCATCCTCCCAGCCCTGGAAGAAAAAAAATTAGAAGTGTTGCCTGAAGGAGCCATACTTGCATTAGCTCAAAATAATTTTTACTTCCTTATGTTGTTGGCACACTTTCAAACACTAGAGATTCATAATATAAACAATCCAACAAACACTTTCTGATGCTGGAGAGATGACTCAGCAGTTAAGAGCACTAGCTGCCCTTTTGGAGGACCCAGGTTCGATTCTCAGGGCCCACATAGAGAGGCAGGGGAGAGAAAGGGGAAAAGAAAAGACAAAACTGAAAAATAAATATAGAATCCAAGCTGAAGGACGAAGGGAAACGGACTCTGGCAGATGTCATGGAGAAAAACCCTTAGATGCCAACCCAAAATGCAGTTAGAAATCAGCGAAGTTACAGGAGCCAAAAACCAAACACACAAAGAATGTTTGTTTCTGTGCATTAACTTGATCTATTGCAAAAAGAAATGAAGGAAACACTCCCATTTATAGTACCTTTGAAGAGAGGTAAATTTAACCAAACAGGGAAGAATCTATTGCGCCAAAAACAAAAACACTGGTGCAATTTTTTTCCCTCATTTGAAAAACAGGGAAAAACATTTCATTCATTTGGAGGACTCCAATAAAGAGTTTATCAAGCACACACATAGCGACTCTAAAAGGCTCTTGAAAGATACTGAACAACAAGTTATAATGTCAGCTGTTTTTGTTTCTTTCTTTCTTTTTCTTTTTTTTTTCCAAGCCAGGTTTCTCTACCCAACGCTCACTCTGGCTCTGAAAGGTAGGGAGAGATCTAGAATTACAGCAACAATGAAACAAGAGCCTCAGAGAAGTAACTCTGGTTTTTTTTTTTTGATTTTTAATATTTTTATTACATATTTTCCTCAATTACATTTCCAATGCTATCCCAAAAGTCCCCCATAGCGCCCCCCACTTCCCTACCCACCCATTCCCATTCTTTTGGCCCTGGCATTCCCCTATATTGGGGCATATAAAGTTTGCAAGTCCAATGGGCCTCTCTTTCCATTGATGGCCGACTAGGCCATCTTTCGATACATATGCAACTAGAGACAAGAGCTCCAGGGTTCTGGTTAGTACATCATGTTGTTCCAACAATAGGGTTGCAGATCCCTTTAGCTCCTTGGGTACTTTCTCTAGCTTCTCCATTGGGAGCCCTGTGATACATCCAATAGCTGACTGTGAACATCCACTCCTGTGTTTGCTAGGCCCCGGCATCGTCTCACAAGAGACAGCTATATTTGGGTCCTTTCAGCAAAATCTTGTTAGTGTATGCAATGGTGTCAGCGTTTAGAAGCTGATTATGGGATGGATCCCTGGATACGGCAGTCTCTAAATGGTCCATCCTTTCATCACAGCTACGAACTTTGTCTCTGTAACTCCTTCCCTGGGTGTTTTGTTCCCAATTCTAAGAAGGTGCACAGTGTCCACACTTTGGTCTTCATTCTTCTTGAGTTTCATGCGTTTAGCAAATTGTATCTTATATCTTGGGTATCCTAAGTTTTGGGCTAATATCCACTTATCAATGAATACATATTGTGTGAGTTCTTTTGTGATTGTGTTACTTCACTCAAGATGATGCCCTCCAGGTCCATCCATTTGGCTAGGAATTTCATAAATTCATTCTTTTTAATAGCTGAGTAGTACTCCATTGTGTAAATGTACCATAATTTCTGTATCCATTCCTCTGTTGAGGGACATCTGGGTTCTTTCCAGCTTCTGGCTATTATAAATAGGGCTGCTATGAACATAGTGGAGCATGTGTCCTTTTTACCGGTTGGGACATCTTCTGGATATATGCCCAGGAGAGGTATTGCTGGATCCTCCGGTAGTACTATGTCCAATTTTCTGAGGAGCCGCCAGACTGATTTCCAGAGTGGTTGTACAAGCTTGCAATCCCACCAACAATGGAGGAGTGTTCCTCTTTCTCCACATCCTCGCCAGCATCTGCTGTCACCTGAATTTTTGATCTTAGCCATTCTGACTGGTGTGAGGTGGAATCTCAGGGTTGTTTTGATTTGCATTTCCCTGATGATTAAGGATGTTGAACATTTTTTCAGGTGTTTCTCTGCCATTCGGTATTCCTCAGGTGAGAATTCTTTGTTCAGTTCTGAGCCCCATTTTTTAATGGGGTTATTTGACTTTCTGGAGTCCACCTTCTTGAGTTCTTTATATATATTGGATATTAGTCCCTTATCTGATTTAGGATAGGTGAAGATCCTTTCCCAATCTGTTGGTGGTTTTTTTATCTTATTGATGGTGTCTTTAGCCTTGCAGAAGCTTTGTAGTTTCATGAGGTCCCACTTGTCAATTCTCGATCTTACAGCACAAGCCATTACTGTTCTATTCAGGAATTTTTCCCCTGTGCCCATATCTTCAAGGCTTTTCCCCACTTTCTCCTCTATAAGTTTCAGTGTCTCTGGTTTTATGTGAAGTTCCTTGATCCACTTAGACTTGACCTTAGTACAAGGAGATAGGAATGGATCGATTCGCATTCTTCTACATGTTAACAACCAGTTATGCCAGCACCATTTGTTGAAAATGCTGTCTTTCTTCCACTGGATGTTTTTAGCTCCCTTGTCGAAGATCAAGTGACCGTAGGTGTGTGGGTTCATTTCTGGGTCTTCAATTCTATTCCATTGGTCTATTTGTCTGTCACTATACCAGTACCATGCAGTTTTTATCACAATTGCTCTGTAGTAGAGCTTTAGGTCCGGCATGGTGATTCCACCAGAGGTTCTTTTATCCTTGAGAAGAGTTTTTGCTATCCTAGGTTTTTTGTTATTCCAGATGAATTTGCAGATTGCACTTTCTAATTCGTTGAAGAATTGATTTGGATTTTTGATGGGGATTGCATTGAATCTGTAGATTGCTTTTGGCAAGATAGCCATTTTTACAATGTTGATCCTGCCAATCCATGAGCATGGGAGATCTTTCCATCTTCTGAGATCTTCTAGAATTTCTTTCTTCAGAGACTTGAAGTTTTTATTATACAGATCTTTCACTTCCTTAGTTAGAGTCACGCCAAGATATTTTATATTATTTGTGACTATTGAGAAGGGTGTTGTTTCCCTAATTTCTTTCTCAGCCTGTTTATTCTTTGTGTAGAGAAAGGCCATTGATTTGTCTGAAATAAGAGCCCGAGAGATAAGAGAGGGCCTTCACTCTGAGTCTGCTGAGACTGATGAACGCCCCCATCCCTCACCAGGCATCTTATAGGCTTTACATAAACCACAATGGCCACCATAAAGTGACATTTCAGGATCCAACCTTGGTCCAGGTAGGAAAAAGAAGGTTTCAGCTTTCTCCATTATACATTGACTCAAAGTGAAGCTCCTCAAGAAGCAAAGATAACATCAGCCACTATATAATTCTCCCTTTCTTGTGCAGAAGTAGCTAATTACACTCTTCAAGTGCCTATGGAAATACCAACGGAGCAGGGGAGAGTAAGTTTGAGAATCTCATGCAGGGGACTGCTCCTTTTGATGGAGTATTTCCCTGCAGCTTGGAGGCAGGTGAAAATGTTTCCCTGGGAAAGAAAAATCAGTCTTTTTGATTTAAAGATGCATGGCTGGAGAGGCTAGGGGATGTTTCTCTGTAGCTAGAATTCCAGCCTAGCACTGATGAAGCCCTAGGTTTGATCCCGGGCACCACATGCTCCTGGCATGGTGATGTAATCCCTATACTAAGAAGTGGAGGCAAGAGGATCAGGCTGGGCGTGGTGGTGAATACCTTTAATCTCATCAGAGGTAGGCAGATCTCTGTGAGTTGAGGCCAGCTCAGTCTGCGAAGGTAGTTCAAGGACAGCCAGGGCTTTGTAGAGAGACCCTGCATCAAAATAATAATAAGAACAAAAGGATCAGGATTGTTAAGGTCATCCTCAGCTGTATAATGAGTTTGAGGCCAGCCTGTGCTACATTAGTCTCTGTCTCCAAGAAAGAGAAGACAGAATGGGGAAGAGGAGGAGAGGGGAAAGGAGGAGGAGGAGGGGGGAGGGGGAGGAGGGAGAGGAGGAAGAGGAGGAGGAGGGAGAGGAGGAGGAAGAGGAGGAGTGGGAGGAGGAGGAGGGAGAGGAGGAGGAAGAACCTTGGGGCTTCTGAGATAGTAATAGGTTTTCATTAGACAGAGATGGGTAGAAAACAGGCTTGAAAGTCCAAAGACTATGGGCTGGAGGATTTTAGCATAAATACTTCCTTTTCAATGTCACAAGGCAGGATTTCTCTCCTTGCTCTTATTCAGGGCCAATCTGTCACCTGAGGGCTTATGTCATAATCCAATAGGGTGGCTCACCTTGATTTCAGCATGAAAAATGGCTTTTTCCACGCTGCCTCCCTAGAGAGGGAAATGGATTTGAACTTGTGACATGCAACAGAGTAGTCATCTTGCTGAGTGATGGGGGATGGCAAAGGTTAGCGTGGGCGGTCAGAGCCTGTGCTTGCATTGACTCTGCAGGGACTTTATGGCTCCCTTCCAAACCTAGAGCATGCATATTCCTACCATGTGGGAAAGCAATGTTGTATTTAAAAGCAGTTGGGTGGAAGTGAGTGTAGAGAGATTGCAAATGCAGAAAGAGGAGGCCCCGCCTGGAAAATCATTATCCACCTCTTCCCCTTTGGAGGGAGGAAAACATGCTTCAGTCTAGCAAGTGTTTGCAGCTCTACATGGAAACCGGGTGACGCTGTAAATAGGTTCTGGTTCGTTAAGGCTGATGCACAGTGATTGCAATTGATTAACAGAAGGCAGACATTTACAACAGAACAATGTGGTCAATACAAGAAACGGGAAAACTTCTGAGCTTCCCCTGGCAACATTTGGGATGTTTTATTGTACCAAAGGGTCTGGAGGTTCCTCCTCCTTGGAGGCCTCACTCTCCAGTTTTCCTGTCAAATTTTGGAACCAGCCACTAGGCGTTGCTCCAATAACCTCTCTGTTGCTTAAGAGAGCCACACATGCCTCCTGCCACTTGGGCTGAAGAAGCTTAATTCAGACAGCACAAACATTCATCATCTGGTCAAGGGAAATAGATGCCCCATTCTCAGAGCTCATTAGATATTTCAAGGTCCAAAAGAAAAAAAAATAAGATTCAGGAAAATGAATTATCAACATGCTGTAAAACTGGCCCTAAACCTTCGAAGAGCAAACGCAAACCGATCAAAGAAGCCAATTTTCTCCTGATAGCCTATTTATCCACCCAGTTCTTCCCTATTGTTGATGTTGAGTTGTTTGTTTTCTGGTTTTTCAAGACATGTTCTCACTGTGTTGCCCTGGCTGTCCTGGAATTCACTCTGTAGAACAGGCTGGCCTTGAACTCAAGGATGTGCCTGCCTCTGCCTTTCAAGTTCTGGGATTAAAGACACATGCCACCATTACCTGCCCCCTTTTCTTATAAGAGGTATTTGGGGGTTTGGGTTTGAGTTTGGTTTTTGTTCTTGTAATTTTATTGCAGTATCCCACTTCAAATTTTTTTTATTCCGCATTTTCTGTTTTTCTTTTTTATTTAAGTTTATCTTTTATCTGAATGCCCAAAGTGGTGAATTCTTTAAAGACTATGGAACTTTTAAATTGGACAATGTTTTACATCAGGATACAAACATGAAACTCTAGGGAACAGGTTTCCATTTTTAAAGTATTGGGATAGATAGATAGATAGATAGATAGATAGATAGATAGATAGATAGATAGATGGCTCAGAGGTTAAGAACATGTGCCACTCTTGCAGAGGTCCTGAGTTCAAATCCCAGCCCCCACACTGAGTGCCTCACAACATCCTGTAATCTCAACTATAGAGATGCTGACTCCTTGTCTCCATGGGCACACATGCACATGTGAACACACACACACACAAACACACAAATAAGAAATTAAAATAAAATCTAAAAAAAAAGCATGAAATTATTTACCAAAAGAATGAATTTAGAAAAAAAAACATGAAAGACTTGGACAAACCACAGGTCTCTTATCCATCCCAAGGATTTGGGGCTCAGGAATTAAAAACAAGCAAATGTTTGGACCTAAGGTGTTCTTCCTGCTTAGACATCAACTGACCAGGAAATGGCTTCCTGGAGCAGAGGGTTTGTGCACTGGCAGTTACTGCCCCTCCCCAGCCACTGGCCCCATTGATCTGTACTAGGCTAGGGTATCCATTGCAAGTCAAGTTCCCTGTGTGGCTCTGTTTGATCCAAGTTAAGTATAGCACTCACACAGTGGGCTCGCATTCGTTTAAATGACGCTGGGGTGAATGGTGACTTCCCACTCCACAGTCTCAGAGGACCCTCTTCCTAGAGGCATTGCTGCTCCATAATCGTTCCAGATGGTTCTTTTCCTCTGCCCTCTTGAGTTGTCTGCATGCATGCTCTGATGAGAATTCTACTGGAGACCTTCTGCAGATGTCCCCAGCTCTCCTCCCTGTGACTCTCTTCTTCTGACCCCCAGTTCATTGCCTGGGACTTGGCTCCTTCTTCCTATGATGTGCGGTATGCTCGCCAATCTTGGCTGTCAACTTCAATAGTTCTGTGATTAAAATAAGATCTGTGCATGTCTGTGTGGGTATACAAGCGTGGTTCCTGAAAGAGTTAATCAGAGGAGGACTGACTCCCCCCCCCCCCCCCGAGTGAGTAGCACATCAGGATAAAAGGCTCTAAGAGAAAGAGACAGTACTGCTGTGGCATGCCTATCTTTTTCCCTTGCTGCTGAGTGCATCTACTCTGCCGCTGTTGGCACAGCTGTAGCACCCTTTGCCGGCATCAGAACTCAGCTTCTGTGGCTTTTCACCATACACTGAAGACCAGCAGCTCTCCAGAAACCTTTCAGGCCTTCAGCACCAGACTTGGACTATTCATCTCAGGCTTTCAGACTCCCTGGCAGGTGGCCATCGCTGGACTAGCAGGCCTTACCACGTAAGCCAATACAATCTAATACAGTGGTTCTCTACCTTCCTAAACCACCATTTAATGCAGTTCTCCATAGTATGCTGACTCAAAATCATAAAATTATTTTGTTGCTACTTAATAATTTTATAATTTTGCTACAGTTATGAATTATAATGTAAATATGATACGCAGGGCATCTGATATGTGATCCCATAGGAAATGTGACCCATGGGTTGAAAACCATTGATCTCTCTCTCTCTCTCTCTCTCTCTCTCTCTCTCTCTCTCTCTCTCTCTCTCTCTCTCTCCCTCTGTGTGGTGTGTGTGTGTGTGTGTGTGTGTGTGTGTGTGTGTGTGTAATCTAATACCCCATCATATAGTTTCTAGTCTGAACTGATACTGTTCTGAAGAGTCATGAGTTATGTGACACTTTTCCCAGGAATATACTATACACATACATACACATACATACACATACACACACACACACACACACCTACTCACCCCAGACAGGGAACCCATGTCAAACCAAAGCAACAGCTGCATAAAAGGCTGAATTTTTACTGGGTATCTTAGTTAGGGTTTCTATTGCTATGATAAAAACGCCATAACCAAAAAGCAAGTTGGGGAGGAAACAGATTATTCAGCTTACACTTCCACATTGCTGCTCATCACCAAAGGAAATCAGGACAGGACCTCAAAGGAGGCAGGGCAGGAACCTGGACACAGGAGCTGATGCAGAGGCCATGGGAGGTGTGCTACTTACTGGCTTGCTCCCCCTGCTTGCTCAGTTTGCTTTCTTATAGAATCCAGGACCACCAGTTCAAGAATGGCACCACCCACAGTGCCACTGGGCCCTCTCCCACCCATCACTAAGAAAATGCCTTATGGCTGGATCCCATGGAGGCATTTTTGCAATTGAGGCTGCTTCCTCTCTGTTTCTAGCTTGTGTCCAGTCAACACAAAGCCAGACAGTACACTGGCATGACTTACAGCCAGGATGACCAGAGTCTATCTCCTCTCCAAGTAGGTTGTCAAAGAGTCCAGTTTTGTGCCCAAATTACATCCACTCCACTCACTGGGTTATAACTGTCTGTGGGTGCTGTTCAAAGTATCTCCTTCTTGCACAGTGGTTCCATCCCAACACACTATTGACTTTAGTTCAGCAAAAGTGTTTATTAGTTCTTTTTCTCTGACTTTAAGCTGCGCTAGTCATTGTTCTTAGTGAAATATTGTATATCACAGCTATTATTCTTTGCTGACTACAGAGTAATGGGGGTGCCATCTATCCTGTGAGCGTCAGGAGGAAACCCTGCCCATCCATCCTTCACTACTTCCCCTCACTGGAGACCCTGGTCACCCTGCCGTAGCGATCGATTCTTTCTTCATCACCTCACCATGGGCTGCTCGCCCATTTCTGCACCTCTCAGACATCCATTCTCACAGTCTCTGGTGGGCTTCTGAGAATGAAACACCTGGAAGAAAACAAAACATAAAGAATAAGAAAAATCTATACTAGGCTTTCAGTCTTCACAATTCCCAAGCTTTGCAAAAATAAAATCATAAACACACACACACATATATATGCCCATATATATATATATATATATATATATATATATATATATATATATATATATATTTGTGTGTGTGTGTATGTATGAGAGACACTGTTCACACACACACACACACACACACACACATATATATATATCAACTCTAGGAGTCCCCCAAATGACCCAGATTGTTGTGCTTGCTATGCATTTCTATGTGTGTATGTGTATGTGTGAACAGTGTCTCTCTGTGTCTGTCTTCATGTATGTCTTTATACATCTTTGTATGCTTCTGTGCTTATATGTGTATGTGTCTGTGTGTATATACGAGTATGTTGAGTTTGTCTGTATGTGGATATATGTGTGTATGTATGTGTGTGCTTGTATATGTACTAGTGTGATTTGTATATATACGAATGTATGTCTTTGTGTATGTGTGTACGTATGTGTGCCTATGTGTATGTATGTGAGTAGATGTGTCTACCTGTATGCATGTGCATAGGCATGTGTGTACATATGTGTATGTGCATGTGTTTATATGTGAGTGCACATGTATGCACATGTGTTCATGTGTATACGTGTGTGTTTGTATAGGCGTGTTACCATTCTCAGGAGGGTCTCTGCATCTCTGCAGGGCTGCCTCATGGGTAATGAGGCTCTCACCACTGCATTGTTGGCTGAGAACGTGGAACCTGCAGAGTCTAAAGTGGCCAAATTAAGCCCTGCTGGGTCTTTCCTCTCCACCATCAATCCACATACTTTCACAGAAGCATGGGATGTTCCTGGGGTAAAATCAGTGTTCACAGAAAGCGCACACAAATCGAATGCGCACACGCACACACACATACACACACACACACACACACACACACACACACACACACACACACACAGGAGCACAAGTTCATGTTTACTTCTAAGGCACCAAAGAGAAAACAGACTCTGGCTTTATAGAGAATAAAAGATTGTCAATATTTTGAGCTTAACAGAAATAATACTAGTATGTGCCTGCTTGACCACACTGCCTAAGCAGAACTGAGGGGTGGCAGTGGGGTTGGCTCTGCTGAACTTACTGCACTGGAAGAGGCCGTGGTGGCTGAATCTCTAACAGCAGGGAGGCCTGGATGAATCTATAGGCCAGCGTTCACCATGCTTCTCACAAAACAGAAATCACACTCAGGACCCCAAACTACAAAGCTGTGGGTGAGTTTTTATATTACTCCCTGGCCTCCTACAGACCCTTACTAAGGTATAATAATTATGGTTAAGGAGAAATTCATTCATTCACCTTTCTTCTCCCCTTCTGTTGCCTCTGTCTTCTGTCTCTGCTCTCCTGTATCTCTCTGCCTTTTTCTGACACTCCTTCCCCTCCCTCTCTCCTCTCTGACTCTTCTCTCCTCCCTCCCTCCATCCCTATCTCCAATCAAAATAGACTATGCTTCAAACCATGACATGACACTGAAATACCAGACAGTGTGTGTTGGATGTAGCTGAGGATCACATGTGCAGGTAAGACCCTGTTGGCTGCAGAAACATTCAAAGGAAAGGGAGAGGAAGATGTGATTGGACTCAAGGACTTTTCTACTGGTGACATGTTTTTGTCTTTCCTGTCCCTTTGGCAGGGGCTCCAAGTGACCCTAATGGCAGAAAATAAGCATCTCAGAGAAGCATAAAGTGCAGATGCTGTGCTTTATGGTGTGTGGGTGGTGCTTTATGGATGCATGGTGTGTGGGCACTGGGAGCTGCTAGGAAGAGAGACAGGTGGATTCTCTGAGGTCAGCACAGACTTTCAGCTGTCCATTCAGAGTACAGTGATTTAGGGTGAAGGATTTTCCAAGGAGAAATTGATGGGCAAAAATTAATATGGCAGCTGCAAGGTCAGCCTCTTGGGAGGGTGTCACATCCCTGCTTTCCCACAGAACGTGGCTGCTTCCAGAACGTCAGCCAGTGGCTTCTATCACCTCAGAGATGAGAATGTTGTTAGCTTCTCAGACACCATTTCTCTGCAGCCATTGGGGTGGGGGGCTGAGTGTGGGGTGTGAGTGTGTGTGTGTGTGTGTGCACGTGTGTACACATGCCTGAGTGTGGATACACCATGGAAAGCAAAGGATGACCTCCTTGTCAGGACCTCCTCAAGATACCACCCACTTTGTTTTCAGGACAGAATCGTCCCTCGTTGGCCTGGAACCAAGCAGGTAGGTTAAGTTGGCACTAGTGACCCCCAAGGATCCACCTGGCTTCACCCTACCAATGCTGGGATTACAAGTGGGTACCATCACACCCAGCTTTTTGACATAGGTTCTTAGGGTTGAACTCAGCTTCTTGTGCTTGTGCAGTGGGGAGCACGTTACCCACCCATCTCTCCAACCATCAATGGAGTCTTGATAGAGATGAACACCAGCTGTCAGAGGGGTAAACTCAGCTTTGATACGAGATGGAGGGATACCCACAATCAGATCAGTTCATGATCTACAAGGCATGTGTGTGTGTGTGTGTGTGTGTGTGTGTGTGTGTATACATGTGATGCCTAGAGAGGGTATTGGTTCCTTTATTTTTCTCTGGAGGAGTACTTGCTGTTCTTGTAGAGGTCCCAGTTTGATTCCCAACACCCATGTTGGGCAGCTGACAACCACTAGTACCTCTGGTCCTAGAGGAATGTGATATCCTCTCCTGGACACCTTGAGTATTGCACTCAAGTGGCACAAATGTGGAGACACACATACATGCATAAAATTTGAAAATTTTTAAATCAAAAAAATTTCTAAGAAGGGAGTCTTTTTTTCCTCTCTATTTGCTTTGTAAACTATAAGTTTAAGGCACCTCAACTATTCACTCACAAAAACTTCCCCCCAGCTATAATTTATTTGGGACAAAGGTTTTCTCTGTCTCTCTCTGCTCTGTATCTGTCCTTGTCTCACTCTGTCTCTCTGTCTCTCTCTGTCTGTATTGGTCTCTTACTCTCTCACACACACATACACACACATTTAATAGCACTGCAGAGAGGCAGAGAGTTCTTCTTCTTGCAGCATGGCACAATATGGGCAGACAACAAAATCAATATCTATATTCCAAAATGAAGAAATTGTTTATTGAACTGCTTCAACAACCTATTTTTGTAATAGAACAAAATAGAACCAAGCCAGCTATTTATCTGCCACTGGATCCTGTGTCTTCCTCCAGGACTCAAGTTCCTACAATTTCCAGTCTGAGTCACAATGTGACCCCAGATTACCTTCCAGTCTTATCTCCTATCCTTCACTTACAATGTACACTTGATTCTTCCTCCTGATTCAACTGTTTTCCCCATTCTTAAAGCCGCACTACATAATAATAGTTTCCTTCTTTCTCTCCAGATTTCTATGAATCATTTGAAACTCCATTTCTAGATCTGACGTATCAAGATGCCAATTCTGCTGGTCATAATCACACCACGGGGACTAGAGAGCAGCCTGTGTTATGGACAGCCATCCTTCAAGCATACCATGGCCCTCACACAATTGGGTTCATTAACATTCCCTCATGGAGTGAAGGAGGGCTTACCAACAGAACATATGTCCTTTTCCCCATTCCCCAGGTAACAACTAGAGGGCAGAATCTTTTCTGTTAGTGGCTTAAATGTGATATGTACCCCACAGACTCAGGTGTTTTAACACTTGGTACCCAGCAGGTGCCACTGTTTGGAAAGGCTGATTCTGAGGTGGAGCCTCACAGGAGTGGAGTGTTTCGGATCCTAAAGACCCAACAGCTCTCTGGGACTCATCTGCCAATCACAGTCTCCTCTGTAGCTCCTCATAACCTCCCATCAGCTCCCCAGTCTCTTTCTTCGTCTCTTTATTCCTGCCTCCCTTCCTCTTTCTGCCATTGTTGGTCTCAACCTCATCAGCCACATCCTCATTTCTCTGACCCCTTCTGCAGCTCAGTGGCTGCTGCCAAGACAATTTGTAATACCCAACTCAAAAGCTGGGGTTGTTCAGGAGCTGTAGTGTGAGCTGAGGCAACCAGGAGACAACAGAAAAATAATCAACACAGTATGCAACCACTGCCAGCTCTTCATCTGTCAAACATTTGGGACCAATAGCTGAACTTGAATAAAGGATCTAGTATGTGTGTATCAGAAGCTAGACTATACAGGGTCCATGCACTACACCATGCCAGATTATTGTTTCTGCACACAGAACATGTACTGTCTGGTTTTATGTTAACTTGATACAATCTAGGGTCATCAGAGAAGGAGCCTCAATTGAGATCAATGGATAAAGACCCAGCCCCATTGTAGATGGTGTCATTCTTGGGCTGGAGGTCCTGATTTCTATAAGAAAGCAAACTTAGAAAGCTATGAGAAGCAAGCCAGTAAGCATCAGTACTCTGTGGCCTCTGCACTAGTTCCTATCTTGCTTGAGTTCTTGTTCTGACTTGCTTTGGTGATGAACACTTATGTGGAGGTATAAGCTAAATAAACCCTTCCCTCCTCAATTAGCCTTTGGGTCATAGTGTCTCACTCACAGCAATAGAAACCCTAAGACAAGTTGGTACCAGGAGTGGGGTATCTCTGTGACAAACACAACCATGTTTGGGGAGGATTGTGGAAGGACTTTGGAATTTTGAGCTAGAAAAGCCATCAAGTGCTGAGAGCTCATAGAGATGTTCTTGAGGAGCTTGAAAGATAAGACTGTTAAGAGCAGTGCAGAAGATGGATGGATGCATGGCTTGTGAAGTTCCAGAGGGAAATTTAAAGACTCTATCAGGGATGTCTGCTATTTTAAAATAAGATTCTGTGGTTCTGGTTATCTGGGGCTGAAAAAAAAATCAGCCACAATTAACAAGAGACAAGAACTTCTGGTGTGAAAGTTTTATATCACTGAGACAATTGATGCTAGTTAGCTGGAGCCAAGATTTTAGCAGTGATCAGGAAGAGACCAGCATCAGTGAGGTGGAAACGTCTAGGAAATGTTGAAGAGAAGCTGAACTCCAGAGGTAGCCAAGGTGGTTCCTAGTGTTGGCTGAAGGACTTGGTAATGAATAAGAGTCAGCCAGGTTGTACTCATTTTGAAGGGGTCATGGAGAACACCTGAGGCTTGGCACTAGGAGAGTCCAGGAGAGGCCATTAGTGAAGGTGAAGCCTCAGTGACAGTTGAAGGCCCAAGACTGAAGGGGTCATGCATAGGAGCTGAGGCTTGGCACCACGAAGAGGTCCCAGGAGAGGCTATTCTTTCAAATAACCCCAGTTTGTGTGTCAAGTTAACATAAAACTAGCCAACACAGAGATGCCAAAAGAGGGGTTCAGAACCCATAGAACTGGAGTTAAAGGCAGTTGTGAACCATCTGGCATAGGCACTGAGAACCAACTGAAAAAAGCAGCTTGTACTCTCAACCAATGAGACATTTTTCCAGGTCACTATTGTTCATTTTGAACCAATCACAGCCACTTATTCTTGAAGGAGCTACAGTAGTTCTCCCAACTTAGGGAAGTGCGCCCCCTGCTGCCCAAGGTGGAGATCACTCACACAGGCTTGTGATCCACAAGCTGAGTTTCAGATAGCCATAGCAGAGGCTGTAGTTCCAGCAGCCAGCTGAAACTGTACAGCTGGAACTGTACAGCTATTGGAGGCATCCGTGGTGTTTTGGAGCTGATAGCCCCTCTGGCTAGTAGACTGATAATCATATTTTCTCTAAAGCAACCCAGAGAGCAGCAATTAGATTGTCATATTGCCCCCACCCTCTGTGTCTTTGCTTATTTACAGGAAAATGAACATCAGAAGAAATGCTTGCAATATGAAAGTTCTTAAAGCATTGTAGTTAACGCTAACAATGCAACAGGTTTTGACAATGTGTTCACAATTCCTGACACCTTCCCCATGCTCCATGAGAGGTAGGGTTCCCTCATCCATCTGGAGGAGACAATGAGGCCAATGCTGAAGACTTTTTCCGTTTCATATGTACAGGATTTGGGGCTTAGTCACCTGCAACAAGATGAGTCCTGATGGGTACCATCTTCTCTCACACTGCCTCAGTCTCCATCAATATCACATTTGCTTCCTGTTCACATTCTCTCCTGTATCTGGTTTTTTTTTTTTTTTTTTTTTTTTTTTGCATCATGCCTATCAAAGAAAGATGAATTTTCATCCACTCTTCAGGTCAAATGTTTGCTTTGCCACAAGTCCCCTTGGAGAGGCCAGTCGATCAATCCTCAGACCCCAACTCCTCAGCAGACACCAATGGATCCTTTAAGGGGTTTTCACAGTCACATGACTGCAGCCCCCACAACCTCTGACTCAACACAGATTTGCTAAATTGTGTGGCCGCCATGTAATATTTTGGGGGGCTTTGCTTCCTTCCAGGCTTGGCATCTCACCCCACGTCTGCTCCTTGCTCTTTGCTTTTTCCTTTTTGACTCTGAGCTATGAATTTATCAAGGGGTGGGCAGAGTTCCCCTCTCTGTTGCCAGACCTGTGGGAAGATAAGCAGCAGAATGCTCAGTGTCTTGGCAATAGGAGCAAGAGAGAAAGCCCTGCCAAGGCTCTGTCTGCTATGACTTCACCACACTGTAATTCTAAGACCTTGACATGACCTTCCAGGATCTCTGAGGGCAGCCATAGCTAAGGGGAAACTGAGGAGCTCTCATGGGCTTGAAAACACTTCCTATCTCTGCTACCCTGGAAGTACTGCATCTTTGCATGATCACCCATATCCACACAAGCCATTAGACAGAGGAAGAAAAGGAGGTCTGCCTTTCTTGTCACTCACAGAAAACAGCTGACATGATCCCCAGTGAAATCACTCTGGTCTGACTCCCAGGAAGAAAGGATCTAAATGTTTCTGTCAGAAGACCATTTTATGCTGGTGCTAAATTGTCTCTTGTATAGGGGGAAATAAAGAAGCCTATTAGATGTCCTAAGAAAGAGCCTGGAACAGAAAGAGGAAATTAGACAAAAACTAAAAGCAACAGGGACTGGAGAGATGGTTCAAAGGTTAAGAACACTGGCTTCTCTTGCAAAAAAAAACCTGGGTTCAATTCCCAGGACCCACATGACACCTCACAACCATTTATAATTCCAGTTCCAGGGGATCCAATGTCCTCCATGGGCACCAAGCATGCTCATGGTACATATACTTGCAGGTAGGCAAAGAACTAACATTAAATTCTCTCTCTCTCTCTCTCTCTCTCTCTCTCTCTCTCTCTCTCTCTCTCTCTCTCTCTCTCTAATAAAAGCCAGAGTGTGGCCATATCAGTGCATCGATACTAGTTTATACTAGACATACAATGGCAATCCAGTTGTCCCCTGTCTCAGTGAAGGATATTGTCCAACACATTGTGTACCTAGAACCACAGAGTGTGTTGTACACACATACACTGTGTCTTTTCCTGGGAACATGCACCTCGAATCTAGTTTATCTCATAAATCCCCACATCATATCATTAAAAATAGTAAGCAGCGCTCACAATACTAAACTCATTTGTCTCTTTACTGAGTTGGTACATATTTTACTTTTATATATTCACTTTAAGGAAGCACCATACAGATGGCATTAGGAGTCACTTTTGGACTTTTGGGATACTAAATGAGATACTTTAGCCCAGCAATATGATAAAAGCCACATTAATCCAATCCCTAAGAAGGCTGCTAGCTGATAATGGGAGGGTAATATATACAGTGTGCTCATACTGAACCCAGGCTATGATTGTGTCAAAGTTAGGGTTTTACTGCTGTGAAGAGACACCATTCCCAAGGCAACTCTCATAAAGGACAACATTTAATTGGGGCTGGCTTACAGGTTCAGAGGTTCAGTCCATTATCCTCAAGTTAGAAACATGACAGTGTCCAGGCAGGCATGGTGCTGGAGGATCTGAGAGTTCCATCTCTTGTTCTAAAGGCAGCTTGAAGAAGACTAACTTCCCAGGTATTAAAGTCCAGGCCCACAGTGACACACCTACTCCAACAAGGCCATATCTCCTAATAGTGCCATTCCCTGGGCCAAGCATATTTAAACCATCACAGATTGAGATGAAGAAAGACAGGGTGGAATTCTATCATATAACCAAGAATGGAGCTCTGTTAAAACTTATGAAGCGTGGGAGATTTTTTTTCCATCTTCTGAGATCTTCAATTTCTTTCTTCAGAGACTTGAAGTTCTTGTCATACAGATCTTTCACTTGCTTGGTTAGAGTCACACCAAGGTATTTTATATTATTTGTGACTATTGTGAAGGGTGTTGTTTCCCTAACTTCTTTCTCAGTCTGCTTATCCTTTGAGTAGAGGAAGGTTGCAGATTTGTTTGAGTTAATTTTATATTCAGTCACTTTGCTGAAGTTGTTTATCAGGTTTAGGAGTTCTCTGGTGGAAGCTTTGGGGCCACTTAAGTATACTATCATATCATCTGCAAATAATGATATTTTGACATCTTCCTTTCGAATTTGTAACCCTTTGACTTCCTTTTGTTGTCTAATTATTCTGGCTAGGACTTTGAATACTATATTGAATAGATAGGGAGAGAGTGGGCAGCTTTTCTAGTCCCTGATTTTAGTAGGATTGCTTCAAGTTTCTCTCCATTTAGTTTGATGTTGGCTACTGGTCTGCTGTATACTGCTTTTACTATGTTTAGGTATGGGCCTTAAATTTCTTATTGTTCCAAGACTTTTACCATGAAAGGGAGCTGAATTTTGTCAAATGTTTTCTCAGCACCTAATGAGATGATCTTGTGGGTCTTTTCTTTGAGTTTGTTTATATAGTGGATTATGTTGATGGATTTCCACATATTGAACCATCACTACATGCTCCATTATGTTCATAGCAGCCTTATTTATAATAGCCAAAAACTGGAAAGAACCCAGATGTCCTTCAACAGACGAATGGATACAGAAAATGGAGTACTACTCAGCTATTAAAAAGAATAATTTTATGAAATTCTTAAGCAAATGGATGGAACTAGAAAATATAATACTGAGTGAGGTAACCAGGTCACAAAAGAACACACATGGTATACACTTATTGATAAGTGGATATTAGCCCAAAAGCTCAGAATACCAAGATACGATTCACAGACCACATGAAGCTCAAGAAAAAGGAAGACCAAAGTGTGAATGCTTCAGTCCTTCTTAGATGGAGGAACAAAATACTCACAGGAGGAAATATGGAGACAAAGTGTGGAGCAGAGACTGAAGGAAAGGCCATCCAGAGACTGCCCCACCTGGGGATCCATTCCATATACAGACACCAAACACAGACACTATTTCAGATGCCAAGTAGTGCTTGCTGACAGGAGCCTGATACAGCTGTCTCCTGAGAAACTCTGCCAGAGCCTGACAAATACAGAGGCAGATGCTCACAGCCAACCATTGGACTGAGCACAGTGACCCCAATGGAGGAATTAGGGGAAGGCCTGAAGGAGCTGAAGGGGTTTGCAATCCCATAGGAAGGACAACAATATCAACCAACTAAATCCTCCAGCGCTCCCAGGGACTAAACCACCAACCAAAGAGTACATATGGAGTGACCCATGACTCCAGCCACATATGTAACAAAGGATGGCCTTGTCGAGCATCAGTGGGAGGAGAGGCCCTTGATCCTGTGAGGGTTCAATGCCCCAGTGTAGGGGAATGCCAGGGCAGTGAGGCAGGAGTGGGTGGATGAGTGGAGGAGCACCCTCATAGAAGCAGGGAGAGGGGGATGGGATGGATGGTTTTTAGGGAGAAACATGGAAAGGGGATAACATTTGAAATATGAATAAATAAAATATCCAATAAAAATTATGAAGCAATTTTTCTGGAATTCTCTATTTAATAATTTTGGACTCTGGATAAGTATAAGCAAAACTAAACAGAAAGGTTAACTGATGTAAGACAGAAAAATCAATGGATTGTATTATACATGACCTTGCTGTAGAGTTAGAAGATACCTGTCCCAGGTATTAAGTTTCCCAAGCAATCTTGGGTAAGTTTAAACTTCTCCCCATCTCTGAATCTGAGTGGATCATCTTTGATTACTTTAGGGCAGTGATTCTCAACTTCCTAATTCTATGACCCTTTAGTACAGTTCCTCATGTTGTAGGGAACCCCAACCATAGAATCATTTTAATTGCTACTCCATAACTGTAATTTTGCTATGGCTATAAATAGTAATATAAATATCTGTGTTTTCTGATGGTCTTAGGTGACCGCCTTGAAAGGGTCATTTGACCCCCCAAAAGGGTCATAACTGATAGCTTGAGGAACACAACTTTAGGGTAATAATGACATATATCAAGGTGTTCCTGCATGATTTCTGCTGAACTATTTTTCCCCAGGCCCGGAGAAAGTTTGCAAACTTTTCTTTCTGAAATTACTATTATATTAGGGTTTTTTCCCCTTGGTGCCTGTGACAAAATATCTGACAAGAATAAAATAAAAGAAGGAGGGATCTGTGTTGTCTTATCATCTAAGGGCACAGTCCATCATGGAGGGAAGGCATGGCCATGGCAGCAGGAGCTTAAGGGGACTGGTCACATTGTATCCACAGTCAGGAAGCAGACTGAGGCAGCTGATCACATTGTATCCACAGTCAGGAAGCAGAGTGAGGCAGCTGATCACATTGTATCCAGAGTCAGGAAGCAGTGTGAGGCAGCTGGTTATATTGTATACCCAGTCATAAAGCTGAGAGAGAGGGATGCTGGTACTCAGCTCACTGTCTCCATTTCATTCAGTCCAGCATCCCAGGCCATGGGATGGTACTGCTCATGTGTAGGACCTCCCTTCTCAATTAACCTAATCTAGAAAACCCCCTCTCAGACACACCTAGAGATGTGAATCCTGGATGATTCATTCTTCCAATGAAATTGACAATGGAGATTAACCATCACAACTATATAGCAAACACTCCCATTTTTTAAGAGCAATTTGTCAGTCATCAGTGCCCAACTCTCTGCCCTTGTACTGTGGAAGCAACCATTAAGGATGTGTGGCTGAACTCAACTTGGATTTCATTTACAAAAGTAACAGGTGATCCATATTTGGTCTGCAGATCATACTTTTCTGATTCTCTACCACAGACTACTTGTATGTCAGTACCAGCTTTTAAAAATGTGTGGTTTAGGAGCTGGAGAGAAAGCTTAGTGGTTAAGAGCACTGGCAGCTCTTGCAAAGAGAACCTAAGTTCAGTTCCCTGCATCCACATTGCACGCCCTCTTCTGGCCTACTTGTGGGCACTGCACACATATAGTGCATAGACATAAATGCAGGCAAAACACCCATACACATAAAATCAAAACAAACGTATCTCTTAATGCTGGCCATAGTATCTCTAAACATGATGTAATCGCTCAGGAGAGTATCCTGAGCATACACTTTCTAAAATTCTCCAACAGAAATCTAATGTATGTGCATTCATAGCTGGGAATCACATGCTCATTAGAAAGGGCTCAAGAGGACTTTTTTTTAGGTGTGGTATAAGAAAAGTAGCTGAAGGTTAGCTGAGGAGATTTTTCTTGTGGGTGAAATGAAAATAGAGTCGGGATGCTGAGAACCCTAAAATTAGAATTCTGTCTTTTCACATGTCCTCCCTCCGTTACTCAAGGCAAAAAGCAGCAAGTTCTAAAAACTTAAAAGGGACTTTATTCTAGAATCTGTTGCACAAGTCCCCAAGGGGGACAAAAACCTGTAGTATGTGTCACTGACTTTGAATGTAAGTTGGAATTTTCACCTGCATTATGATCTGAACATCTGTAGGTAACTGTATCCACTGCACTTCCTAACCTATTCCGTTTTATTTTTACAATGTTTCTGTCAGGCACTTTTAGTTCCCTTCCCATGTTTAACCCCTTTTTTTTCTTAATAATTTTTTGTTTAATTTGGGTTTTGAAAATCCAATATCTTAGCCTTTATTGAAGCTAATAATCTCTACAGCTTAGATCTCTTTTTAAAACAGGTTTTTAAAATCTGTAGTGTGTGTGTGTGTGTGTGTGTGTGTGTGTGTGTGTGTGTGTGTGTGTGTGTGTGCATTTCTCTCTGTGTATGTATGTGCACCATATGCCTACAGTGCTCATGGAGGCCAGAAGAGGACATCAGATCCTCCTGCAACTGCAGTTACAATGGTTGTGAACTATCATGTGTGCTAAGAATAAAACTGGGATCCTTGAGAAAAGTAGCTAATCCCTTTAACTGCTGGAGACTCTATTGCATGGGCTGAGGTCTTGTGTTTTGTGTAAGGGGGAAATTGAGCTGAGCACTTGCTGTCTGAAGCCCCTGCTGCCAGAGTCTCCACACCATTATGGGCTGTACACTCTAACTGGGAGCCAAAACTAACAATCTCTCTTTTAAATTGTTTTCGTCATGGTGTTTTATCACAACAGGAGAGTAAGACGAGATGCCCCTCTAAGCCCTACTGTTTCTGTTCAGTAAGTGGGGCATGGTAAGGTCTGGGTGCCAAAAGTAGCTGACAGCCTTTATCATGAACAAAAGAAAGTCATTTCTGGAAAGTTCTGGGAACATTATTACACTGAAATAGATCATCATAGTAGCTGTTATGACTTGCCATGACGCAGTAGAAATCTATTGTGATGCAGTTATCATTTAATGTGGTGAAATCAAAATATATTATGATGTAATGTGATTCATCATGACACAAGAGAAATTTATTATGTCTCAATAATGACTTATCCTAGAAACATTGTCATGCACAATAGATAATAGGGCACAATTCTATAACACAACAGAAAAATTCCCATAATGTAGTAGGTCATAACAGATCTGATGGTTTTGCATGACGAAATAGAAATGTATGATAGATAATACAGCAGGTTACCACAGGTGCTCTGATTTACTGTGATCGCATAGCTGTTTCCATATCAAATAAAGGGGAGACAACTTCATCCTTACACAACTCCTTTCTCCTGGTTCCAGACAGATAACATGGTGAAGCATCCTTAAGCTGCCGAGCTCAGACTGCCTATCATCCTCAGCTGGATGTGAGGTAGCAGCACACTCACAGACTGCTGGCTTCCCTCAGTCCAGACATTGAACAGACAGGACATCTCAAACCTGTCAGCATTCTGGAAAATGTCAGGCAGGAGAATACTTTGTGGAATTTCTGTAACAGAAAGTGCCACCTGAGAGTCAGTTGTGAAGTGACGTCACCAAAGTCCTCAACTTCCTTGTGACAGAAGTGGAAAGTAGGTGTGCCTCGTGAGAAATGTGTGTCTCGTCAGAAACATTTAGCATCCTGTTTCCTTTCCATCCTGAACACAGAAGGCTGTGTTAGATTTTACTGAGGTGTTCAGCAGGTGCAGGAGATGTCTGTCTTCCTTCTGGCCCAGCTTCCTACTGCACTCACAGACAGGCAATCCTTTTGAGACCATTCTGTAGAATTACCTCCACTTTCAGAGAGCATTTAATCCAGTCCAAAGCCTTAATGATTCTAACACTACCCCCAGCACTAACCAAAACCCCCAGATCCTGTAAATTGCCTTTGCTAACACTTTCATGTTGAGGAAAAACTCACAGAACCCTGTGGCCTGTGTTCTCTCCAGTTGCTACAGGTCGATAAATACCAATCTGTTCAATAACAAAGATCAAAGACTGGCTGTGCTCTCCTGATCTTCGGGCTTTGTTCCTGGTGTTTAAATAAGTCAGAAGCTCATGGCTAGTTTTTTATTTAGTTGGCCATGGTGCACGTATTAAGTTGTGCTCTTGTTTTCACTATTTAACTGGACTCCAAGGACTCCTGGAGAACAACCCTAGAGTGGCCCATGGTTCCTCCTCCTCCTCTTCACAACCATTCACAGAGCAAGAACAATGAATATTCGGCATACCCAAGGACTCACCTACATCCCACCACAGAATAAATACAGAGAGGAGGTCCAGGTCTCTGGGGCTTTTCAATACCAAGAAATCCAGGATGTGTGAAGGGTTAGTGATGAGGGCTGAAAAGATATCTCAGTGATAAAGAGTGTCTGCTGCTCTTGGGGAACACAAGAGTTCCCAGCACCCACATCAGGTGGGATCAGCCACCTGGAACTCAAGCTCCAGCGAATCTGGCACCCTCTTCTGGTTGCTGCAGGTACCCACACTCTCATGCACTTACACCTTACACACATACATAAAAATGAAACACAAACAAACAAAAAATAAGTTAGTGGAAGAAGGAGGAGTGAAGAAATAGCCGAGAAGCTAGGATAGGAACCAAAAGCAACTGATGTCACAGAGTAAAGACTTTAAGACAAAAGAGTGGGGACTTGCCCCAATTTCTTGTCAGTGATCAAATAGTAGGAATCATTGAGCCACAGCCACACTGTTCGATAGTCACCCACAAAGGACCACCAGGCCCAGGCGTGTTAAGTAAATAGGATCCTCTGAAAATAAATATCAGAACGAGGAAAAGCCCCTCCAAAAGTCTCCATCAACAAGCACAGACACCACTGCATAGCTAGTCTTCCAGAATCTTCCCACAGGGAACATTCCAGGTGGCCTAACAGCCACCTTATTTCTTTTAACTGAGATGGAAGTCTACCACACATAGGAGGAGATGGAAATATACCCGAAGTTGGAATTTTTAGGACCAACTGAGACAGCATTGAGAAATCCCACATCCGGTCTTAGTTCAGCTCCCAGTCTCTGGCTGAGCCTTTCCATTCTGGTGCCACAGCCTCAAGGTACCAGGTTTTTATTAGAGTGAAAGAGTGGGTTATATAGCTCATTTCTATGAAAAATGAAGAATTCTGCTCCCCAAATCTGGTCTCTGGGTATCAATTTCAGCTCAGAACTTAGCCCTAGGCCCAGAAGTTCCTATTTGCAAGCAAAACTGAGACCAAGTAGATTTCAGAATAGTTATAATGTTTTGGAATCACTTAAGTCTCGGGGGATGTCACATGATCAGCAGCTGCGTTTTGCAGGAAGCTCCAGGCTGGGAATTTTTGCAAGGAAAGTCCTTCTTCGTGGAAGAGTTCAGAGGTCATTCTTCCAGTGAAAGGTAATGACTTCTACAGGTGAATGAGGGACAGCTGACCACCATGTAAAAGCACCTGAACAAACACATGGGACATATACGTACTCACACACACTCATTATATACTTTGGACATTGATAAAGATGAGTTTTAGTGCTCACATGACTTTCTCCTTCTTTGGAGACTGGAGGTGACAGGAGGCAGGTGGTCACTTGTAGAGTGCATGCTTAAAGTGAACCGAACTGGCTAAGCCATTTCCCTCAGTGGCTGTTTCATAATCTTTTGTTTGTTTGTTTGTTTGTTTGTTTGTTTTGTTTTGTTTTTCAAGACAGGGTTTCTCTGTATAGCCCTGGCTGTCCTGGAACTCACTCTGTAAACCAGGCTGGCCTCGAACTCAGAAATCCACCTGCCTCTGCCTCCCAAGTGCTGGGATTAAAGGCGTGCGCCACCACCACTGTCCATGTACCATGATCTTTTTGGTAGCCCTTGCAGTTGCCAGATTTTCTACTTGAAGTAGGGTCTCCTTGGTAGCCTAAGTTGATTTCAAAGTAATGTTTCTTCTGCCTTCAGCCTCCTGAGTGCTGGGGTGACAAGAGTTCACCTCCATGACTGACCCTCAGTTCTGTGGGGTGTTGGTGGTGGTATTGTTGCATGTGGGTGTTTTTATAGCATACCTGCTTATGTGTGTGCCTGTTTGCATAAATGTGGGTATACATATGGGAAGTGGTTTTGCACACATCTGGGGTAATGGAGTCCAAGGCTTCTGTGTCTCCCCTACCACTTTCCACCTTATTCACCAAAGCAAGGTTTCTCAGTCGAACCCAGAGCTCACTGATTCAACAAATCTAGCCAGCCAGTTTCCTATGTAGATTCCCTGTCTCTGCCTTTTAAGGGCTGGAAAGAACCACTATAAACATGGTCAAGGCTATTCCTGTGGGTTGAATTTATTCCTGGACGGAATAAAAAGGAGACATTGAGCTGAGCACCAACACTCCTCTCTCCCTGCTTCCTGATGGCAGTCACAGTGTGGTGGTGTTGCTACTGTTGTTTTCTTGCTTTGTTTTGTTTTAGAAGTTTTATAGTTGTTTTGGTGAAGAGTCTAATCAAATATCTTTTCCAATTAAAAGTATCTTATTGCTTCTTTTAAGATGTTTTTACAAGGTACTCTTACGATGTTTATTCCTCAATTCTTCCTGTCCTGCCCCCCCCCACCCCCACTTCTCATGGGTCCATCTGCATCTCCCTCCCAGGCAATATGCACCAAATTCATGTCCTCAATTTTTGTTGTTATAAGTGATGCCTACATGTGCCTGGGTGCAGTCATCCTCTGGAGCATGACAGATATTCCAAGGCCTCACCCTTAAAGAAAAATAACTCCCTCCCCCCAAAGCCATCAACTGTCCACAGCTCCCCAGGGAGGGATGGAGACTCAGGAACCCTGCTTCACTCCATGCTGGAATGTTGACTGACCTGTGAGTTCATCAATGCAGCTGTCTGTCACATCTAGAAGATATAGTTTCCCTCTGGTCCTCCCTGAACTCTGACTCTTACACTCTTTCCACCCTGTCTTCCAAGATGGTCCCTGAGCCTTGAGAGTGTGACATGAATGTACTGTTTTAGCCTCCATCGGGAAGGTCAAAGCACTGGACCATTTAGTCTCCCTGGGGCTTGAGCGCATAGGCCTCACATCCTTCTGATGCTGCAAACAGGCTAGAGATTTTGACACTGTTTTGAAGATAACAACAGGAAGTCTAAAGTGCCTGTGGATCCACTCTCATCCAACCAGCAACCAAACCTCTTCACACAAGGGAACGTGGTGCATCAGTTATTTGGAGGTAACACACTGGAAGCCCCTGCCCATGTACAGCAGCATTTAGCCATTCAGCGGCAAAGGTGGGTGGTGTCTACAGATGTCATCCCTGCAGCCCCAATTCACCCATCGCTGATTGCATCTGAGCATGCAAGAGAACTCCCATCACCTGAATGACGTCATTGCACAAGACTCATGTGCTTCCTTCTCTCTTGCAGTTGACCTCGTGCTGGGACGGAGAGGGAATAAGTGAGCATGAGAGAAGGGTATGGAAGGGCTTCAGGAGTTCAGAAGTGGTGTACATAGATCTACTTGTTAGGCCAACTTGGGAAGCTGGGGCAGGAGGATTGCAAGTTTTAGGCCTGAGTGGGCTACAGAGAGAATTCAAAGCCAGCTGGGACAACTCAGTGAGACCCTGCCTCAAATTAAAATAATAATAGCAGATATCACAGTGGTAGAGTGCTTACCTAGCATGTACAGGCTTGGGTTCAATCGAATCCCACAAGAGCATGGTAGGAAACAACTGTGTGTCCACTCTAGAGCAGAAGGCTTTGTAGAGCATATCAGCTTGCTGCTGATACAAAGTCACCATGCAAATACATAAAGAAGAAGGGGCCCAGATCCAGACTGTGAGAGACAGAAAGGCACCAGAGTGGCCAAGCACTCAGGAAAGCTCACTGGCTGAGCCCTGGATGGCCTGCTTGAGGCAAGAGTGATTCAGTAGTCAAAACAGTGTCAAAACAGCATTTCTTCAGAGGCTGTGACAACACCACAGGCATGGTGGTATTAGATGGGCAAAGCCGTCTTGGTGCTAAGAGAGACCAGACCACCATCCATAACAACCCCGAAGCCCATGCACAGAGCCATCTCAGTATCTGATGACTGGCCAAGAGACTCTTATACTGTGATAAACACAAAGGGGAAGATGGCTGATTTGCTTAGTTAGCTCCATGTTATGGGGTGGGGTGGGGGCAAAAAAGAGGGTATCTGGCCCTTTAGCCTTGTCTGACCTTTACCCTGTCCCTGGGGTGTGATTTTTCTAAATGTCACCAGTGTCTCCAGAAGCCTCCTATACCTGGACAGACCCTCCCTGATTTGTTGATTGACCTTTCAGTTAAAGTCCTTGGGGCCTGAGGAAAACATAATAATGATGGTTTATGCATGACCTTTAACTTGGGTTGGGTTGTAGTTTTTCTCCTTTTGAGATGTTACACTCCTAGCGGAGAGCTGACTTCTCCTCCCTTACCCCCAATTTGAGGAGAGGTAGGAGGGGAAATGTGGTGTAGGAAAAGGAATCCAAAGGACATGGTCTTCGATTTTCACCTACAAATGCCTTTACCTCTCTGGGTTCTGAGCTCTTCCTATCCCTCCTGGGGATCCAAAACGAGATGGAGATTTCTATGGGAAATCCCCAACAGCACAGGCATGATGGTGTGGGACCAGCTCCACACATGGCCCCTCTATCAGAAACATCACAGGGAGGGAATTCCCATGAACAACAAAAATGTGATACTCTACTCAGAACCTGCCAGACTATCACATCGTACTCAAAACAAAAGCAGCCATGCCCCTTCCAAAGGCTCCACAAGACCAAGCTACCCCCTCCCCATCCCCAGCCTGATTTCTCTGGTGTCTCACCTCCTCCTGGCCCGGGGTGAGCCTGAAACATCTCCAGGGAGAACCAACTTGTCACATTTGGTCTTGATGTGTGTGAGGCTCTTCCTGGTAAGCCAAGACACACACTTCTACACACACCAGACAAAAAAGCCACCCATGACAGACCAAAGCATTGACTCAACCAAAGTCCACTTGGGTGAACCTGTAAGTCTGAGGGTGTGTGTGTGTGTGTGTGTGTGTGTGTGTGTGTGTGTGTGTGTGTGTGAATGTATTATGTAGTACCTGCAGAGGGAGTCAGAACCCCTGGAACTGGAGTTACAGGCAGTTAGGAGCTGCCATATGGGTACTAGGAACCAAACCCAGGTCCTCTGTATGAGCAGTAAGCTCTCTAAACTACTGAGCCATCATGTCTCCAGCCCCTCAATGAGTTTTATTGGGGTTACCTATGGCATCATGGGTGAGGAACTATGTATAGGAGCAGAGATGACTCAAAGATAGATACATCAACATAGATGATGGCTCACAAAAGTGTCACCCCCTGGACTCTCTGCTGTAGTCGCAGGCAGCAGCAGCTGGACAGCTTAGAGAGTCTTCCCGCCAGCAACTCAGCTCATGAGAGTCTCTTCCCTAGCAGGTGCCTGTGGCTTCCATAACCTTGGAGAGGAATCCTGGTGAATCAGGCAAATTTTGGCTTTCCCAGACATGTAAGGTTTGTTTAGCATACCCTCCCCACACACACACACACTGGTTCTCCGACCTTGCTCCTGGAGGGGGTGTTTCCAATTGGAGTACATCGCTGTATACAACTCTTGGTGTCTACAATGAGGGCCCAGACAGGCTCCATTTCTTAATAACTTCCGGCCTTTGCATGCAACTTCAGGAGCACCTGGGTTTTTCTCTCCCTCGCAAACCGCTCTTCTCTATTTTATAAATTACCAGTGACTGAGTCATACTTAATCCCTGTATCCATTTCCTGTCCCCTCAAGAATGGAATCTCTGGGGACAAGGACGTCTACTGTGCTGTAGGAACTGGGCCAGTTTCTGTCACTTGGGAGAGATCTGCTGACTGCTGTGAGACAGGTTGAACTCAATGAGCAGAGCACGACGCTGAGAATGAGGAAGGGTGTTAAGAACTTCAGCGTCCCAAGGGCGCATGTGCAGCTCCAATGAGGCAGTGTGATGTGAGGGCAGCCCAAGGGCAGCCACTTTGTAATAGCTACATTATCTGTTTAATGAGATAATTAATTAATTAATCAGTGCCCATTAACCCCTGTGCCCAGCCCTGGCTGAGTGACACTTATGTGGAAGAAGAGGACAAGAACAAAGATGCACAAAGCCAGTCAAAGCCAAGGTCAGTCTCAGAAGAGCTTGTCCTGTTTACACACGCCGTGAGCAGAGAGAGCAAATGAAGGCAGTAACCGAGAGGTAGCTGTAGGCAAGGACAGTCCTATTGGCCTCTCATGTATAATCCACGTGTGCAGGTGGGTATACGCGTAGGGGTGGAGGCCAGTGGACATCCTCAGGTGTCATTCCTTGTTTTTCAGAGACAAGGTCTTCCCTTGGCCTAGAACCTGCCCACTAGGCTAGGCTGACTAGTCAGTGAGCCACAGGGATGTTCATGTCTCTGCCTCCTTGCCACTGGAACTCAAAGATCCAGGCAATCCCAACACTCAGAAGCAGAGGCAGGCAGATCTGAGGTCAAGAACAACCTGGTCTACAGAGTGAGTTCCAGGACAGTCAGGGCTACACAGAGAAACCCTGTCTCAAAACAATAACAACAGCAAACAAATAAATAAACAAAAAAAACCCACACTACCCCTCTCCCACCTAGTTTTTTTCATACCTTTGGAGGAATCAAAATGTGGTCCTTGCACTCACAAGCTAAGCTTTTCATTGACTGAGCTATCCCTACAGCCCTCTGAAAATATTTTTGATTGACATTAGACTTCATTAGGGACACCTTCAAATACTAAGATTTGTCTTTTTTTTTTTTTTTTTTTTTTTTAGACAGGGTTTCTCTGTGTAGCCCCGGCTGTCCTGGAACTCACTCTGTAAACCAGGCTGGCCTCGAACTCAGAAATCCACCTGCCTCTGCCTCCCAAGTGCTGGGATTAAAGGCGTGTGCCACCACCGCCCAGCAATATTTGTCTAAAGTAGTCAAAATAAAAGGCTTCTAGGAAAGAGCTGAGTACAACACAGTCAGTGCGCTCACCTCTCCTTACAAAGCCACACAGATGGGGCCTGGTCTTCCCAATGTCACTAATGACTACACTTGGGGAAGATGCTCAGCAGAGCAGCTCACCCAAGCTGTGGTGATGGGTGTCCTTATTTGGGACCAGCCACATCATTATCCATGCCACTGAGTCCCTCAGGCTCTTCTGAATGCCCAATTGATGGCCCAAGATACTTAGGTTCATGGCTGATTGAAGACTGAGCCTCACTTTGAAATATGTGGTGTTTGGACAGCTCAGACATGCTGAGGTAATCCTTCACTGTACAAAAATATATGGTCATGATTTATTTGAAAAAAAAAGAGCTACCTTGCAGAAAAAGCATGCACATTTCAGAGCTGGGGAGATGGCTCAGTTGGTAAGGTGATTGCCACACAGGCATGAGGACCTGAATTCCGGGGTTCCAGAACCCAACTGAATTCCGGGGTTCCAGAACCCAACATGTGAAACCTATGACCTCAGTGCTGTGGCGGCAGTGTACATCCCATAATCCCAACACCCCAGAAGTGTGTACCCTATAACGCCAGGGCTGAGACAGGAGGATCCCCCGATGCTCACTGGCCAACCAGGCTCTCTGCATCAGCCAGCACCTCAGAATAAAACAAGATAAACAGTGGCTGAAGAAGACATTCAGCATCAACTTCTGGCCAAACACATACAGATGTGCATAGACAGAGACACAGAGAGAGAGAGACAGAGAGAGACAGAGACAGACAGACAGACAGACACAGAGAGACAGAGAGAGAAACAATAAATTAAAACTCAGAGACTCCACACTGAGTTGTTCGTCATACAAGCTGGGATAAGGGAGAATGGCACAGGGAGGGCAGGCAGGGAGGTTTCTGTGTAGGGTAGAAGATGAAGGACACAGCTCTGTGTTGAGAAGTGGTTCTCAACCCTCTTAAGGGTCTGCAACCCTTTAATACAGTTCCCCATATTGTGCAGACCCCTAACCATAACATTTTCATTGCTAATTCTGTAAACCTACTACTGTTTTGAATCATAATGTAGATATTTTTGGAGACCTAGGTTTGTCAAAATAGTTGTGGCCCACAGGTTGAGAACCAGTGCTCTCAACCTGTACAGTAATGGGGAGGGTTCAAACTTCAGACATCCTTTAAGTATGGGCAAGCTAGCTTGCAACTTAGATACCTTTATAAGAGGCTAGAAATTATATTGCTCAAGTCCCCTCACTTCTAAGTAGCCTGCTGTCTGTGAATGAGAATTGCAAATCGGCTTACCAGTACGTAATACGTTTTCATTGATTCTAGGGACATATCAGGCCAAATTCCCTACTTAATTGTGCTCTAATCTTACAAATCCACTTTTAAAGATTACTGGGTTGGCCTTGGTCAAATAGGGAAATTCCAAAGACTCCGAGGTATGGTGACATGAAAATCAACTTGCAACCCAAGAGCCAAGATGGATAGTACATGGTGATGACCTATGTGGGAAGCCAGTTCATCCCTCTGAGTTTGGTAGCTCAGTTTTAGGAAGAACAAAAATATCTGGGTTTAATGAGAGAGAAAAGGGTGTAATAGTCTGGCAGAGAGTAACACACTAGAGGGCTGGACCTCAGCACTCAGGGGCTGACTAGGGCCCAGCACATGATGTCAATGTGTCTGCTATACTTTGGATCTGTAATGTCCCTGTTATAAATATGGTCCTTTTCATCAGGTTGTATGTAGTGTCTGCCTACAAGTGACCATCATGTCTGGGCTTGTGGATGGTTGATGCCTCCCCCTCAACCCCCTCCCCAAAGAAGGAGGTAATGGGGAGAGTCATTGGCCTCTCACTCAAGATTCCAGCTGTGTGCCAGCTATTTGTGTGCAGTTCTGCTCCGATTGCAGTTAGTCTGGGGTCTCAAGAGTGTTCACGTATAGAGGCTGGGGACAGATGGTTGAAGGGGCTCCATCTGTATTGTTACCACCCTGCATGTGGATCTCCTAGTGTGGATGCACTGAGGTTGTTCATACTCCCAGCAGGAACCCTGTACCCATACCGTGCAAACAAGCCCAAAAAACTATTTGGTTCCCCAGGGTAGACTCTGATAGGGCCACGTGTACATTTATCAGTGGAAACTAATGAGGAGAGTGTGATACAGTTTAAGTCTTCCCAGGGAAGGAATTCCTACTGTAGTTCCTCAAAAGCATGAATGTTAAAATGTGGTCCTCAGCTCTGCCACCATGGGAGGCTGTGGGAATTTTACGAGGTAGAGCCTAGAGGAAGGCATCAGGTCTTCATAGGTTTGTCTTTTAAGAGGGTTATCAGCCAGTTCTTTCCCTCTTTTCTTTGCTTTCTTGCTACCCTGAGGTAAGCATCCCCCTCCTCCATAGACTCCTGCCATGGTGGGGTGGGCCTAAAAGCAATCACACTGAAACCTCTGGCACACTAAACCCAATACAAACCTTCCCTGTGTTAAGTAGACTCTCTTTCTCTGGCAATTTGTTATAGTAATGGAAGACTTGCAAATTAAGTGTTCTTACCTATTAAAATCTAAGAAAGTTGGAGAGATGGCTCAGTGGTTAAGAACACTGACTGCTCTTCCAGAGGACTCAAGTTCAATTCCCAGACCCAATATGGTAGCTCACAGCTGTGTGTTACTCCAATTCCAGGGGATTTGACACCTTCTTCTAGTCTTCAGGGACACTGCGTGCACAGGGTACACAAACACACATGCAGACAAAAAAACACCAGTCTGCATAAAATGAAAACAAATAGATCTTGATTTTAATCTTAGAAAGCTAACAAAATACAGTGTTTTACATTCTGACATTTAACAAACTAATGTTTTTTTAAATATACACTCACAAATATATCAATAGTATTCTGAGATTGACAATAACCCTGAGTTCCGGTCCTAGTAAAATGTCACCTCTCCCACCTTCTTTCCCATCCCCATTACACCTAAGTTCCAGATCAAAGGCAGGGGTGTGTAATTTCCAACAGATACGTTTCATCTAAAAATTGATGAAGGAGGAGTGATGGTACACACCTTTAACCCTAGCACTCTGAAGGTACAGGCAGGTGAATCACTGCAAGTGGAGGCCAGCCTGGTCTACAGAACAAGTTCCAGGCCAGCCAAGACTACATAGGGACAAATAAAATGAATCATCATTAAATTAAAGCCGCAGCATCTTTATCCAGAGACCAAAGACAGTAGGCAAGCATGGGGTTTGCTTTATTAAACACCTGCCCGTGACTGATTCATCGGTGGCTGGAACACAGTTTGGTCCCGCTCTTTCTAATAACCTGCAGGGCAGGATGGTAATAAACACCCATAACATTATCGCTTGCCTTTGGCAGGAACAGCTCAAACCAATAAACAATGAACTGTTAATATCAACAGCTGATGCAGGGCACAGGGCAGATGTTGTTTCATGGCAACATAAAGTACCTTTCAGGTTCTTCTCAAGGCCTGTGTAAAGGACCAAACTCAACATCAGTGCGCAGGGAATGATACTTTCCATCTTTCTAAATGCAAAGCTATGATCCCACAGCATTTTTCTGCATGGGAGCTGCAATATTGATCGTTGCTGTTCTCTTAAGTGTCAGCTGAGAAGGCAGGACCACTGTCATGTTCCTGTGCACTGCACAAACACAAGAGGAAGGCTCTCCCCACCTCTACACATAAGGTCGTGGTGGTGTGAATGGGTATGGTTCCTATAGATTCATGTGTTTGAATGCTTGGCTCATAGGGAATGGCACTATTAGGAGGTGTGGCCTTTTGGAGGAGGTGTGGCCTTGTTAGAAGGGTGTAACTGTAGAGGCGGGGCTTTGAGGTCTTAAATGCTCAGGCTATGCCCAGTGTAAAACAAATCCAGTCTCTTCCTGACTGCCTTCAGATCAAGATGTAGAACTCTCAGTTCCTCCAGTACTATGTCTGCCTGTGTGTTGCCATGCTTCCCACCATGATGGCAATGGGCGAGACCTCTAAAACTGTAAGCCAGCCCCAGTAAAAATGTTAGCCTTTCTAAGAGTTGCTATGGTCATGGTATCTCTTCACAGCAATGGGAATTCTAAGACAGGGCTTCTGAGAGTCAGTTCCTGGGTTGAGCCACTATTGGAGAAGCCTCCCATGATGCCCTTGGGCACCTGACTGCTTTACTTCCTTTGTGAAGCTCTTCTTAGGGCTGTAAAATTTCCCCTCTCAATCAAAACTGGGGTACCTAGGAAAACAAAGTAGCATCACTTTCCAAAGAAAGGAGTGGACATATGTAGACCTTCACAGTGATTCCTTTGTACATTAAAACACATCCACTCAGGACTGGAAAGGTACCTCGGTTGGTGAAGTGCTTGCTTTGACAGCGTGAGAATTCAAGTTCAATCCCCACTGCACACATAAAAACCCAAGGTGTGCTGATGCAGGATTGTGCCTGACAAGTGGAGACAGGTGGATGCCTGGGGTTCCTAGATAGCTAACCTCATCTAGCAGATGGTTCCAAGCCAATGAGAGACCTAGTCTCAAAAGAAACAAAACTTTCCTTTTGGACAGCACCTAGGAGAGACACCTGAGGTTCTCCTATGGTCTTCATATCCACACACTCACACACACACACACACACACACACACACACACACATACACACACACACACACACATGGATTCATGCACTCACACACTCATGCATGTACCCATGCACACAGTATGTATTCACCATTTCTTTAATTTACACTTTAAATGTTTATTTGTGTGTGTGTGTGTGTGCGTGTGCATGTGCATGCACATACATACCACAGTGGTCACGTGGAAATCATAGGGCAACTATAAAAGTCAGGTCACCCTTCCCACTACTCTTCTGGAGAGTTCAACTCCAGAAGCACCAGTCTTGGTAATGAAGGCCTTTACCCACTGAGCCATTTCATTTGACCCTATGCAACATGTCTTACCCTTGAGTCCCCTCTTCCCAAGATGACACCACAGACAGAGAATGTTCTTTGGATACGATGCTCAGTCATTTAGCAGCTTTGCAGAGCATGGTCAAGAGCCCCTCACATTGGTGCTCATTGTCTAGAACCATCATGAGAAGAAACTCCAAAGGAGGTAGCCTTAGCAGCTGTCCCCAGAGTATCCTCATATGGCCTGACAGCTGCAGGCAAACGACACCTGGCCCCCCTGGAATCTTTGATGGTGCTGTCAATTGCAACTCTCTTCAAACAGCAACTATCAGCAAATCTCAGAGTCTCCGCATCCACCTCCTCTGTGGGCTGAATCAGGGAAAAGCTCAATCGTTCCTGATGCTTCTCCAACTTCTCTGGAGGTTTGCAATTCCGGATGTTCATGTGCGTTTCTCAGGAAGGGTTCAAGCCCGTGCTCTCATCGTGGAACCCTCTGTTGCCACCCAACTCCAGACCACCAACCTACTGATCTCCAAGCACTCTCCATACTTGTATGATTCCAGATACCTCTGTCAGCAGCACAGACCTGAGAAGCCATCTCTCTCTTCCATTGTTGGTGTGGACACAGAATGCTGCCAACCAGTGTGTACTGACCGGTTTTGTGTGTCAACCTGACACTAACTGGAGTTATCACAGAGAAAGGAGCCTCCCTTGAAGAAATGCCTCCATGAGATCCAACTGTAAGGCATTTTCTCAATTAGTGATCAAGGGAGGAGGACCCATGGTGGGTGGTGCCATCCCTGGGCTGATAGTCCTGGGTTCTATAAGAAAGCAAGCTAAGCAAGCCAGAGGAAGCAAGCCAGTAAGTAACATCCCTCCATGGCTTCTGCGTCAGTGCCTGCCCTGTGTGAGTTCCTGTCCTGACTTCCTTTGGTGATGAACAGCAATGTGGAAGTGTAAGCTGAATAAACCCTTTCCTCCCCAACTTGCTTCTTGGTCCTGATGTTTTGTGCAGGAAGACAAACCCCAGCTAAGACACAGTGCCATCTGCTCAAGCCCTCGAGCTTCCTATATGCTCTGCTGAGATGTTCCTCCATCCAGCATCTGGATAGTCCGCCCATCTCCTTTTCATGTCTCTGCTCTGATACCCTGTTTATGTTTCTCCTCCAGACCCAGCCACCTGAACCACCTCAAAGTCCTTAAGCTTTTGTTTATTCTCGTTCCTTTCTTTACAACCTAAGCCCAAAGACAGAAGGAATTTTAACTCTGCTGTGGTCCATATCATACTCACAGACTTTGAACTTTTGACAGATATCAAAAGCCCTCCTAAGCTCTGCTAAAACAGATATTACTGGGAGATTGTTCTGGAAGCAGTAGGTCTGGGTGGTACCCAGGAGTTACATTTCTAGTTAGTCCTCGGGGATGCTGACACTGTTGGCATAGGAACCACATTGAGAGTTACCACCTAGTACACAGGATGTGTTTAGAAAATAACTGCAAAGTGAATGGATGGATAAAGGCATCATCATGTCTCCCATTCACCTAGCAGGTCCTACCTATAGTCATCTCTTATGGATTTCAATATGATAACCATCACTCATAGACATGATATCAGGAGTGTCTCCACGTAGATTTCAGCACAGCTCATACCCAACTTCAGGTCTTCATTCCCAGCACCCCGTTAACCTCCCCCCTCAAAACATGTCATCAGAGCTACGATAACACAGATGGCAAGGCAGTGTTTTGCTTTTTAACACCATCATCTCCTCCAGCAGGACTTTTCTGTTCATATTTGAAGAGAAACATCACCATCCCACTCATAATAACCAAGAGCAAGCAACATCCTAAGCATCCAATAACAGGGAAACAGTCAGCTCCATGACAGTATAGCCGTATGCTGGAAGATCTTTCTGTCATAAAAATCATGTTTACACAGATTGTCTTAATGGCTCAAATAAAACAGCTTTTATATAATCCCATAAAGAATAATGCCCGAGTATCATTCTCTGTGGAGCTGGGGTACTCAGAGGAAACCTTGCTCTGTAGACGCTCATACGGCAGCTGGCGGGAATGGTAAACCTGTGCAGGTTAATAGGCATGCATCGTGAGTTTGCTTTAATAGAGGGGGCGCTATTTAGTTGGGTACAGAAGAATGGGAAAATGTGGTGGAAATAGCCTGGAAAGTGCTTCCCACCAGGTCCCCAGACTGGGTTTAGCTTCTCTATTTAGAGAAGGCAGCGGTAAGTTTATAACACAGGAATAACAGTTATCACTGTGAAGCAGTAACTATGCCCAGGGCACGTGTATTCTAAGCTATACGTACATATCAGTTGCATTTCATTTATTCTAGAATCCAATTACTTCAAAAAACCAAATGGAGCCATTTCTATAACTCACTGTGTGCAGCCGCAGGAGAAATCAGGACTTCTATCCCTAAAGAAGCCTTAATAGAAGCATCCTAGCTAAAAACCAAATCCCTCCCCTGTGAAATTAATATTCTATTTCATTTTGTGTTTAATTGTGTGCTTGCGTACATCTGCTATGTGTGTTTGTGCATGTAAGTGCTGGGCTCTGCAGAGGTCAGAAGTGATTGTTGGAACCCCTGGAGATAGAGATGGTTGTGAGCCTCCTGATATGGGTTGCCGGGAACTGAACTGGGTCCTCTGTAGGAGTAGCACGTATTTTAAACCTCTGAGGCACCTCTGTAGCACTTCGAGGGAATGTCCTGATATGGGCAAAATGGGTGAGCAAATTAGAACAGCTATTACAAACTGATGAAGGCTACACAAAGAGAAAGGCACAATAGCAGTTTGATGACAATTAGGCAGCTTTAAGTAGCAGGTGGCAAAAAGCCTAAATGACAGGTGGACATTTGAGACAAAGTTTGAGTTGTCGTGGCCCTAGAACCTGGGGAGTCAGGTTACCCCAAAATTCCTACTTGGCAACAGTTTTGTGAAGCTTCATGACAAAAAAAAAGTCAGTCATAAATCCAAATAGATTTTATGGATCTCTATAGAAAAGTGCCCAGCTCTTGTAGAACTTCTATGGTAGTAGTTTTGTTTGTTTGTTTGCTTTTTGGGTTTTTTTTTATAATCTCTCCCACTTTTATTATGATGTAATCTCCACTCTCAATAATCTACACAATGAGGTTATTCACTTTTACTAAATAAGCCTGTAAGTATTTGAGTTACATTATGAGTCTTTCTAAAGAAGAGGCTATTTCTTTTATTACTTAATCTCTTTCCTTTCTTAACCTGCTAGCTTTAATTCTTAGGTTCTTATCTTATGGTTGAATTAGGGTTTGTAATGAACTTACAGTCATTTATAACTGCAGTTCTGAGGGAAATCCAATGCCCTCTTCTGGCCCCCACGTGCATTGTACACACATGGTACACAGACACACATGTAGACAAAACGCTCATACATGTTATATGAACATAAATAAATATTAAAATAAAATCAAGTATGATTAAGAAAAACATTCAGAGTCAACCGCTGGTCTCCATGTGAATATGCACACACATTCACTGTACATGTGGAGTTGCATGTAGACTTGCATGCACATGGCACATGTACAAGTTACACTCATACAGATGAAGATACACACATACATGCATACATTACAGAGACAACAGAACACCATCTCTCTCCTCTCTTTCTCTATATGCACAAGTATGCATGTGTGCTAGACAATGTACAGAGCTTTCCATTCTAAATGGGACGTCTTCATCAAATCCTTCCCTCGGGCTCAGGGATCAGTGCAGAAGAGGAAGTGGAAAAACTAGAAGAGCCAGAAGCAACAGATGACGCTGAGGAAACAAAATCTCCAGACACAACAGGACAGTCACATCTACAAACAGAGACCGTGGCATCACACAAAAAACCTCCACAGGGTCAAGCCAGACAGGGTCTTAGGGTTAAGAGAGGAAAGTGGACATAGGCCCCTACCCTTAAGCAAGAAGCTCTCTGCAATTTTTACCTTATTGTGAAGGAAAATATTAGTCTTTCCCAGTGGAGTCTCACTGAGTATAGCAAGCACACTTCAGGTATACAGACACATGGCGTAGACCCCATGCCCATTATAGATGGCCAACAAAGAACAAATTCAGTAGACATTGCTGTAGACTTTCCATCTCATGTAGCTTTGTTTGGACATTTGTTTTTCTTATTCATCTTCTGCTTGTATATTTTAATTTCCAAATTTGTATTTTTTGTAGGGTATGTGAATTTCTCATTTTGTTTTTAAAGTGAGGCAGAAAGGACATGGAATTTGCAGGGTGAGAAGGACATGGGAAGGAGTTTGGAGAAAAGCATGATCAGAATATATCATATGAAAATTTAAAAATATGTGTGTGTGTGTGTGTGTGTGTGTGTGTGTGTGCAGTTTGAAAGTCCACATTCAAATTTCTACTGTGATTTCATAATAAAATATGAAATAAAAATTTTCAACTAAAAAATCATGTGTGAGTGTGTGTGCAATAAAAAACAATGTTCAAATTTCTACAGCTGATTTCATCTCAGTGATGGAGTCCATAAACACTTGAGACTTAATCTCAGCCTCCATGACAACAGCCTCCTCCAGGTCTTCCTCTATGCACCCCCAGGGGATCATCCTGAATGATCCCTGAAGTGAACTCCCCAATGAATATTCCCCAGTGCTCATTAGAACCTCAGGTTAAAGCCCAAACTCCTGGTTGGGAAACAAAAATCAGGTCACAGTCAGCCATAGCCTGACATCATCCCACCCATCCTGCCTGACAGGACTCAACCTGTCAGTTTCTACTTAAGTTTCTGATGAAGAGAAATTTATAAGAAAAAAAATCAATAATAACGGTGAAGCTGCTCCTGAGCTTTGAACCAAAATTGAGATGTGATTATACAACCTCAAGTGAGGCTGATGTTGAAGACAAAGAGAGGAGAGAGAGGCCAAGATGCCTGTGACTTCCTCTAAGCCCAGGAGTGATAGATGGTCCATTATGCAAATAACGTCCATATATCTCAGATACTGTGTCCTTTGAGCTGAAAGTAAAGAAGGGGGCTTTCTTGGGAATTTGTTTCTCCTTGCGGTTCCTAACACCTGTCTCCCTTTTCCAAGAGTTCTCCCAAATGTCCAACTTCTTCACTTACAAGATGCAACTACACCATGACCCTCTGAAACTTACTGCTCTTCAAATGGTCTGACAGTTGGCCCCTTACAACATTTCTAGTATGTGCACTTACCACTTGCTGTGTGTAACTGGTTCAAAGATGGGCTCCGTAGGAGGTTTACAGAAGCTTGTGCCGTAATCTGTCCTCAAAGAATACAGGAGTGCTCCGGAGAGAGAAACTGGGAAGCTACAAAAAATTGAAGTGAACTTAAGTGTTGAGTGACTATTTTAGATTTATTTTTACTTACATGTATGTGTGTGTATGTATGTATGTATGTATGTTCATCCATGTGCAGTTGCCCACCGAGGTCAGAAGAGGGCATCAGATCTCGTTAGAGCTGGAGTTATAGATAGTTGGGAACCATCTGATATAGGTGCTGGGACTTGAACCCCCCCGTCCTTTGGGAGAGATGTGAACACTCTTAACTGTTGAACCATCTCTCCAGTTCAATGTTTCCTGACTCTTAAATGACATTATTTCAGTTTTGCATCAATTCAGTTGTGAAGCATCTTACCATCCATTGTGTAATGTGTGGTATTTGTTTCTTAGTGCAATGATATCTTTTTCCTCATGCTGGGTTTTGATGGTTTGTTTGTGTAAGAGCTGCATGTTGCAGACTAAGAGCTATGTGAGCGGAAGGGTAGCGTCTGGGTGGGGATGCTCAGATGCAAAGAGAGGTATTGTGGGGTGGGGGATGCTCAGATACATTACACTAACTGCTCAAGTCACTGTCTCCATTCTGCAGTATGCGCCTTCTGTGGAGCCAACAGCTTTTCATGTTGCCTGGGCTGACAGCCCCTTCAGTTCCTCTAGGTCCTCCTCTGTGCAGCCCCAGGGGATCATCCTGAATGATCCCTGAAGGGAACTCCCCGATAAAATTCTCCATTGCTCATTAGAACCTCGGGCTAAAGCCCAAACTCCTGTTTGAGAAATAAAATCAGCTCCCAGTCAACCACAGCCTAACAGCAGGTCCCACCCATCCTGCCTATCATTCAGCCCCAAAACACTTCTATTCTGATATAGTCGATGATCATATTGGATTAGAGACCCAACATACTTCAGTGTGGCTGTTATAACTACTTACACATGCAATGACTCTACTTCCAATGGACATCGCAGCCTGAGAAGCCAGGAGTTAGGACCTTGGGGATGAGAGAGTCTGATACATAAGCCAGACACTCACCCTGTCTAGGATATTGACTTACTTTATTTAATTTAATGATAAAAATTATATTAAAAAATTAGAGAAGATTGCCCCTGAGGATAGATTAGCACTTTCATGTCTATAATTCCTTCACATGCTCATCTCTCTATGAGCACCTACTACCTCCAGGGCTGCAGATAAGCAAGAATTGAGTCTCTTTTTCCACTCTAGATAAAGCACAGGTAATCTGTTGAAAACTGCTGAGGTGAGATGTTAGGAAACCTGTTCACAACATCAGCTCAGGATGCCAGATTCCCCTGACTGAGATCTTTGAGGCGGGGCTTCACAGAGATGGCAGATTTGGAAAGATGACAAGGTCGAAGACGAGATGCCTTTCTTGCTAAAGAACTGAGGATCTGCACTTCAGAGAAGATGGCTTCAAAGAATGAAGCCTTCAAGCACTTCTCCCTGGAACAAGTGCTGCTTGTTCCTGGGGGGATTGGGAGGACAGCTGCATTTCAACCTTGGGCACTGGAGATTCTAAGGATCCAGAACTTCACAAGCTGGCTCAGTGTGCAATGACTTAGGTGGAGAGCCACCTGCTTCTTTACTTTCAACTAGCCCAAGGAAGGATCCTCTGCTCTGTCTCCTTGCCTGGAAAACACACCTTCATCCCTGTTGTTCTTGCATGAGGCTTCCTATGGTCTTCACCTGTTTGCTTCTGAGTCAGCTGAGGTATGTTAACATACTTTGTTTTATGACAGCTTTCTTTAAGAGCTTTAAACACACAACCCATTTTGTGGACTCTTATCTCTATTGTTCCATTTAGCTTGATTTTTTTTTCTTAAACAAAATATGAAGAAGTGGATTTCTCAAATGACTAATGTTTGCAGTCATCTAAAGTCTAGGCACAGGTAAACAAAATGAATAATGAACAGTATCTCACACAGATAGATCTTTATGCCTATTTTCTTGGCTTTTGATGATGTCTAAAATGTAGATTTTTGGAGGAGGAAAATATGTGTAGTAGCAATAACAATCCATCATGTGTCTCTATTGAGGTTTGTTTTATTCAGAATGACAAATGCTCCTCCCATGACTCCATATTGAAGGAGGTAAAGAAGTGAAGGAGGTCAATAAAATGATGGCCTTGGGGTCTGAGACTGACCCTACTGTCTGTCTTCCTCTGTCTGTCCTTCCAATATTCCTTGCAACCAGTTATAGCTGTGGTTCACAGCCTATGTGGGTCACGACCCCTGTGACAAACCCTCAGCCTCCAAACTGTTTACATTATGATTCATTACAGTAACAAAATTACAATTATGAAGGAGCAACAAAAATAAATTTATCATTGAGGGTCGTCACAACACTGGAACTGTCTGAAAGGGTGGCAGCATTAGGAAGGTCGACGAGTGACTTATGGTCCAAGAATGAGTGTCTAGCTATGGGCCAAATAAATGAAATACAGGATCTCCAGCAAGCCAGTAAACATGATATAAAATGCAAGCTGGGGAGATAGCTTTGTGGGTAGCAGTGCCTGCTGTGAAATTACCAGCACCCACATGAAAGCTATACATGCCTGTAACCCACGACTGGAGGAGTAATGACAGGAAGATCCCAAAGCTTATGGGCTGCCCATGATAGTCAGGAACATTGAGTGTGGGGTTCAGTGAGAAACTTTGTTTCAAAAACCAAACAAGAGGAAGATGAATGAAGAGATACACAAGGTCTCCCTCTGTTCTCCTCATGAATACACACACACACAAAGAAATGTGTACCTTTACACACTTACACACACACACAGCTGTGTTAGTACAAATACTCAAATAGTTTGTATTTGGAATTTGGGTTGTCTTTTTGGCATCTGATCACACCTTTTCTTCCAAAAATTTTGCTTGGAAAATTGTATTGAAGGCATAGACATGTCAGGTAAATTTCCCGTAACATGAGGCCATTTTTCACCCAAACCCAAAGCTTTGACTAGTGTTAGAAGTCCCTGACCGCCCGGCAGTGGTGGCGCATGCCTTTAATCCCAGCACTTGAGAGGCAGAGGCAGGTGGATTTCTGAGTTTGAGGCCAGCCTGGTCTACAGAGTGAGTTCCAGGACAGCAGGGCTATATAGAGAAACCCTGTCTTGAAAAACAAAAACAAAAACAAAAAACAAAAAACAAAATAAAACAAACAAACAAACAAACAAACAACAAGAAGTCCCTGACCCTGAAGACATAGCTACACCTGGAAGGAAGAGCTAGATATTTGAGCTAAGAATTTGCATTCCAGGGCCAAGGTCTATGATGTCATAGAATTCAGAAGGCGGCTCATAGTACTGAGACATTCTCCATGCCTCAAAGTCACTCTGCCTCCCAACAAGGGCTGCTGAGAATAGGTATACAATCTCTTCTCCACCTTTTGGCTAAGATCAAGTGGAGAATAGGTATACAAAAATAGACTCTACAACAGCTGCATGTGACACTCTCCTTGATATTTTTTTTTAATCAATGACATGATGTTTTGTTTCTCACAAAGAAAATAGATCATCAAGAGTCTGTGCTGACAGTGGCAGCCAATCTTGAGGGAGCCAAGAGAACCCTAGAGCGCTCACTGAGGCACTGACACTAATTCGCATGGCACTGATACGAAGAGGAAGCATATTGATTCTCCTTCTTGTCGTTGCTATGACAAAATACACAGCAAAAGCAACTTAAAGAAGACAGAAAGTGTTTATTTTGACCCATCCTTTGAGCTGGTACCATCCATCAAGGCAGGGAAAGCACAGCAGCTGGAGTGTGAGGTAGATGGACACACTGAGGATGTGGAGGGTGCTCAGCTTTCTTTGTTTCTTTGTTTCCTTTCCTTTTAAAAAAAAATTCCATATATGGGTGCTTCCACTGCTTTTATGTGTCTTTTATGTATCCTGTAGAGGTGCTCCAGAGAGAGTCTCTGCCAACCTCTTAGCCATCAGTGAGCAATGGGGACCATCACTGTGCAGGATCCACCTTGGAAGGGCCCATTCAGTTGAACCTCCAGTGAATTCCAACCCCTGCCACCACTTCACCAGGTTAGCTTGAGATATCCCAAGTGAGACCTTCAAAGCTGAGTCTACTCTACTTTTATGTATAAAAGATACATATACAACACCCACAGAAGCCAGAAGCAGCTTAGGGAAGAAAAGCAGGGGTAGCTGTCAATAGGGCATGGGAGGCCACAGGGCTCAAGTGGGTTTACCTCATGGACCTGTGTATACACATCAAAGGTGAAAGATGGGAGAAGGGCACAGAGTAAAAGCTGAACAAGAGTAATGGACGCTTGTGAGCCACCATGTTGGTGCCAGGGTCTGAACTCAGGTCCTCTGCAAGAGCAGTGAGGGCTCTCAATCTCTTCAGTCACACACCAATCATTGTTTGTACAAACCCCTAAAAATGCAGCATCACTTGATGCGTGTAAACATACATATAAGACTTGTGTGATTTAGTTGTGTGAATGTTCACAGTCGGTGTGATACAAGGCTCTTGTATTCATAAACACCGGCATAGCTGTTTTCAAGTGGAGGTTTTCTCCATTCTCAGCCTCACTGTTTACTCACATCTTTAGGAGGGGAACTGCCCTGAGTGCCTACCCCTGCCCCCCCATTTGCAGCCATACTTGCCTTTCTTTACTAAGTTAAGCACCACCTCAGACTCTACTCTTTCCATTTTGTTCAGTGTAGTAGAATCTCCAAAATCATAAAATGAAATTCCAGGTGAAGAGTGAAGAAATTTTATTGTTTTAGTTTCTTTTCCCACTTCTGCTGGTTTGAACGAGTGTCCAAAGCAGTGTCGGGTACTTAATTAAGCCAGCATTTTGAGAAGAACTGTGGGTCGAGTGTGATAAAGGGAAAATTACTGGAGAGAACTCACTGGGATTCTGATGTTAAATACAAGATATTTATTGGCTTGATTTTTTTCAGTCTCACAGAACCCTGGACTGCACTGACTCGTGCTAAGACTCCACATCTGACAGTTTGCCCAAAGGAAAAGAAAGGTTCAAAGACAAAATTGATCCAACAAAATAAGCCCTAAAGTGTAATGATTGACACTCTATAAAGTTAAACTTTAAAAAAAAAAAAAAACTTTATTTGGTGTTTTTGTTATTGTTTGACAATTTCATATATTTATATAATGAGTTTTAGTCATTTCCATTCCATATCCCCCTCCTTCATCCCTCTCCCTCACCCCCTCCTTTATCACACTTCCTCATCCACCCATCTCCTCCTTCAATTCCTCCTTGCTTTCTCCTTCATCCCTTCCATCATCCCCTCTCAGCTCCCTCTCTCATGCCATTCCCTCTTCAATTGGCACCACATTCTCAATAAGTGCCCTCCCCTATTTCAAGCCTCCTTTTTTTGTGTGTGTGATCCCTAAGTTTAAACTAACTACATAAGTACATAGGTATTCAGCAGAACAACTTATCTATGTCTACACTGATGAAGAAGATAGTGAAGAATACATTTCTGGTTTCTTTGGAGACTCAGTTGTATCATGTGATTTTTTTCTGGAAACTGTCTTATGAGAGGATGTTTTGCTGAGAACAGATACATGGTATTCCTCTGGAAGCTGCCTGAGAAAAGGGCACGTGATGGTTTGCTGGAGAGGACACGTGATGTTTAGAAAGGGTATAAGGCTAACCCATTAGACAGTGGACAGTGCTGTGGCATTGGTTTGCCTTGCTACTCTTTGCTGATCTTCACTGGGCTCTCTCTACCGATGCTAGTCTTCGCTGATGGCGTTGTGATACTGGTTCACCTTGTCTTCTTCGCTGACCATCATTTGCCATGACTTCATAGAGCAGAAAACACCAAAGAACTTCTCACGGTGATATTCCAGCAACTCCTTGCTACATCCTCAGACTCAGGCTGATTGGCAGAGCTTAGCAATTTCTTTTGGGTTGAACGGTCATTGGTGACTCATGAATGGTGTTTGCAAGTAGATTGAGCTACCACTGCTGATTCATGTGAACTGAACTGCTGATATCCCGACGATGAAGATTGGAATCGCCCCAAAGAACCATTTCTAAACAGGTCTATGCCCCCCCTTTATCTGATTAACTTTTCCTTTCCACCATCTCTGGTGGGTGGTGGGCTAGAAGGGAGGTTAGAGTATTTAAGAACCCTTACTAAAGGAGATCTTGAAAAAACTAAGCTTGCAGGTTAGAACCCCTCCCCCAATAAATGTTGATTGCCAAATTGTTTCTATAGGAGGGGAGACACTTGTGGCTTCTCCCATCCATGATAAAATGTTGAGGGGGCCAAGCCTTGTGCCCGTGACTATCACATGAGTTTAAGGATTCAATGACTCAGTCATATCTAGAAGACATTTTTTTGCTGTCCATATCCCCATCTTCTGGCTCTTACATTCTTTCTACCCACTCTTCCATGATGTTCCCTGAGCCATGGAGGAGGAGATTCAGTTCTCCTATTTCCATCTGAACAGTCCAACATCACTGATTCCCAGTACTTTGTCCAGCTGTGCGTCTCTGCCCATGGCAGTCAGAAGCTGCTTCTCTGGTGAGCGCAGAGTGCAGCACTGATCTACAGATATAAACATGACTATTTGGAAGGCAGTTTGACAAGATATTTAGCAAAACACTAGTATTAGATTCCTCCATAGGGCATAGACCACCCTGACCATGGGTTCTTGACTAGATTTACAGAACTCGGTGTGTATTCCATCCTGTGGAACAGGCCTTGTATCCAAGTGGAAAGCCACTGGTTATCCCTGTGACAGTCATGCCACTAATGCACTAGTGGGACATCTTGCCTAATATTTTAGCTTGAATGGTTCACATCCAAGTAAGACTGTAGATGGTTTTCTCCCCTGGCAACCTACAAATCACTTTCTTGAACCACGAAGGCTAGCCATTACAGAGAATGCTTCCACCTCAACTCCAGGCTGATCCTTCTGTGACCTGTGACCAAAGTATTCAGTGTCTTCAGCAATAGAGCCTGACCATCAAGTTCTGGTGGGCACCAAGAGCAATGGTAACAGCCTGTAATGTTTTAAGGGCTTTTGGAATCTCCCTGGTCAGCAACTTGAGGAAGACATCCCACATCTGGCACTGTGATTTTTGTTTAATAACTATCCCATTTTGATTTTCTGTTTCTCTGGTAAATGCTCTTACCAAAACCAACTTGGGAAGGGAAAACTTTATTTCATCTTACCTGTTCCAGTCCATCACCAAGGAAAACCAAGATCAGAAACTGCAGAGACTGTTCACTGGCTTGCTTCTAAGCTCACATTCAGCTACCTTGATAGAGCCTAGACCCATCTGCATAGGGTGGTGCTGCCCACAGTAGACTGGGTTCTCCAACATCAATTAACAATCAAGGAAATGCCAGGTAGACACAGCCAAGGCCAATCTGATGGAGGCAGCTTCTCAATTGTGGTTCTTTCTTCCAAGATTAGCCATCACAAGAAATCAATGGCTTCAGGAGGAGCACAGAGTATCCATGGAGGGTCTTCCATTTGAATTCAACATTTACTCTTGTAGACATATTCTGCAACACAACATCTTATAACCCCCTCTCACCAAGCTCCATTCTAACCAGATCCCCTAAGGGGAGACGGATTGGAAGGTAAATAAAAGAAATGGAGCAGAAAGAAAAAATTCTTCTCAGAAATAAAGCAACTGGGAAGCATGACTGTATCCTAGATGCTTTCCTCACATCATCTATGCAACGATAATAAAACCATTACATTCCAGGTACAATAATTTCCAATGTTACAAATAATATGAATAACACTGCTTATCATTCATAAAACACATTTGCACTAATCATTTTGATGTGTTTTTCCGGCTCACTCCTAATGGAGAACTGACGAACTGGAATTGTTTGGTTTGCTCATTTATACAAGAGGGAAGTGAGGTTTAGACGTTGAGTCAATTTCCCAATACTCTAAGCTAATAAGTGGCAGAGGAAGAAAGCCACACTTCTCTCTGGTTTCGTGGCATGGGCTCGTGAGAAATGCAATGCAGGGTACTTAGCAGGGATTCCAATGCTCAGTAGACGGCAATAGAAAGTTGTCTTAGATGGAAGACAGGGAGTGAGGCTCAACTCAGCCTAGCCTCAGCTCAGGGTTCCTGAAACAGAACCCCAGAATATGTTAGAGGGTGAATATATTAAACTAAATGTGCGTGAGTCCTCTGCAGATTGTAGAGCTCATATAAATCCAGGGCAGATGTTTCATAGGTATGTTGGTCTTTGTGGGGGTGGAAAAGAACACTTATTTAGACACCCACTTCCTCCTATGTACTCTACAGTGAAGGCAGTGCCTTTAGGTTTCTTCGAAGTCCAAGGCTTTTTTTTTGTTCGTGTGTGTGTGTGTGTGTGTGTGTGTGTGTGTGTGTGTGTGTGTACGCATGTGCAGCATATATTGTAGGTACTCCTCCATTTTCTCTTCTACCTTATTCATTGAAGCAGCGTTTCTCAGTCAAACCCAGAGCTCACCAATATGACTAGCCTTGACAGCCATCTTGCTCTGAGGACCCCTCCCTCCCTACCTCTCCGGCCTGGGATTAGATGTAGGCCACAGAGCCTTTACCTGAGACCTGTGAGCCCTCTTCTCAACTGCTAAGGTTCAAGTCTTGATGTTGGAGCCATCTTCTTTTCAGTTTTTCTTATTCTTTTTTTCTTCTCTTTTTGGTCATAATATCAGAACCAGGTTAAGGTATGGTTGGCTCAAACAATCACTCAAATCCCTCCACACCTGTGTATCCTATTAACAAGGAAGACTGCTGAATCTCTGTTCTGTAAATACCTTGACAGATGAGTTAAAGGACAGTATTATCTTGGCATGTGGTTGTAGCTGCTATTGTTGATGTTGAGGGAGGCTGGCAAATGAGGGGGTCATAGCTGTTATAACAACAGATAGAAAGCTAGGGGTAGTAGTACACACCTATAATCTCAATACTTGGAAAGATCACAAGTTCAAATCCAGCCTAGGCTACATAGTAAGTCCAAGGCTAGTCTGGGCTACATAGTAAATCCAAGGCCAGCCTGGCCTATTTGCATGATTCTTCTCCAAACAGTAGCAACTTTTATTTTTTCCTTTTTGGTTTCTGTTTCTCCTCTTTGCTCTAAATCGATGCTGGTATTATGGTTCAATGGCTGAGGGTGGGGAGTGAGGGGAGAGACAGCTGTCTGGGAGAACTTTCACTGTGTCTGATGGTCCAGGATCTCCAAAGCAACTCGGCAAGCCAAACAGTGCAGCAAACAGTTCTGTTTCGATTTTTGCAGAAAAAATCCGACACAGCTGAAGTGCTGTCTGAAGAGATGACTCTAAGATGGGACAGCGCCTGGGGAAACTGGGCTTGGATCTTGTGCTAGTTTCCTATGATAAAAACAATGATGTTCCCAACCAGAGTCAGTGTTGGGAATACAATGCTTTGCTTCCATTTCAACACTGCATAATCTCCATATGGCAACACTGGGAATCTTTTCTGATATTAAACAGATTATAGGAGAGACAAGTTGAGTAAACACTGTCATTAAAAAGAGTTTTAATGATGAATAATTTTTTAAAAATTTTTGTCTATGGTACTAGGTTCAGTGTTCTGCATAAACTCTAAAACATAGTAATTTCTTCTTTTAAATCACCAAACAGAATGGACATTATATTTTTCTGTCTTGGTCTAATCAAGAACACAAAATACCATTCTTTGCTTTAAAAAAAAAGAATTAATTGTGTTTCATTGGATTTTTTGTTAATTTCTTATTTTTAATGTTAGTGTTTTGGAGTTCATTTTAACAATTTTTTTCATTGAATTAATTCTTTTCTTATTTTCTATTGTAGATAAGAACCTAGGCTTCTGGTCTGAGACTACTCTTTGTTTCTAATATAAGAATTAGTGTTGTAAATAAAGTCTTCTCTTTTAACCTTCATAATTACGTCTCATACATTTTGATGCTCTGTTTCCCTTGTTTTTGTTTTTGTTTTTACTGTTATATAGTTTCATTATTTCTTTACTTGTGAATGTGTAATTTTAATGTTTCTGGATTTGGAGATCTCCTGTTGTCTCTCCCTGAGAACTTCTATTTTGATTTTGTTGTATTAGCAGAACATATCCTGTGGGGCTGGAGATGCAGCTCAGTGGACACAGTGCTTGCTCACTTGTCTCACACAAAGCTCTGGGTTTCACCGCCAGCATCCCATAAGCCAGGTGTGGTGCATGCCCGTAGAGTCAGCACCTAAGGTAATGGGAGGAGAATCAGGAGTTCAAGATCAAACAAACATGTCCAGCAAGACATCTTTTCTTTGGCATTTGCCACACCCTGTTCTGTAATTCCTGAGTGTCTGCCTTGTTGAATAGTCCAGTGGTACTTGAAGAAAAAGAGAACATCTGGATGCTACTGGGGAATGGCAGACAGAGACTTTGGCTGGTGCAGGCTGTCACATCCTAGCTGCCTACTTCAGTTGCTGATATGCTGATCCATGTCCCCATGTGTCTCATAGCCTCCCTGTTTCCTTTTCAGCTCTTCCCCTTCTTGCTTCCTGCGGAGGCTGTGATAGAGTAGTGACACAAAGAATAAGGGTTTCCTCGCAGCCCACTGATCCTCGAAACACTTCGTATTTCTCTTTCCCTATAGAAACAGTTTCTCTGATGCCTACCTTACCAGAATAAATATAACACTCTTTCTTTTTTGTTGTTGTTTTGTTTTGACACTGGATTTCATAATGTAACTAGGGCTGGCCTGGAACTCACTATATAAACCAGGCAGGCACTAAATTCATAGAGATCAGCCTGCTTCTGAATGCTGGGATTAAAGGGACATACAACCATACTTGGCTCCTTTTGTTTGTTTGTTTTTTTTGTTTGTTTTTAAGATTTTTAAAAATTTATCTCTATGATGTGTGTGTGTGTGTGTGTGTGTGTGTGTGTGTGTGTGTGTGTGTGTGTGTGTGTGTGTTGGCCAAAGAGGCCATCAGATCCTCTGGAACTAGAATTGCAGGTGGTTGTGAGCCACCATGTGGGTGCTAGAAATTGAACCCTGGTCCTCTGCAAAAGCAACCAGTGTTCCTAAGCAGTAAGCCATCTCCCCAGGCCCTTCTGCCTGTTCTAATCTCCACCTCACTGTTTATCTTGCCCAGGCATATATTTAATTCCTACTTCTTCTGTCTGTTTTTATTCGGTGAATTCCCCTTTGCCTTTCTCTCATTTCTCCTACTAAGATTCTGCATTTACCAAGATTCTGCATTTACTTTTGTTTTGGAAGTTTCTCATCCACTCTTAAATCCAGACTTTAGGACAGGTATTTAAAATCCTCACTGACGGTTCTGACAATGGTTTCCTCTTGATGTCATCACCAGGGAGCTGGTTTTTCCCCTCTGCTTCTCATTTGGGAAATGGTCATCATATGACAGTGATTTCCATTTTGACCTCATTTGTCTAAGATGTCAGCATGCCCTGCTTATAGACTGTGGATACAACAGCTGTTTAACTTTCATAACTTTTTGGTGATGTTTTGATTTTTCTGGGTTTGCCTGATTGAATAAAAGGGATTATTCCTCCAGACCATAGGAGACAGGTATGGGTTCAGTGTCATATGTGTGTGACAGGCATGCTTTAGAAGGGTTGGGACTCATGGTCCCCAATCTTCCAAATGTTGTGATCTTTTAATACAGCTCCCCAACCATAAAGTTATTTCATTGAGACTTCATAACTATAATTTTGTTATCGTCATGAATTGTAATGTAAATATCTGATATATAAGATATATGATATGTGACTCCTGTGAAAGGGTTGTTTGAGCACTCAGAGGAGTCTCAATCCATGGTTTGAAAACCACTGATCTGGACACAATGGGGATACCCTTATCAATGTAGATCAATTGTCCAGTATTGCTGGGCAGAAGTCTCCATCTCTTGAAGGCAAAGTGTGTTCCAAGATCAGTCTTCTCCCCATGTCCCTAACCTGTGTCCACACCTTTACACCTTGTTGATGGTCACTGATGTATCAAATGACCCCAGACTTAATAAATTAGAGTAATATGGTTTCCTTTTACACCCTAGAAAATGGGGATTCTAAAAATGGTTCTACTAGCTTAAAGCAGTGGCTGGCGCTCTTCCTAGGGAATTTCTCCCAAGGCCAACAGTAGATGGCTGAGTCCCCCTTGGGCTGCATCTCTCTGATCTATACTCACCCTCTATGCTGCCTTCTTTCACGAAGAGCACACTGAACCCATCTCGTCTTTAGTCAGCACTAATAACCTAATTGTTTTTCCCATATGGCCCAGCTGCTCACAATTCTGAGGCATAAACATATATGTTGTATTGACAAACAGATAACACCAATCAACTAGTCTATAATGAAGCAGATTTTGTATGACTTCTGGTTCAGGAGCCTAGAAATTCAAAATGAAGAGACCATCAGCAGAGGAAGGCGTTCTTGTGAGATGTTGTCGTCACAGAAGGAATCCAATGGGCTAGAAAGACAAAAGAGGGAGCCAAACTCCCTTTCATAATTAAACCTTTTCTATGATAGCATCATTAATTGATTTTTATTTGTAGGTCATATCAGTCCTGACCTAATCAATTTCTTCCAAATATATTCCCACTGGATGTTAATCTTCAGAAAATTACTTTTGGGCAAATGCATTCAAACCAGAGATGAGGGTGAATATTTGGACATCTATAGCAGTGTGGGGGCATTATTCTTCCTTCCTCATGTACCCTTAAGATCTCCAGCTACCTCCTTCCCTGTGGTAGCCTAGCAGCTCACTGAGTGACATGTGTTCTTGACGATTAATGATATACAAAGACTGAAGCAACTTGCCATATCCTGTCACCAGAATCAAGCTCAAAATAGCAACAGCCACCTGTGGGAAGAAAAATACAAATAAACTTTATAGTGTCTCTAAGCTATAAATCCCCAATTTAATCAAAACATTATTTAGACTCTGTTTCTTTATACCAATGTGCTTTACGTGTGTAACTCACTGGGCTTTGTTGTGACTCTTTGCACAGGTTTATAGTGTCCTTTAACCATCTTCATCCTCCCCACTATCCTCACTTTCCACCTGCTCGTCAACCCTGCTGCTGCCCTTCCTCTTCCTAAATACCTCCTTTTATTTAATGTCCCTTATTAAAATCCAAATTTCACAATTATCTTTCTGAGTTTGGTTTGTTTCATTTAACATATTGTATTTTACAGTTCCATCCATTTTTTTTTCTGAGAACAAAACCCTTCACTTTTACACATAGATGAGAAATACATTTAATATAATCTCTCTCATTTTAAGCCATTCATCCAGTGGTCAACAGTGAGGCAATCAACATGGATGATGATGCAGGGGTCTTGGTTAGTTTTTATTGTCAACTTGACTCAACCTGGGAAGAAGGAACCACAGATGAAGAACTGCCTCCATCACATTGGCCTGTGTCCACATCTGTAATGAATGATCTTTTTTTGATGGCTGATGTGGAAGGGTCTAGCCCACTATGGATAGTGTCATCCCCTACCAAGATGACTCTGGGTTGTTATGAGAAAGAGAGAAAACTGAGTAGGTCATAGATAGCCAGCCAATACTCAGCATTCCTGAGATGTCTCTGCTGCTGTTCCTGCCTCTAGATTCCCGCCTGAGTTCTTGCCCCAATTTCCCTCAGTTACAGACTGGTAACTGAAAGTGTAGAGTAAGATAAACTCTTTCCTCCTCAAATTGGTGGCTATGATGAGAATAGTCTTCTTGTATTTACTGCCTATTTGTTCTTCATTTTTTGAAAGCTGTGTCTGTTTACTGTTCTTGGAAAGATGATACCACGTGTTTTCTCTCATGGGCTTTCTCTGTGTGTCTCTCTGTCTCTGCCTATCTGTCTGTCTGTGTTTGTCTCTGTCAGTCTCTCTGACTTCCCCCAGTCACTGCCTCTCTCTGCCTCTCTCTGTCTCTCTGTCTCTGTCTGTCTCTGTCTCTCTCTCTGTCTCTCTGTGTGTGTGTGTGTGTGTGTTCTCCAGGCTTAAAAAGAAATCCCCAAGGCTGTAAACCTCAGCAGGTGCCTCGAGAAGGAAGATGAGGGGAAGAAAAAAAAATGTCAGGTCATTTGAGTTAAACCCACACTGAGGTCAGCCACACGGTGGACCAATAGTCACATAATGGCAGGGGAGTCATATAAGAGCAGAGAAAGAGTGAAACTCAAAGTGTGAAGGAAAAGATGCTTAAAGCAGACATAGAACAAAGGAAAAGAAAAAGTTACATTCGGAAAAGTGGCCAGACTTACAGGGGAGTTCTAAATAAATTTAAACATATATATATATATATATATATATATATATATATATATATATAACGTTAAGGTAGAAGGGAATGATTTGGGAAGAGGAAGAAGAGGATGGGCAGAGTGTGGTGGGGACAGGGGAGGGGACTGAAAAGGATGTTTTCTGAAGATCTGAAGATCTACATGGCATGAACCATTAAAGTGCCCTCTAATTTGTAAGTAAATTCCATACTTACCTGTATCCAGTATTCTGTCTACCCATATTTCAAAAATAAAATTACCTCATCTGTCTCATCCTGTTTTACTGCGTTTGGTCTAATAAATTCCTTGTAACCAGAAATGCTGGTAAATTTTAAAGACATCTAAAATATGACTGGTCGATATCGGGTTTGTCATAAGTTTATCCCGACTTTGGAAGCAGGCCCAGGAGCTAATTTTTCCTCGCTCTTTGCAAAGAATCCATAATTCATGATTGCCATTGATTTCAATACAAGGTATTTAATCCTGTCAAATTCCAGCTTTGTTTGAATAAAAATGGCCCTCCTCTAATTGTGGGTTTTGATAAAGCTAATTTTGGTGTGCTAGCCAGTGGGCTGCCTCGAAGAGGCTGGCAACATTTCTGATACGAAGAACGGCTTAAAGATAACCAAGGGAAAGATGGGAGCTGGGAAAATAACCATCAAGGATGTTGGTGACTCAGAAACCGGAGACTTTCTCAGAAGGTGGGGGGGAAGATGCAGGAGCGAGCTACTTGGGCAGAATGTGACTCAGGTCATCAGACCATTTGGGTAGGGATTTTATTTTGGGTCTCTAGGATGCTATATGAGAAGCTAAAGCCTAGATGCTGGAAGTTTCTAAGTGTAACTAGGGAAGGAACCGGCCTGAGAGGGGGGTCTATGATGTAAACAGAGCTAGGGTGATGTCACAGAGCACTGGCCGGAGGTTGCGCATCTATTCCACTTGGGGGCGCTAGACTCCCTTGAAGGTGGGTTCACTATCTTCGCAGTGGTATGTGAAAGACAGTTCAGCTCCTGAACCCCACAATTGTTCAACAGGCTTTGGTGCCTGGCCGGTTTCAGAAGACAAAATCTTGACAACTAGGACACATTTTCTTCGGGTAAATACATTTATGAAGTAACTGGGACCCCCGTAGCCCCAGAAAGCTAAAAGGTTTCCCTCGTACAGTGAGTAACCGTACACTCTAATGTCTCCCATGTTTGAGAGCTAGGGGGATGGTCTAGGCTACTTAATTTCCTGAGTTTATTATCCTTGCTAACAATATCTAATTCACAATTCCAGTAAAATGCCAAAGCTCCTCTTTGTCCGTGTGCATTTTAGAAGATATTAACTCTAAATGGCTGATATTGTCCAGACAAATGAGTCTTGTTGAGGTCGGAGATGCAATGGCTTCACGGAATAAAACTGCGACTGGGTCAGGAGACACACACAATACAGAAGGCCAGTTGGTGTGCTAGGTTCCTGGGCAGATATCTGTGAATGTGGCCACCTAGCTCAGAGCTTGTGGGTAGAAGAGAGGTGTGGCCACCATTCTGGCTTCTGGCTCATTTTTTTTTTCTGTTCTGCTTGCTCACTGGGGTGGGGGGCGGTGGTGGGGGGGGAAGGCATGCCAACTCCCACACTGACCTAGCCAATCAAGGAGAGGTTACTCAGCAGAGGCAAACTACCTCAGAGCTGAAGAACTGTGTCTCTGAGTATGTTATTCCGACCTGTAAAGCACTTGTTAATTTCCCTATGAACTTTTTTTGTTTTTGTTTTTGACTTTTGAGACAAGGTTCTCTGTGTGTAGCTTTGGCTGTCTGGAAACTCTTTCTGTAGACCAGGCTGGCCTTGATCTCACAAAGGTCTGCCTCCCTCTGCCTCTTGAGTGCTGGGATTAAAGGAGTGTGTCACCACCGCCCAGCCCTCCTACTAACTTCTTATTATGACAATTAGATTAGAAGCTCAAACCTGTTTAGCATAGCCTTCTTCATCTGCTCCAAAATTCTCTTAGAGAAGAGCCTTGGTCCAGCATTCCCCCCCCCTCTGCCCCCATTGCTCCAGGCACTCATATATATGACAGAGGCAACAGTGTTGTAATCTGGTTTAAACAGGCAAGATCTTCAAACCCAGGCAGTGGGCAAGTATGAAGCCTGAACACAGAATGATAGCTACAAGACAGCGGACCAGGAGTGCTGTGGCCTACCACACCAGGTCTACAGCCATGAAGAAGACGATGACTCTGAAGAATCTGAGCACGCCATCCCTCCAGAAGCAGAGGAGGAAGAACCCTTCTTCCCAGGCCCTGAGGAATATTGTTGGCTGCAGAATTTCTCATGGATGGAAGGATGGTAATGAGCCTGTCACCCATTGGAAGGCCATCGTTCTAAGTCAACTGCCAACAAACCCATCCCTCTATCTGGTGAAATATGACGGAATTGACTGTGTCTACGCACTGGAGCTCCACAGTGATGAGAGGATTTTAAACCTTAAGGTCTCGCCTCATAAAGTCGTGTTTCCTCAGGTGAGAGATGCCCACCTCGCCAGCTCCATTGTTGGCAGAGCTGTAGAACACAGATTTGAGGGCAAAGATGGCTCTAAGGATAACTGGAGGGGGGTGGTGCTAGGCCAGGTGCCGATCATGAAGGCCTGGTTTTACATAACCTACGAGAAGGATCTGGTCCTCTACATCTATCAGCTCCTGGATGACTACACAGAAGGTAACCTCCGCATCCTTCCAGGGACTCCTCCGGCAGAGGTGAGCTCAGACACTGACAGCAACATCATGATAGGTAAATTCGTGCAGCACACCAGAGGCGACGGGTCCAAAAAGATCGGCAAGATTGTTTACCAAGTTCTAGCCAAGCCTTCCGTGTACTTTGTCAAGTTTGATGGTGACGTTCATATCTACATCTATAATCTGGTGAAAAAGATCCCTTAGGGTGAAATTCACAAAGTGCGGGGACGCAGATGGATAACGTATGGAAAAAAAAATAAATATTTTCAAGTGTGTTGGGTACCTATGGGTCTTTGACAACCCCAATACCTTTGCCAATGGAATTTGTTTTGCTGTAAAATTTAAAACGTGTGTTATGATGTGCTGTGTGTGAACACTTTGGTGGAAGAGATGGGCTATGGTGGAAGGAACATCAAAGGAAGATGAAAGCGTCAACTCAGGCTATGAACAATAAGTAAGCCTAATGTCACATGGGCGAAAATGAATGGGACTTAGTTCCTCTGATCTGCAAGGAAAGCAAGGAACTAGAGATGGGACTTGGAGGAGTGGGGATGGCAGAAAAAGATGGATGTTTAGGAAGCGGGAGAGGGACCGGACATAGGTGGACTCTCTGGGGTGAAGTCGGAGGGAGAAACATACAGTTGGGGGAAGAGTGACAGATAAAAGGAATGTGGTCTTGGAACACAAGGGGAAACCCCAATAAACTGATCCAAACAGACTCAGAAATCAGAGAAAATCAGGTTTCATTTGGCTAATGAAACTTATCTCTCTTTTGAAGATTTATTATTTTTTACTTATGTGGGTGGGGGTAGGGCATGTGCTTGTGAGTACAGGTGACCACAGAGACAAGAGTTGCCAGGTCTCCTGGAGCTGGCGTTAAAGGTGGTTGTGAGCCATTGGAGGTGAATGCAAGAAGCCAAAGCTAGGTCTTCTTCTAGAGCAAAAGTGCTCTTGACCACTGAGTCATCTCTCTAGGGCCTTAAAGTCATCTTTTAAATAAATCCAATATTCACATGCAGAAAAGAGACCAGGATGAAGGTAAAAAAGATCAAATTGATGATGATCTGGGAAAAGACTAAAGGATACATAAAGGAATAGAGAACACTGAGGGACGAATGAGTTCCAAAATGGAGTTCTCAAAAAGCAAAGCAGGAGACCCAGGAAGAACAGGAAGGTCCTGGAAAGAGTTGAACTTGGGCCATATCCACATTGGCTTCTTTGGTTTCTTAACAAATAGCCAGCCTATCATTGCCGAAGGTTGTTGTGAGGTGGGGGCTTTCCAGGAGGACATTTTTACCAGGATAACTCAGACTAGTGAATCCAAAACTAAGTTTATATCTACGAGACTCCCTACCTATGAAAGCATCATAAAAACCATTATTTTGTATGATCACTTTTTTTAAAAAAAGTAATTTAAAAGAGAAAATAAGGGGGTTCCTGGTCCGGGGAGTCTCCGGACACCCAAAAGGACCCACACAGAATCCCCCACGGGATCCTAAGACCTCTGGTGAGTGGAACACAGCTTCTGCTCTCTGGTGAGTGGAACACAGCGCCTGCTCTCTGGTGAGTGGAACACAGCGTCTGCTCCAATCCAACCTCGCGGGACCTGAGACTGCATTAATTAAGGAAGCAGATAACCCAGCTTGATCAGGGGCACAAGTCCCTTCCAGTCCACTGCAGCACCGGGGTTCCTGGTCTGGGGAGTCTCTGGACACCCCCAAGGTCCTCGCAGGACCCTCCACGGGATCTTAAGACCTCTGGTGAGTAGAACACAACTTCTGCCAGGAGGCAGGTTTGAACACCAGATATCTGGGCACCTTCCCTGCAAGAGGAGAACTTGCCTGCATAGAGTACTCTGACCAGTGAAATTAAGGAGAGTTCTAGTCCCCCAGGTCTGCTGATAGAGGCTAACATAATCACCTGAGGAACAAGCTCTAACTAGAAACAACTATAACAACTAGCTCCAGAGATTGCCAGATGGCGAAAGGCAAACGTAAAAATCCTACTAACAGAAATCAAGACCACTCACCATCATCAGAACACAGCACTCCCACCCCACCTAGTCCTGGGCACACCAACACAACTGAAAAGCTAGACACGGATTTAAAAGCATATCTCATGATGATGGTACAGGACATCAAGAAGGACTTTAATAACTCACTTGAAGAAATACAGGAGAGCACTGCTAAAGAGTTACAAGTCCTTAAAGAAAAACAGGAAAACACAACCAAACAGGTAGAAATCCTTAAAGAAAAACAGGAAAACACATCCAAACAGGTGATGGAAATGAAGAAAACCATACTAGACCTAAAAAGGGAAGTAGACACAATAAAGAAAACCCAAAGTGAGGCAACGCTGGAGATAAAAACCCTAGGAAAGAAATCTGGAACCATAGATTCGAGCATCAGCAAAAGAATACAAGAGATGGAAGAGAGAATCTCAGGTGCAGAAGATTCCATAGAGAACATCTGCACAACAATCAAAGAAAATACAAAATGTAAAAGGATCCTAACTCAAAACATCCAGGAAATACAGGACACAATGAGAAGACCAAACCTACGGATAATAGGAGTTGATGAGAATGAAGATTTTGAACTTAAAGGGCCAGCAAATATCTTCAACAAAATTATAGAAGAAAACTTCCCAAACCTAAAGAAAGAGATGCCCATGAACATACAAGAAGCCTAGTGAACTCCAAATAGACTGGTCCAGAAAAGAAATTCCTCCCGACACATAATAATCAGAACAACAAATGCACTAAATAAAGATAGAATATTAAAAGCAGTAAGAGAGAAAGGTCAAGTAACATATAAAGGCAGGCCTATCAGAATTACACCAGACTTTTCACCAGAGACTATGAAAGCCAGAAGAGCCTGGACAGATGTTATACAGACACTAAGAGAACACAAATGCCAGCCCAGACTAATATACCCAGCCAAACTCTCAATTACCATAGATGGAGAAACCAAAGTATTTCACGACAAAACCAAATTCACACATTATCTTTCCACGAATCCAGCCCTTCAGAGGATAATAACAGAAAAAAAAAATACAAGGACGGAAATCATGCCGTAGAAAAAGCAAGAAAGTAATCCCTCAACAAACCAAAAAGAAGACAGCCAAAAGAACAGAATGCCAACTCTAACAATAAAAATAAAAGGAAGCAACAATTACTTTTCCTTAATATCTCTTAATATCAATGGACTCAATTCCCCAATAAAAAGACATACACTAACAGACTGGCTACACAAACAGGACCCAACATTCTGCTGCTTCTAGGAAACCGATCTCAGGGAAAAAGACAGACACTACCTCAGAGTGAAAGGCTGAAAAACAATTTTCCAAGCAAATGGTCTGAAGAAACAAGCTGGAGTAGCCATTCTAATATCGAATAAAATCGACTTCCAACCCAAAGTTATCAAAAACAAGGAGGGACACGTCATACTCATCAAAGGTAAAATCCTCCATGAGGAACTCTCAATTCTGAATATCTATGCTCCAAATGCAAGGGCAGCCACATTCATTAAAGACACTTTAGTAAAGCTCAAAGCACACATTGCACCTCACACAATAATAGTGGGAGACTTCAACACACCACTTTCATCAATGGACAGATCGTGGAAACAGAAACTAAACAGGGACACAGTGAAACTAACAGAAGTGATGAAACAAATGGATCTAACAGATATCTACAGAACATTTTATCCTAAAACAAAAGGATATACCTTCTTCTCAGCACCTCACGGGACCTTCTCCAAAATTGACCATATAATTGGTCACAAAACAGGCCTCAACAGATACAAAAATATTGAAATTGTCCCATGCATCCTATCAGACCACCATGGACTAAGACTGATCTTCAATAACAACATAAATAATGGAAAGCCAACATTCACGTGGAAACTGAACAACATTCTTCTCAATGATACCTTGGTCAAGGAAGGAATAAAAAAGAAATTAAGGACTTTTTAGAGTTTAATGAAAATGAAGCCACAACATACCCAAACCTATGGGACATAATGAAAGCATTTCTAAGAGGGAAACTCATAGCTCTGAGTGCCTCCAAAAAGAAACTGGAGAGAGCACACACTATCAGCTTGACAATACATCTAAAAGCTCTAGAAAAATGGAAGAAAATTCACCCAAGAGGAGTAGACAGCAGGAAATAATCAAACTCAGGGGTGAAATCAACCAAGTGGAAACAAGAACTATTCAAAGAATTAACCAAACACGGAGTTGGTTCTTTGAGAAAATCAACAAGATAGATAAACCCTTAGCTAGACTCACTAGAGGGCACAGGGACAACATCCTAATTAACAAAATCAGAAATGAAAAGGGAGACATAACAACAGATCCTGAAGAAATCCAAAACACCATCAGATCCTTCTACAAAAGGCTATACTCAACAAAACTGGAAAACCTGGATGAAATGGACAAATTTCTAGACAGATACCAGGTACCAAAGTTAAATCAGGATCAAGTTAACGATCTAAACAGTCCCATATCCCCTAAAGAAATAGAAGTAGTCATTAATAGTCTCCCAGCCAAAAAAAGCCCAGGACCAGATGGGTTTAGTGCAGAGTTCTACCAGACCTTCAAAGAATTCCAGTTCTGCACAAACTATTTCACAAAATAGAAGTAGAAGGAACTCTACCCAACTCATTCTATGAAGCCACAATTACTCTGATACTTAAACCACAGAAAGAGCCAACAAAGATAGAGAACTTCAGACCAATTTCCCTTATGAATATTGATGGAAAAATACTCAATAAAATTCTCACTAACCGAATCCAAGAACACATTAAAGCAATCATCCATCCTGACCAAGTAGGTTTTATTCCGGGGATGCAGGGATGGTTTAATATACGGAAATCCATCAACATAATCCGTTATATAAACCAACTCAAAGACAAAAACCACATGCTGAGAAAGGATTTGACATGATCCAACACCCATTCATGATAAAAGTCTTGGAAAGATCAGGAATTCAAGGCCCATACCTAAACATGATAAAAGCAATCTACAGCAAACCAGTAGACAACATCAAAGTAAATGGTGAGAAGCTTGAAGCAATCCCACTAAAATCAGTACTAGACAAGGCTGTCCACTCTCTCCATACCTATTCAACATTGTACTTGAAGTCCTAGCCAGAGCAATTCGACAACAAAAGGAGATCAAGGGGATACAAATTGGAAAAGATGAAGTCAAAATATCACTTTTTGCAGATGATAAGATAGTATATATAAGTGACCCTAAAAATTCCACCAGAGAACTCCTAAACCTGATAAACAGCTTCGGTGTAGTAGCTGGATATAAAATTAACTCAAACAAGTCAATGGCCTTTCTCTACACAAAGAATAAACAGGCTGAGAAAGAAATTAGGGAAACAACACCTTTCTCAATAGTAACAAATAATATAAAATATCTTGGCGTGACTCTAACTAAGGAAGTGAAAGATCTGTATGATAAAAACTTCAAATCTCTGAAGAAAGAAATTAAAGAAGATCACAGAAGATGGAAAGATCTCCCATGCTCATGGATTGGCAGGATCAACATTGTAAAAATGGCTATCTTGCCAAAAGCAATCTACAGATTCAATGCAATCCCCATCAAAATTCCAATTCAATTCTTCAACGAATTAGAAAGAGCAATCTGCAAATTCATCTGGAATAACAAAAAACCTAGGATAGCAAAAACTCTTCTCAAGGATAAAAGAACCTCTGGTGGAATCACCATGCCTGACCTAAAGCTTTACTACAGAGCAATTGTGATAAAAACTGCATGGTACTGGTATAGTGACAGACAAGTAGACCAATGGAATAGAATTGAAGAACCAGAAATGACCCCACACACCTATGGTCATTTGATCCTCGACAAGGGAGCTAAAACCATCCAGTGGAAGAAAGACAGCATTTTCAACAAATGGTGCTGGCACAACTGGTTGTTATCATGTAGAAGAATGTGAATTGATCCACTCCTATCTCCTTGTACTAAGGTCAAATCTAAGTGGATCAAGGAACTTCACATAAAACCAGAGACACTGAAACTTATAGAGGAGAAAGTGGGGAAAAACCTTGAAGATATGGGCACAGGGCAAAAATTCCTGAATAGAACAGCAATGGCTTGTGCTGTAAGATTGAGAATTGACAAATGGGACCTCATGAAACTGTAAAGCTTCTGCAAGGCAAAAGACACCGTCAATAAGACAAAAAGACCATCAACAGATTGGGAAAGGATCTTTACCTATCCTAAATCCCATAGGGGACTAATATCCAATATATATAAAGAACTCAAGAAGGTGGACTCCAGAAAATCAAATAACCCCATTAAAAATGGGGCTCAGAATTGAACAAAGAATTCTCACCTGAGGAATACCGAATGGCAGAGAAGCACCTGAAAAAATGTTCAACATCCTTAATCATCAGGGAAATGCAAATCAAAACAACCCTGAGATTCCACCTCACACCAGTCAGAATGGCTAAGATCAAAAATTCAAGTGACAGCAGATGCTGGCTAGGATGTGGAGAAAGAGGAACACTCCTCCATTGTTGGTGGGATTGCAAGCTTATACAACCACTCTGGAAATCAGTCTGGCAGTTCCTTAGAAAATTGGACATAGTACTACCGGAGGATCCAGCAATACCTCTCCTGGGCATATATCCAGATGTCCCAACCGGTAAGAAGGACACATGCTCCACTATGTTCATAGCAGCTTTATTTATAATAGCCAGAGCTGGAAAGGACCCAGATGCACCTCAACAGAGGAATGGATACAGAAAATGTGGTATATTTACACAATGGAGTACTACTCAGCTATTAAAAAGAATGAATTTATGAAATTCCTAGGCAAATGGATGGACCTGGATGGCATCATCCTGAGTGAGGTAACACAATCACAAAGGAACTCACACAATATGTACTCACTGATAAGTGGATATTAGTCCAAAACTTAGGATACCCAAGATATAAGATACAATTTGCTAAACACATGAAACTCAAGAAGAATGAAGACCAAAGTGTGGACACTGTGCCCCTTCTTAGAATTGGGAACAAAACACCCATGGAAGGAGTTACAGAGACAAAGTTTGGAACTGAGACAAAAGGATGGACCATCTAGAGACTGCCATATCCAGGGATCCATCCCATAATCAGCTTCCAAACGCTGACACCATTGCATACACTAGCAAGATTTTGCTGAAAGGACCCAGATATAGCTGTTTCTTGTGAGACTATTCCGGGGCCCAGCAAACACAGAAGTGGATGCTCACAGTCAGCTATTGGATGGATCACAGGGCTCCCAATGGAGGAGCTAGAGAAAGGACTCAAGGAGCTAAAGAGATCTGCAACCCTGTAGGTGCAACATTATGAACTAACCAGTACCCCGGAGCTCTTGGCTCTAGCTGCATATGTATCAAAAGATGGCCTAGTCGGCCATCACTGGAAAGAGAGGCCCATTGGACATGCAAACTCTATATGCCCCAGTACAGGGGAACGCCAGGGCCAAAAAAATGGGAATGGGTTGGCTGGGAAGTGGGGGGGAGGGTATGGGGGACTTTTGGGATCGCATTGGAAATGTAATTGAGGAAAATAGATAATAAAAAAATAAAAAAATAAATTAAAAAAAAAGAGAAAATAAGTATGTTGTGACCTACTTTCAGGTGTTAAACGGATCCTGCGTAGCTTCCCTGAGTACTCTTTGCCTCTGCTGCATCTTGTGGTCTTTTTGAGGTGTCTGCTGAATGCCCCAGATGACCACCAAAACACTCCCACACTGCCCTGTTCCACCCGGCCCTCCTCCAGCCATATGACTCCCTACAGACCTATGGGTCCTTTCAGCATGTCTATCCCTGGGAAGTTCCTGTCTTTTACTCATGTGTGACCTTATTCTCAAAAAACACTAAAGGTGACTCCAATGCAGATGTGCTGAGCTCTTTCCTATGCCAGTTGTCATGGCTTTCAAATGCTATGAGGTTCCCAACCACATAGCTCGCTCTTCCTGAGGAGCCCCTGTGCTCCATGGGGGTCTCCCTAGGCCACATCTACCTCTAAGAGTGTCGTTTGGGGGACATCCTTGTCATGGACTCATTCATTGCTGTTCCTTCTCTCTAGAATAAGTTTCTATGCTGCAGGACTTGAAAAATACTTTCTATTGTTGATTAATTTTGTTAACTGATTAATTTCTGTACTGGCTGGTTGTCTTAGGGTTTCATTGCTGTGAAAAGACACCATGACCAAGGCCACTCATTAAGGGACAACATTTCATTAGGGCTGGCTTACAGGTTCAGAGGTTCAGTCCACTATCATCAAGGCAGGAAGCATGGCAGTGTTTAGGCAGACATGGTGCTGGAGAGGAAGCTGAGAGTTCTACATCTTGATCCAGTTGCAGCCAGGAGAAACTATCTCTTCTTCAGGCTGGGTGGAGCTTCAAAGTCCACCCCCATGGTGATATGCTTCCTCCAACAAGGCCACACCCACTCCAACAAGGCCACACCTCCTCATAGGCCAACTACATTCAAACCACCACACTGGTTTTGTAGCAACTTGATAGGAGCTAGAGTCATCCAAGAAGAGGAGGGAGCCTCAGTTGAGAAAATGCCTCCATAAGATCCAGCTGTTAGACATTTTCTTAATTGTTGGGGCAGGGCCCAGACCATTGTAGGTGGCGTCTTCCTTGGGATGGTAATCCTGGGTTCTTTAAGAAAGCAGACTTGAGGAGCAAGACAGTAAGCATCACCACTCCATAGCCTCTATATCAGCTCCTGCCTCCAGGACCCTGTCTTGTTTCAGTTCCTGTCCCAACTTCCTTTGGTGATGAACAGCAGTATGGAAGTGTAAGCTAAATAGGCCCTTTGCTCTGTAATTTGCTCTTTGGTGATGATGTTTCCTAGCAACAATAGAAATCCTAAGTAAGTCAGTTTCTTATAGAAACAAGATGTCTAGTAGAGCCACTCTCGCTTCTCCCATAACCACAAATAGAAATGTGTAGACTCTGATTTAATTTAAAGGTAAGATGTGCTCATGTACCTACCTGTGATGTAATTGTTCTAGTGTGCTTCTTTCTCACCATGAAGAATACTATGACCAAAAATAACTTGGGAATAAAAGGGTTATTTGCTTACAGGTTACAGACTATCACTGAGGGAAGCCAAAACAGGGGCTTGAAGCAGTAACATGAAACTGCTTGTTGGCTTGCCCCCTGTCTCAGTCACTGTTCTATTGCTGTGAAGAGACACCATGGTCAAGGCAACTATTAGAAAAGAAAGCATTTAACTGAAGGCTTGCTTACAGTTTCAGAAGTTTGGTTCATCATCACGAAGGGAGCATAGCACTGGAGCAATAGAGAGCTATCGATCCGTAGGCAGAGAGAGAGAGAGAGAGAGAGATTGATTGATTCTGCCATGGCATTGGGTTCTTGAAACCTCAAAGCCCACCCTTGTTGACATACCCACTTCCTCCAATGAGGCCACACCTCTCATATCCTTCTAATCCTTAAAAACACTGCCAGTTCACGGTGACTAAATATTCAAATATATGAGTCTATGGGGGACCTTCTTATTCAAACCACCACATTTCCAATGGCTTGTTCAGCTACTTTTTAAAATACAACCTAAGCCGGGCGGTGGTGGCGCACACCTTTAATCCCAGCACTTGGGAGTCAAAGGCAGGTGGATTTCTGAGTTCGAGGCCAGCCTGGTCTACAGAGTGAGTTCCAGGACAGCCAGGGCTATACAGAGAAATCCTGTCTCAAAAAAATAAAAAAATAAAATAAAATAAATAAAATACAGCCTAAAAGGCTCCTTTTTTATACATGACTACTGATGAGCTTGTCCACAGAGTGGGCCCTCCCACATCCATCATTAATCAAGAAAATGTCCCATAGACTTACCCAAAGACCAAGCTAATGGAGGTAATTCTTTAATTGTTCTCTCTTCTCAGGTGACTCTAGATTATCAAGTTGGGGGGGGGGGGAAAGTCCCAGCACAGTAATGTTTATCTTGTTCCATAACCCACACAAACATTACTCACCACCAGCTCTGCTCTTCTATCTCTGCGTAGACCCACTTCCCTGCTTGGCAGAAGTGAAGGGTAACTACTATTACCCAGCATGAATACTCAATGATAGGTGACAAGAAATGAATATGTCCTATAGCCTCCCAACCTCCACATTCTAGTGTGTGCTACACTTACTGGAAGACACCCCAGTCTGCCACTGGACATTTAGCAGGTCACAGTAGACCACAGAACCAAAAAGTAACAACCTACTTCACCTTCTCTCAACAGGAGGTATAGCCCTTTCTCAAAGTCTGTGACCCTATCTGTAGGCTTAGAGTTTTCAAAACCTACTTTAGGGTTCTTAAACACCTCAACCTCCCTTCTAGCCCACCAACCAGAGGTAGCAGAGAAAGACAGTTAATAGGAAAAGAGAGTTGCGGACCTATTAAGAAGTAATTCTTTGGGGGCAACTCTAATCTTTGTTGTCAGGATATCAGCAGTTCAGTCCAGTAGCAAACACAAAACATGAATCAGTAGCAGCGGCTCGATCTGGCAGAAACCGCAGTGCTCCAAAAAATCAGCAGAAATCAGCAGAAGCAGCAAGAAGCAGCCAGAATAGCATGAGAAGTTCTTTTGTGCATTTCTCAATACAGAACGAAGAAGACCAGCAAAGACCATCAAAGCATTACACAGCTAGAGAAGACTAGCAAAGCCTTGCAAGGCGGAGCAATGCAAGAGTGTCCTCTCACTGTCTGTGGAGTTACATTTATGTTCTCTCTAAACATCCCATTCCCCCTCCAGTGTTAGCTCCAGCAGAATATCGCATGCCTTCTCATGTGCCTGCCTCAGCAAAACATCCTCTCACGAGACAGCTTCCAGAAAAACATCACGTGACACAACTGGGCTTCCAAAGAAACCAGAAATTTCCACTTTGTCTATCCCTATCTCACACTCGGCCATGACATCATAAAATATATAAAGTGAGCCTTGTACGGGTTCTATGCCTCAGCTCCATCAGCCACTGTAGTTTCTGCAATGGAACTTTGTGAAACTCGACCCTTTCAGGGAGCACAACCTTTGGTTATCCCAATAAACACTGAGAGTCACTCTCTCCATCTTTGTTCTCAGCCAATAACTGTCCAACTTTCAGCCAACTCAGCTATGACCAGGAAAACCCTCATCAAGAAGTCCAGTGAATTTGACTTGATTTTTTTCTCTTGAGGGAACAGAGTGTTCTCCCTTCGTGGTTATATTGGTGTCTGATTCATCTGTAATAAAACCACTACTATTAAGAGCAACATCACAGGAGCTATGACAAATACCAACTCACATGACAAGCATCACAGTTGGCCAAGCCCTTTTCAGCAGCTTTATTAAAGTATAATTTACATACTAAAAAAATCCATTTATTTTAAGTGTGTAATTTAATGATTTTAAAGCAAATTTACAGCTTCCTTCCTTTCTACTCTCGTTTTCTACTAATTCATATGATATTGAAGTCTATTAAAATACAGAAGTGAATTCAGTGGAGAGTGGGAAACAGCAAAGTTCTTGATTCACTAAGGCAACAGAAACACGGGCAGAATCTTCCAGGTATAACCACTTGGGAACACTGGGTGTGCTCTTAGCTTGCAGCTTTTAGACAAAAAGCTTAAAGGATTAAGCCATGATTCCTCCTACATCAAGTCTGGACCTGACCGGTCAACATCACTAATGGTCACATTCATGTCAATCATTTTCATCACTGTTACAAGATGCCTGGCAACTTAAATGGAAGATAGGTCCATGGTCACATGACCATGAAAGGAGCATGAAGGAAGCATCAACACAAGAAGGGACCAAGGACAACAAACACCCTCCAAGACGTGTTCCAAATGACCAAGTTCCTTAAGTTTCTCACCCCTTCCATATGCACCCAATCAATAGATTAAGTCATTGATTAAAGCCCTCAGGGTCCAATCACTTTTCAGAACCCTACCTTTGAATGCTGTACTGTGGACCAAAGCCTTCAACAAAGACCTATTGGGGGACATTACTATCTCTTCAAGGATATCTCTGTCTAGCAGTTCTAAAAGGACAATCTCCGGGCCAACAGTATCAGCACCCCTAGGAGCTTTTAGAAATATGAGTTCAAGAGAAAGAGAAAAAAGCAATGCAACTTCAGGGTCTTGACCCCCCGCCATCTTTGCATCTTAAACCCGTAGGGTGGGGCCAGAAGATTGGGTCAGAGGTTTAAACTTCACCTATACTAGAACCAGCTGGGAAGATTTCTACCCATCTCCTATTTCTTTCTGGTACTTAGTCACACCAAGTCTGCGTTAAAGCATGTTGTCTGGGGTGAGATACTGCCAGCAGTCAACTGCAAAAACCCACTATGTGTTGTTTTGAATGTAGAATGGGACATCTATAATATAGACACACATGTACATATACACATACTCACAGAAAGAGGCAAGAAGGAGAGGAACTGAGTCTTAGGAACCCTCAAGGAAGAGGGAGTAGAAATCTCATAAGGCACAGAGGTCAGTGAGGACCAGAGCCAAGCAGTGTCTTCTATACATGACAGGACCACTACACTCAATAACTCATGGCCACCGTGTGTGCCTGAACAAAATCAAGCCATGAAGCATTCCATCATGGAGTGGGAGGGCCTCACTATCCCTCATCCCTAGTTGAGGAGGTATGGGAGTTGATGGGAGATGGAGAGTCAGTTTTCTTCAAAGGTATAACTGGTGGTAGGTTGGCCATACTCCAGTGGTAGCCCCATGTCCAAGAGTTTATGCGCAACACAAATGACTTGAGTGGGTTGTTACAGAGGGGAGAAAAGGAGACGTGAAGTTGGAAGGAGGAGTTAGGTGGGGACAGGTCTGGGTCTGTGAGGAGTTAGGAACAGAAGTGGGGAGTAAGTTCCATCAAAATATATTGTATGGAGTTCTCAAGGAATTAATAAAAGTGCTTCTTAAAATACCACATCTGTACTGAACATATACAGACCATTTTTCTTGTCATCTCTTAAATAACAACCCTTTGTATAGCAGTTTCATTGCATTAAGTGCAAAAGTAATCCAGAGAGTATTTAAAATATAGGAGGGCCTGGGGAGATGGTGCAGGGGTAAAGCCAAGTGTGTGGTTGGTCACACATGCACCTATACCACCAGTGCTTAGGATGGGGAGGGGCAGAGACAAGATGATGACTGTGGCTTCCTGACAGCCAGCCTCATTCCAAGCTCAGCAAGAGACCCTGTCACAAGGGAATGAAGCAGAGAATGAAGGAGCACAACACATTATATCCTTCCCCAGTCTCTGAACTGACACGTACAGGTCTGTATGCACACACACATAAATATGATTAAAGTATACAAGAGGTTACTTTGCATAGATTATATGCAAATGCAATGTCATTTTAGCCAAGAGACCTAAGGACTTTTATATCATGAGGGATCCTGGAGTCAACACCCCAGAGACAGAGGATAGGTATATCTTCTTACTGTGCAAATGAAACCTCAGCTTAGTGTGTGTGTCAGTGACTGCACACAGCTCTCCTCCTCTAGGTTCCTGTTTATAGCACAGAATGATCTGGAAATAATGAAAATATGAAAATGAAAGGCCTTTATGGGGTTTTAGGCTTGTGTTAAAATCATATTTACCACGTTTTATTAAATGGAAGGGAAATCTTCAGCTCCCAGCAACAATAGACTCAATCATGTTGGCTTCTGTTTTATCCCAATATGAATAGCAATTAATTGCACATCAATAGTTCCCATGCTTTGAACTAAATCAGGATGAAGGGATATGTTTCCATACAGATAAGTGATGCCAATGTGGATAATCAAATAGAAAGAGGGGAGGTAGGATGCCTTTGGCTTTTGTGAGAGTGATGGCTGATTAGAAACTTGTTATGCAAATAACCCTAACCTCCGAGAAACAAAGTGTAAAGATAAAAAATATACTACCAAGTGGGATGGACACTCATTACTTGATTTCTTTTTCTTTTTACATACTTTAGTAGTTTGAGTATGTGTGGCCCACAGAGACTCAAATATTTGAATGTGTTTGGTTTCCAGTTGGTGGACTGTTTGGAAAGAATTAGGAGTTGTGTTTTTATTAAAGGAGATGTGTCACTGGGCCTTGAAATTTCAAAAGCCCATCAGGCTCAGGCACTCCCTCTCCCTCTCCCTCTCCCTCTCCCTCTCCCTCTCCCTCTCCCTCTCCCTCTCCCTCTCCCTCTCCCTCTCCCTCTCCCTCTCCCTCTCCCTCTCCCTCTCCCTCTCCCTCTCCCTCTCCCTCTCCCTCTCCCTCTCCTCCCTCATTCTGTCTGTTGTCTGGAGGATAGGTTGTTAGCTCTCATCTACTGGTCCAGTCATGTCTGCCTGCCTGTTGCCATGGTATCCACCATGATGTCCTGGACTCCCCCTCTGAAACTGTAAGACCCCAATTAAATGCTTCCTCTTATAAGTTGGTTTGATCATGATGTTTCTTCACAGCAATAGAACAGTAATCAAGACATACATCTTCCTATTTATTTTTCTAATAGTTCTGTATTTGCTTCACTAATGTTACCTTTTGTCCATTGAACAGTTTTATGAATAAGTTTAAAGGGACTGAACAAATAGTGCCAATAGGAGTGACACTGTTAGGAGGTGTTGCCTTGTTGGAGTAGGTGTGACCTTGGAGTGGGTGTGGCCTTGTTGGAGTAGGTGTGGCCTTGTTGGAGTAGGTGTGGACTTGTTGGAGTAGGTGTGGACTTGTTGGAGGAAATGTATCACTCTGAGGGTGGGTTTTGAGGTCTTCTATGCTTAAGCTATCCCTAGTGTGACACACAGTTTTCATCTGCTACCTGTGGATCAAGACGTAAAACTCTCAGCTTCTTCTCCAGCACTGTGTCTGTCTGCATGCTACTATGTTTCCAGCCATGACAATAATGGACTAAACCTTTGAAACTGTAAGCGACAAAGTTTTCAAGAGTTACCATGATCCTGGTGCCTCTTTATGGCAATCAAATCCAAACTAAGACACTTACAAACATTCACAAACACATTTTGATGGCTTGAATATGCTTGGCTCAGGGAATGGCACTACTTGGAGGTAGTAGCCTTGTTGGAGTAGGAGTGGCCTTATTGAAGGAAATGTATCACTGTGGGCGTGGGCTTTAAGTCACCCTTCCTAGCTGCCTAGAAGCCAGTCTTCTCCTAGCAGCCTTCAGATGAAGATGTAGAACTCTCAGCTCCTCCTGCACCATGCCTGCCTGGATGCTGCCATGTTCCTGCCTTGGTGATAATGGACTGAACCTCTGAACCTGTAAGGCAGCCCCAATTAAATGTTGTCCTTTATAAGACTTGCCTTGATCATGGTGTCTGTTTACAGCAGTAAAACCCTAACTAACACACACATGTACATATACACCTAGACATACACAGTCACAGATACACACACACACACACACACACACACACACATCCTCATTTACAGGGATTTTAGATTTAGCCAGGACCCCTGCACTTTCATGGGTCCATCTGATACATGTGTTTGTGGAATGTGACTCTTCCTGCTGCTTGTTCTAGAATGTATGTGGACGACATCTGCAGACTCACTTCATTCCTCTTCAACTTTAGAAATCTCAATTTATAGAGAGGGAGATGATGGGAACTTGTTTTAGATAGCTCTTTTTGTCTGTGGGTAGCCTGCACCTCAAGTCACAAAGGGAAAATAAGTATAACAAGAAATAGAAAAATGCACATCCAAATGCCCCAGGCAAGCTCATATCCATTCCCCTTAATGCATGTCAACTTTGGAAATTAGAATTCACGAGGAGATGAGACTTTTGAAAAATCCTTATTCTCGGGCAGGTTTTGGTATTTTTATTTCCCTGAAAAGGAACACCAATAGAGAAAGACAGAAGCTAGATTGCTTTTGTCCACAAGCTGAATCAGAAACATTTGATAATTGGCATAGAGGGATTCATCCCATGTCTACAAGAAAAAAAATAATATTGAGGGAAGGGGGACAAGGAGACATCTGGAGAACAGTCAGTCCCTTATTAGTATTATTCCTGAGGTCAAGAAATAACATTCAACAACAACAACAAAGCTATATTTTCATTAGGCAGAACTGTTTTTAAAATAGCCTTCCTTCCTTTTAGCCACAGAAAGAGGGGGTTTGGGCCAGCAGGGTCACTTTATAGATAACTAAAGTCATTCCCATCAAAAATTTAAGAATAATATGGACAAAAGCAATTTAAAAAAATGGATTTGAATAAACTTAGAAATTTTAGCTGTCAAAGGGGGAGGGGGGAAATGTGTCCCAGAGAGAGAGAGAGAGAGAGAGAGAGAGAGAGACAAAGGCGTGTCAGAACTGGTACTTGATTCTTTCAATAAATATCATCCTGATAACTCAGGTGTCTGTTGGTGTCAGGATTAAAATGCAAGTTGGACTTCTCATCCTAGAGAGATTTTAATGTGTGTGAATAGCTGCCAGTGGAAAGAATGGTCCTCGGATCTTTCAAAAGGCAAGAAAAAGCCACCAAGGAGTTGCTGCAAAAAGCCTTCGTTCCTTGTCTGCAGGGACCCAGAACCTCCAGGGAAGGGTCTGAGACCTCCTAGGAGGTAACCTCCAAAAACTTCTGAGACCACACCCACAGAAGAAAGCTGCGTGTCTCAGAAAAAGGAATCAGGGGAGCTGAAAATATCGATCAAATCGCTGTAATAGAACAACGGCAGCTGGTTTACAGAGCGAGGCAGCTGTCAGCAACTCAGCCAAGAACTAAGAGGATTTGAAAAGATAATAACACAGAGTTCATAGAAGCCACTATGGGGTCTGCAAATTTAATCTCATGTACTTTGGGCAGAGAAAACAATCAAAACTAGGCATCCCTCTGCTCAGCCCAATGGAACTCTGGCCACGCTGCGGATGTCCCATGTCAAGGGCTCAACGTAGATGCTGGAAGCCTGTGAGAAACCGGAACTAGATCATGTAAGCCCTGTGAGCCCAATGACGTGACACCGGAAGTGGCTCAAGTCCTCACCTTGATTGGAAGAGAAAAAAAAAAAAATCACACAGCACCAGAAGTAATCCTTGTCAGGGTCTGTGTGAGATCGGAAGTGAATGGTGCCAAGGTCAACCGGTAAGCACTACCTACAAGTATCAGGTGAGCACGTGGGAGATTACCAACACAAATGAGATGATTTTTAAATTTAAACACAATGTCTACTTAATAACTAGTAGTAACTTTAAGAGTCCAATGACTGAATTTAACACAAGCCTCCAGATTATGTGGTTTCTCAGGCAGAACACCACACAGGAAGTGAGTTTGAAACTCCGGAGGCTCCCACCCTAAGACAGCAAGGCATGGAGGTGGGATGGGATAAAACGAACTAGAGGGAATCTGTAAAACAGAGGAGGAAGAATTCAAAAGACTTATACAGAAAAGGCCAGCAACAGGGAATGCCTCAGGAGACCATCCTTGTTTTCAGAGTTTGTCACAGAAAAATCGCCAATGACCAGTAGTCCCTGAGGACAGTCTCTGAACGTTTGGAGGGGGGAGGGGGAGGGAGGGAGGGAGAGAGACAAGGGAAAGGAGGAGGAGGAGGAGGAGGAGGAGAAAGGAGAAGGGAGGAAGAGGAGAAGGAGAAGGAAGGAGAAGAAGGAGACGAAGAAGAAGAAGAAGAAGAAGAAGAAGAAGAAGAAGAAGAAGAAGAAGAAGAAGAAGAAGAAGAAGAAGAAGAAGAAGAAGAAGAGGCATAGACAGAGAGATACAGACAGACAGAGAGACACAGACATACAAAGAGAGACATTCACTGAAACATACACAGAGACACACAAAAACAGAGATGCAGACAGATACACAGAGAGAGATACACATGTTCACACAGCTTAATTAAGAAGTATTTACAGAAAGATAGTCATTAAAAGACCTGAAAATTTAGTGCTAAATTATGTGAGCATTGTGGAGGAATGAGCTCCAACCAAATTTTGCAAGTTCTGCAACTGCATGTTTCCACTCCCCCTTAGCAGTGGGGGTATCACACACATGGCTGTCACCTCTGCTTTCTTCATTTATATTTTACTGTGAATCTCCCTTCTCCCCCGTTCAATGTGGCCAGCAGTTTCCTTGTGGAAGGACTTTACGATGCATGGCCTCTAGTGAGGCAGGAAAAACAATTTAAAAAGAGGCTCTATGCTAGAGCGAACAGTACAAACAACACATACTTAACCTCCAAAGGCAGGGCTCAAAGAACACAGAGGCTCCTCTGGTAGGCACACTGATTCTCAGCTTGGCCCCACAGCATCACTGGGAACCAATTGACAATTCTCCCTCAGTCCATGAAACTATGGGGCATTCCCATCTCTTGAGACCCGAGGAAGATGCATTTGGAAGATCCTCTCTCTAAAAATGAAGATTGTGCTGAAACTCTTGTGAAATGTGAGGACAATTTTAAATCAGGAAGAAAAAAAAACCCATACACACAGTAAAAAATAAATGTAGGCAAAATGGACAGCCATCTATGTGATACAACACACACACACATGGGAGGAATAGACCTAAAGGATTCATTTCCGGGCACAGATATCTTGTGGGAGGAGGTTGAAGCTCTGCTGACAAACCTCATCCAAGGACCCCATCCAGAAGCTCAAGGCACTGGCTTATCTCTAGGAACAAACCTGTATCTATCTCACAGAACCTTTATGGAAAAGAAAAATAGTTCAGCCTAGAATGAGTTAAACAGAAACCCATTAAAGACTATTGGAGAATTTTGGAGCCAAACCTGGTAGACAATGACAGCATAGAAAGTGACCCATGACTGAAGTTTGCATAATACCACTGAACTTTGTGAAACATTTCTTACTCTCCTAAAAATCATGAAAGTAAGAGGGAACAAAGGCAGCCAAGGGAGCACTCTCCAGTTTCCATAAAAAGTGCACTTCTCAGCCAAACATGGCTAGTCTGCAACTCACCAATCCTAGTCATGAAGGTGTTGACAGATAGTAGACACCCTTCATGGTAAAGCCACCATCTCTAGTTCCTGCCTTCTGGAGGCTCCAGGGTCATCCCACGCTTAACTTGCCACCATCCTGTTGACAAGTGTCTTACCTTTATTTTTGAATTAGGAATATTTTTTTAGTCCTTTAGGTTTCTCTCTCTGTCTATGTCTCTGTCTCTGTCTCTGTCTCTGTCTCTCTCTCTCTCTCTCTCTCTCTCTCTCTCTCTCTCACACACACACACACACACACACACACACACACACACACACACAGATGTACACTTCAAAGACTTATTTTTTTTTAAAGATTTATTTATTTATTATATGTAAGTACACTGTAGCTGTCTTCAGACACTCCAGAAGAGGGCGCCAGATCTCGTTACGGATGGTTGTGAGCCACCATGTGGTTGCTGGGATTTGAACTCTGGACCTTCGGAAGAGCAGTCGGGTGCTCTTACCCACTGAGCCATCTCACCAGCCCCTCAAAGACTTATTTTTAAGTCAAGGTGGTGTCAACTCCTGACACAATCAATGTACAGGAAGAGAGGTTTAGGACACATACTCACCGGGGACAGACTGTCATGGCAGGAACATCATGGCAGGCATCAGTGTGTTGATCTGTGGCATTGAGAGCCTGCATGGGGCCTTCTCACATTTGGGTGGATTAAGCCACCAAGAGTTAGGTCAGAACCAACCAGCTCCCTCCTTCCTGCCCCAGTGACCTACTTCTGCTAGGGCATAGTCCCAAAGGTTCCACAACCTTCCTAGACAGTTCCACCAGTTTGAGGGTTTCATTGATGTGAAGCCTGTGGGGAAATTTCACACTCAGACCTTAATGACACTGAGCCAGGCAAGTGCAAAATACTTTTTGAAAATAGTTTAATTTCAATTCCATAAAAAGGACAGAGACAGAACTCCTTTGGAATGGATTGATTTAGTCTTTAGCTTGTAAAGTGCACCCCAAATGATACATAGTGTAGAAAATGCACAGTTTTCTATGTAGCAAGTGAGGGCTGAAAACAACATACTAATGGAGATAAAATGCAAAGAACTGGGATATATAGTAACAATTGCAACTGTCAGCATGAAAGATTCTTTTATTTATATATGTGAGCTGTCCTTGTTATTTCCCTACTGGGTTGATTTTACAAGAAAAAAAAAAAAAAGCCTATCCTATCGACCACAGTGTCATTCATCACAGTGTTAGGGGCTCCAATCTAGGGATTAATCATCAGGGTTTGACAACAAAATCCATCAGCTCAATACACCAGGCTTTAGTGGGAAAGTGAGTTACAAGTATGTGATGCCCTTTGGTGTCTTCTCCGTGAGTCCGTTGTATGGGTGTCCTGTTGTTGGATGTTGTTGTTGGTGGTGGTGGTTGTTTTTAAATCTGAAATGTTGAATGCAAAAGCAAGTGGCAGGAGCCTGATAGGCCTTTGCATCCTCACTTTCTCCGTCCCATCTCTCTCTAATTCTCCCAATCCTCAGCTTTCATTCAAATATACTGAAACAGCGTGAAATCAAGATGAGTTCATCATCTCTAATTTGTGCTTGCATGTCGACTGCAATCGTCTTGGAAGCATTAGAAGCCAGGCTAAGACACTGCCTGTCTTAGATAGGGTTTCATTGATGTGAAGAGACACCATGACCAAGGCAACTCTTTTAAAGGAAACATTTAATTGAGGTTGTCTTACAGTTTCAGGGGTTCAGTCCATTATTATCATGGTGGGAAGCATGGCAGCATCCAGGTAGACATGATGCTGGAGAAGGAACTAAGTGTTCTATATCTCAATCTGAAGGCAACCAGGAGGAGACTTGTAGCCACAGGCAGCTAGGAAGAGCATCTCTCTTCCTCACTGGGCAGAGTTTGAGCACTAGGAGTCCTCAAAGCCCACCTACACAATGACACACTTCCTCTAACAAGGCCACGCCCCCTAATAGTGCCACTTCCCATGGGCCAAGGATATTCAAATCACCACACTGCACCAAAGGAAAATGGCAGAGAGACATAGAGGAAGATACTGCGTGATTGCCTTCCTCTAGTCACAGGTGCTACATACCTGCACACGTGTACACACACACACGTGTACACACACACACACACACACCTATCACATGTGCACATGCACACACATTTATCTATCTATTTATTTATTTACTTTGTCTTAAATTTTTTGCTCAAGAACTTCGTACATACATACATAATGTGTTTGAGCAAATCTATCCCCATCCTCTCCCCCCTTGAATTCCTCCCCTTTTCTCCCTCATCACTTTTCCCCCTTAATTCCATGTGTGTTTTATATAAAAACCACTGAGTCCATTTAGTGCTGACTACATGTGTGGGGGTAGGGACAAACATCCATTGGAGCATGGGCAGCCTGTCAGGAGCCAAATCCATGAAGAAAACTGGCTCTCTTCCCTGCAGCCATCAATTACCAATAGCTCCTCAGTTTCAGGTGGGACTTTCTGAGTCCCCCCCCCATCTATTCTTGGATTTGTCTGTGCATATTTTGTTGATGATATCCTAGCCACTGTGAGACACACACACACACACAGACACACACACAGACACACACACACATACACACACATACACCAAAATTTAAAACCAGAGAATGGTTTTAAAAGGTTACACAACATCCTAAATTCAATTGATTGGTGTCGAAACATTTGAATTCCGTACCAGATCATAATACTATCTATATAAAATTAAATTATTCAAATGAATATTTTAAAATTCAGTGGATCTTTATCTGTTAAATAGCACAGACTGAACAAAATCAGTTAGTGCCAAACCTCCCTATGGCTGCACCAGAAAAAAGTGTAAATCAGTGTTCAAAGCCATGAATCCACAAGGGTAAGAGGGCCGTCAGAGATCGAAGACATGCAGGATAGGGTATGGAAGCTCAGTACACCAAAACAGATGTACCATTAGCAAAGAGCCTGGAAAATCGGCCACTCATGCCTTCACAACCTTCACAGACAAGGGAAAACCCAGGGGTAGGTACCTCCAAAGTGGGAGTAAGAAAACTTTAATATATTACAGGACCCTTGACTACTGAATACAGTGTGGGCTGGAATCTACAGTGTGAAAGAGTTTAATGGTGGCAGTATCCATTTTTCTCCTTGCTGTGACAAAATTGTTTCATTTAGGGGCTGGAGAGATGGCTCAGCTGTTCAGAACCCTTTGCACCCTCACAACTGACTCTGGCTCTGGGAGATGTGACTTCTTCTTCTGGCCTTTGCAGGTACTATAGCCATGTGGCATACACAAAAAGACCCATAAACAAAAATAAAAATAAAAATTTTAAATGAGTCATTTAGTTGATATTAGTGCCCCAAGGTCTGTAGAGAGAATCTCTTATAAGCCTCACCTGTCAATAAAATAAAGTCTATGACCAATGAGCTGAGGCAGAAAATAGGAGGTGAGACACTGGCAGGGAGAGAGGATTCTGGGAAATAGTAAGAGAATAAAGCGAGATTCAGGGAGAGATGCTGGGGCAGATGCTAATGGAGATGTTGAGGAAGATGCTAAGGAAGAAGATGAAAGAGAGGTATCTAACCATGTAGAAGACATAGAATAGTTTGAATGGGTTAAATAAGTTAGTCCGGGAATGAGCCAAAGCTTGTGGCCTAGGCATTTGTTAATAAATAGTCTCAGAGTCGTCATTCCGGGAGCAGGAGCAGGGAAGGAAAAACGGATTTTTTTTTACAAAGGTTAATTTCTCCTAATTATTTTCATATGATTATGTAAGATGCTAATATATGGAAATCATGTGTAGGGTATACGGGAAATTGCAACTATCCTAGAGAATTCTAAAATAAATGTGTTTTTTAATTCAAAGTCGGTAGAGGTATTTTTTTCCATTTCCATTTTTCAAGTTTCTGTATATTCTAAAATATATGTGTTTATTATATCTACAGTAGAAAATGTCCTTGTGATGTAAGGAGACGTTAGTCAGCTCTACTAAACTGCTTTCTGGGAGTCAGGTAGCCTTAGGCACTGAGAGCTACGATGACTTAAGATGGGCCCCAGAGTGCTTGCGGAATCACAAACTGATGAGCATGAGCTTGTGGTCACATTCACCCCAAAAAGTGACTACACACACACACACACACAGAGAGAGAGAGAGAGAGAGAGAGAGAGAGAGAGAGAGAGAGAGAGAGAGAGAGAGAGAGAGAGAGAGAGAGCGGCCATCAATTACCAACAGTACCTCGGCTACAGCTGTGGCTTCGAGATCCTGGAGCAGGTGGCATTGGTTTTATGTCTCTTCGTGCTTTGGCATGAACAGACAAACAGACTCCTAACTCTCCCTCTGGTCCCCCTCTTCCTCCATAGTGAGCTCCAACACAGTTTGTTATTTCTGATTTTAGCAGCCATCCTGTCTGGGCTTACCTCTTCTAGAACTTCCTTCTTTTCAGTGTGTGTGTGTGTGTGTGTGTGTGTGTAAGAGAGACTATGTATGTGTGCACATGTGTGTGTGTGTGAGAGAGAGAGAGAGCGAGAGAGAGAGAGAGAGAGAGAGAGAGAGAGAGAGAGAGAGAGAGAGAGAGGTGTATATGAATGTTTTTCCTCTACATGTGCATGAACACACATGTGGAAGCCCAAAGTGGATTCAGGAAATGTCCCTAATGTCTATCTTGTTCACTGAGGCAGGGTGTCTCAGAGGCAAAGCTCCTTGGTATGGGTCTTTTTTCTAGACAGCTTGCTCTGGGCATCCTGCCTCTGCCTTCCGGGGTGGAATTACAGGATAGTCTCCACATCCACGTGGCGTTTATGTAAGTTTTGGGGGGAGCAAGTGCTTCCCTGCTAGGCTTTCTCTCTAGCCCCTTCCAGAACTTTCTGTCGCAACTCTCTGTCACCTTTTCTTTTGAGATGTATCAAGTGTGCTTGACAAATGGAAGCTGTATACATTTGAGGTATGAGGTGTGGTGTTCTGATCAAATTATACATTGGACAGACATTTCTAAGGTCAAGCCCATCTATCACCTCATCACCTCATTCTGTCTCCCTGTGTCTCTGTCTCTGTCCCTCCCCCACCCCCCATCGCTGTCTCTGTTTCTCTGAGATCGACTCCCTTGACATATTCCACATACACAAAACCCCAGTTGACAATCACTGTCAGTTCACTGTTCCCAGGCTCTGGTGTGTGTTCATTTTGTAACTGAACGATGTTGTACATTCTGGCCAGTCTATTTCTCAAATAGAAAACTAAGCATACCAGTCACCCAGTTAAAACCCTCAAATGGATCCTTATCGTCCTGAGGGTAAGTTGGAAAGTCCCTCTGCTGATAGATGGATGCTATTCCAGAAAGACCAAAAGTTGTAACACCCCATCCTGAGTCTGGGAAATCATCAGTTTACCTTCTCCAGTTTGTAAACTGACAGAAAATAGGGTTTACGAGACAATGAGAATATAAACCTTCATGTTTTATACTTGGAATCACATAGGTCATAGATCTGCTGAACTCAAGGTTTCATGGGGGTGTGGTTGGGGGACTCATGTGTGCCTATGAGTGGAGTGTCTGTTCCCAAGTGTGAGGGCACACATGTATGCATATGTGCAGAGACGAGTAGAATGCCCAGTCTCTTCCTCATCACTCTCTGTCTCTCAGTGAACCACAACCCACCATTTTGACTAGTCTGACTGGCCAGTGTGCTCTTGGCAATCTAACCGTCTCCACCCTACAGTGTTGCAGACTTGAATAGCCATGACAGGCTTTTTACAAAGGTACAGAGAGGATTTGAACACCACTGAGCCATCTTCCCAGCCTCCGGCAGGATATGGTTTATTAAAACCTTCTTGCCCCGTCTTCTGCTACTTGTGTCTCACTGTCGGATGGGATACCCTCTCCCAGAAGCAGTGCCAGCCCCACCTGCCTCTGTGTTTACACCAAGAATAGAGTGGCTCTTTTATCAGGAGAACTTTTTCAGTGGTGGACATGTTCTGGTTGCAGCCTCTGAGGTATAAAGGAGACTAGCAGCATCTTCAAGTCCTGGGCTTTCCTATACTGTAAACTGAAAGCTGGTATCCCTCCCTGGAGGGGTGGAGAAAGGGTGAAAAGGATAGAGAAAAGAGAGGGAGGCAAGGATGGGGGAAAGAGTGGGAAATCACATTAGAAGTTTTAAATTAGCAGCAAACCTAAACAGTAGATGGGGAAAAATTGATGGTGTTAATGCACGCACACATACACACACGACTCCTGTGCTTCAGGTGTCATTCCCCACTAAATAAAATGGTCTAATTGGCTTATCTGTCCCTCTCACGAGTAGCCTATAATTAAATAACTACCTTTTAAAATCCTGCTAGTCTGAAAGAAAACCATTTGAGCATTTTCCTTAGCTGATGAATTACACGGACCAGTGGTCCTTGATAAACAGGCCTGTTCTAAAGCGATACATGAGAAAAACCACTTCTAAGACAATTGATGTGGGATTAGATTCTATGTTTCCAGACTCACTCAGTAGACTCTGTTCCCCAAAAGGAAGCAGAGTCCAACAACTAGGACCAGCCACAGCCTTAGCCGCAAGACTTATCTTCCCGAGGATGTAAGATGCAGTAGGGCCACTTCAGGGAATCTGTTAGACTTAGCTTTTCCCAGAACAAAATGCTGTTGCTGCCTGTGCTGAGACACTTAAGCCAAAGAAGTGAGGACTAAACAGCTCTCTTTGACAGCCATCTCTCCTAAGGATGTTCCCCACCAGGGCCAGAGGTTTTCTCTGCTGCTTCAGGGCCTGATCATGGCTGTAACAGCTGTCTGTGGTGCTGACTTTCCTAATAAAGTTCTTTCTAAAGAGTAGTTTGTCTTCTCTTCCTTTCCATGGAACCCACCATGCCATTTATATAACAGATGTCAGTGTATCTTTTTTAAGAGAATACAACTCAATCCAATTCTACCCTCTGGCATCCGAAACGCTTGTCATTTCCATAGCCAAATACTTTAGAGTGCTGACTCACTCCTGCATCAAAAAAATTCATCTAAATCAGTTCCCGGTGAGACGTGGGTATGATTCACTGTGGGGCAAATCTCACTGTTTATGAGTCTACAGAATCAAAAAGGAAAGATGCATGCTGTGGTTGGCATTAACTATAACCTTTGATCAGCTTAGCATCACCTGAAGAGAGAGACAAGACAGAAAAAGAGAGAGAGAGAAACTCAGCACGTGTCTTATTGCATTGGTCTGTAGACATGCCTATGAGGAATTGCTTTGATTGTTCCCTGACTTAGGAGGGCCAAGCCCACTGTGGGCAGCACCATTCCCTGGGCAGGTGGTTCTGGGCTGTATAAGAAACCTAGGTGAGCTGGTTCAAGCCAACAAGCAGAGTCCCTCGATGGTGTCAGTTACAAGACCTTGCTTGAGTTCCTGCTCTGGTTTCCCTCAGTGATCTGAAAGTTGAAATCAAACAAAACATTTTTCTCCCATACACTACTTTCCATCTGAAAATTTTATCACAGCCACAGAAAGGAAACTAGAACAGACTCCATGAGGCAGCAGGGAGGAACGATGTCTCACAGATTCACAGGAGCCTGAGCTTGCAGCTTCTGGTTCATCCATCCTTGTAAGCCACAGTGACCTGGGCAGGCTCAAGAGAAGGAATCTGAACAGTCTGCATTACCTGGGAGATGACACAGTCACTCTGTCCTTATTCCATGTACAAGAAATGTGCTAACGACCCAGGGGATTATAAAGTTTAGGAGTGGGAACAGAAAGAAAGGAGGAACTTAATACTTCCCGTGGGGTCAAAAAGAGGACCAGAAGGCAGAGGAAAAGCTGGACTCTGTAGCACATTTCCTCTGTGGGCTCCCTTCCCCCACCTAGTAACCAAACAGAAGGTTCTAAGTCAAGAAGAAAGAACAGAACCATAAGATGAAAGGAACCCAAGTACCTTAGTAAAGCCCCTGCCTCAGCTGCTCCGCACTGAGGTTAGTTGGTCTGTGGACATGTCAATGAGGAACTGCCTTGATTGTTCACTGACTTAGGAGGGCCAAGCCCACTGTGGGCAGTACCATTTCCTGGGCAGGTGAGTTCTGAGCTGTATAAGAAAGCTGTATAAGAAGAAGACCCCTGATGTGTACAGGCAATATCTGGTAGACTTTAAGATTGGGAGAGTGTCTGCTGCTCATGTGGTGGATTTTTTTTAACTGACAAAAAGGGGTACAATAATGCCCACAAAGGGGCACTAAGCCTTTTACACAAAACTCAGTATCTTACTGTAAAAGAACTCGAGGAAAATTCCAGACCTCATTAAAAGAATAATGGCTGCCTTCACCCTTCTCTGACTTCTAGTCATTAATGAATTTGAAAGTTCCTGTTATCCAATCTTAACCACTCTGATATCTACAAGACTGTTGGCACTCAAGCAAGGAGACCTACCAGACAAACCAAGGGAAGAGGTAACAGAACCAAATATCAACTGCAGGCACCAACCCAATGCTTGCAAGAAGCCTTGTCAACCTTCAGTCAAAATAGGCATCAAGTTAGTTTCATTACCTACCCTTTAATTGTCAAAACATTTGCATATTTAAGTCCTTTCTTGTTAAAGGGGGGGAGACATTTTTTTCTTCTTCATGAGCAATTTACTTTAGTGTTGTTACATCGATAAGAGGACAATCCAGTCAACATTTATTCTAATAGGTGATTTATGTATGCATGAGGCCATCTCTATTTCTCCTGTAACTGTAAACCTAGATGCCCTTTCCTTGTAGGATGTAGGAAAAGTTAATGAGCTTCCTACTCCACCCTTCCTTTCTAATTCAGCTGTTCTCATGATCACCCTGGCATCCACCCCCAGCAGATCAGAATGATTAGCCCCAATCACTCTGCCATTGAGAATCAGACCCTACTGGGGGCTGGAGAGATGGCTTGGCAGCTTAAAAAACTTGCTGCTCTTGCAGAGGACTCAGGTTCAATTCCCTGCTCCCACACAGCGGCTCACAAACATCCGTAACTCCAGTTCCAGGGGATTCAAGACCCTCGGGCTGACTTTCCTGAGCTCCAGGCATGCACATGGTACATATACATGCATGCAGGTAAAACACCCCGACACATAAAATAATATAAATAAATCTTAAAAGACAAGGAGAAAAAGGAAAAGAAGGAGAAGAAAGAGGAAGAGGCAACCCTATGGAAGCCACAAAAATACTGCATTTGATTTAACTTTGTAGTCAGTGAGCATGACAGTGTTTGCTTTGAAGGAGATGGCAGGTTAGCATGTGTGTGCTGTATATTATTAATCCAGTGCTGGTATGCCAAGACAGGTGGATCCTGGGGCTTGAGGGACAGCCTATCCAGCCTAACTGGTGAGCCTCAAGCCAGTGGGAGACCTTGTTTCAAATTATGTGGATGGCATTCCTGAGAATGACACCAGTCCTTCAGCCTCCACAAACAATTGTGCACAGGTGTGGGTACACACATGCATACATTATCATCCTGAGTGAGATAACCCAATCACAAAAGAACTCACATGATAGTGGATATTAGCCCAGAAACTTAGAATACCCAAGATATAATTGCAAAACAGATGAAACTCAAGAAGAAGGAAGACCAAAGTGTGGATACTTCATTCCTCCTTAGAATGGGAAACAAAATACCCATGGAGGGAGTTACAGAGACAAAGTTTGGAGCTGAGATGGAAGGAAGGACTATCCAGAGACTTCCCCACCTAGGGATCCATCCCATAAACAACCACCAAACCCAGACACTATTGCATATGCCAGCAAGATTTTGCTGACAGGATCCTGATATAGCTGTCTCTTGTGATGTTATGCCAGTGCCTGGCAAATACAGAAGTGGATGCTCACAGTCATCTATTGGATGGAACACAGGGTCCCCAATAAAGGAGCTAGAGAAAGTACCCACGGAGCTGAAGGGCTCTGTAACCCTATAAAAGGAACAACAATATGAACTAACCATACCCCCAGAGCTTGTGTCTCTAGCTTGTGTCTCTAGCTGCATATGTAGCAGAAGATTGCCTAGTCAGCCATCATTGGGAGGAGAGGCGCTTGGTCTTGTGAAGATCATATGCCCCTGTACAGGGGCCAGGGCCAGGAAGTGGGAATGGGTGGGTTGGGGAGCAGGGCAAGGGGATGGTATAGGGGAGTTTCGGGATAGCATTTGAAATGTAAATGAAGAAAATATCTAATTAAAAATGAAAAAAAATGAAATGTGGAAATTCAATAAAGAAACCTCCTTCCCAGCTGGTGGGGTGGAGAGAGGATTGCTTCTCCAAGAATAGCTGTCTCTGAAGAGAAAGTAAAGAAATGGCTAAGCCAAGAGCCTTTGAAATCTATAAACTGCCAACCCAGGGCCAGATCTCCTCTCCGGCCACAATTACCTTCTTAGCCTGGCTCCACATTGTCTGCTGGGCCCAGGTTTCCCCTTCCTCATAGCTCTGCCCGACTTTGAGCCTAAGAACCCAAAGAGCTAGCCAAGAGATGGGGGGGGGGAAGGACATGAAGGGCTGGAGAGGAAGCTGCCAGTAACCTAGCCACATTCACAGACCATCGGTTGCTCAGTCCACGGATGCCAGCCGGTTTCTCTGAACTGGATGTCTAGGAGGCAAGGGCAGTGTTTAATAATCAAATAGGTGGCAGTCTGTACCACAGTAGGTTCAGCCAGCCGTGAGCACTGTCAGAAAGTGGAAGAAGATGGCACCTGTATGCAAACTGTGAACTCCTGAGAGTGTGCGCGAGCGCATGCGCACATGCTATTATTTAAGCTGGGTTTCTTTTATTTTCATATACTATTAGTCCCGATTCTGCTTTATGACTTAATGAATCTCACCAATATCTCCTCTGTGGTGCCAGTTAGCTCTAAAGACCCCTGGTCACACAACGATGTGCTCACTCTGTCAATTATTTCAGAGAACTGTTGGGCGAGACCCTTTCTGTGAAGCCCGAGAAAGACGGCCCTTCCCACACAAAAGAAACCAGGTACAACATTGTCCGAAATGATTTGGGGTGGGCAAGCAAGCGGATAAGAGAATGTGATGTGAAAACTGAGTGCAGGCTGAACACACAAATGGGGACATTCAACCTTGCTCAAACCCCCAGATCGCTCCTGCGGGTTTAGGTTTAAAAGTGCCCTTACACAGAAAGGTGGAAGAAATCAATGCTGAGTCTGTTGGGACACTGGAGGGAATGAAAAGCCTTTGCCTCTGCTCTCAGTAGAGGGGACAGCAGTAAAATGGGTTACGGGTGTATAGAGCTATTGGCAGAAACAGATTTAAAGAAAAGAGCTTGACTCATCGGCTTTGATTTGAAATCTTTATTATGGCAAATGGTTGTTATTAGCTAAAGATGCCTCACACATCCTCTCTTCAGTCACAATGGCACTTTCAGCCCATTTCAGCTGGTTATGTGTTCATGGATTAAAAGCCTTTTAATAATATCTACTAAAAATTTTTTTTCTCTCCCAGGGCAAGGCAGTAGCAAAACTCGTTGTATGGCCATTATCTGAAGCCTGGACCAGAAAGATAATGACCCTAGCTTTACAAGGCAGGTGGGAGCGATCAATTATGCCTCCACAACTGACAGCACAGCTCTCTTCCATGAGCAGCAGGAGTGCTGGAGTTAACCTGGATTTCAGGACCAGTAGACACCCACTGTGTCCACTTGGGCCTCTCCGGGAGCAGAGTCTCTTGTGAAAATAGGCAGGGAGGATTCTCCCAGGGTCTCTGAGGAGCAGCATGAGGAGAATTCATGGAAAGCAGAGCTGGAGAGAAGAGAGGCAAGGTGTCCTTCTCTGGTTCATAGGCAAGAGTTCAGGAACAGAGTCCCTGCTTCTACCTGAGTCGACAGCCACTCCCACCATGCGCCTATGAACTCTGCCAGGGTCTCTAATCTGTGATCATAGTCACTTTCCGTCTATCACTTCCAACTGGAAGGAGAAGACACCCAGCTCCATCTAGAGTGACACAAGAGGCAGGCCAGGCATGGTGTGGAGGACAAGACTAAGTAGCCTCAACACACACACATATGCATGCATTTACATGCATACACACATGTATGACACATATTCACATGCATATGCACATGCACACCAAGAAAACTTGTGCACACATGCATGCACACACATAAACATACACACATGAAACACACTGATAATTTTATGAATACACATATTTATCATGAGTGTACTTAGTTACACACAGGTGGTATGTTTGCATACACACACACACACACATATATATATGTATATATATATATATATATATATATATATACATACATACATGCACAATATATATATATATATTCCTAGCTTTGTGGCATCTGGTTTCTGTATTCACCCTAGAGTCAGCCATTTGGTGCCCATCCCTAAAGCTTTTCTTTGAAAACACATGATTGAAAGTAAGCAGGTATCTAGGTCAGTAAAATATCTGCCACACATATTAGTTTGCCTCTCTGTTGCTGTGATTAAAAACACTCTAGACATAACCGAATCACAAAAGAACACACATGATATGCACTCACTGATAAGTGGATAATAGCCCAGAAATTTAGAATACCCAAGATACAATTTGCAAAACGCATGAATCTCAAGAAGAAGGAAGACCAAAGTGTGGATACTTCGTTCCTTCTTAGAATGGGGAACAAAATACCCATAGATGGAGTTACAGAGACAAAGTTTGGAGCAGAGCCTGAAGGAATGACCATCCAGAGACTGCCCCACTTGGGAATCCACCCCATTCACAACCACCAAACCCAGACACTAGGCAGATGCCAGCAAGATTTTGCTGACAGGACCCTGATATAGCTCTCTCTTGTGAGGCTCTGCCAGTGCCTGGCAAATACAGAAGTGGATGCTCACAGTCATCCATTGGACGGAGCACAAGATCCCCAATGAAGGAGCCAGAGAAATACCCAGGGAACTGAAGGGGACTGAAGCCCCATAGAAGGAACATCAATATGAACTAACCAGTACCCTCAAGAGCTCCTTGGAACTATACCACAAATCAAAGAAAACATATGATGCAACTTGTGGCTCTAGCTATATTTGTAGCAGAGGATGGCCTAGTCACTCATCAATGGGAGGAGAGGCCCTTGGTCCTGTGAAGGCTCTATGCCCCAGTATAGGGGAATGCCAGGACCAGGAATGGGAGTAGGTGGGTTGGGGAGAAGGGGAGGGGGAGGGGGAGGGGATAGGGGACTTTCAGAGGGGAAGCTAGGAAAGGGGATAACATTTGAAATGTAAACAAAGAAAATAATAAAAAAGAAAAAAGTAATAAAAGCTAATGATATGAAAAGGTGAATAAAAAAAAACCACACTAGACAAAACCAACTTGTAATAGAAAAACATTTCTTTGGCTTATACTCCCGAGTCACAGTCCAGCTTTTGAGGTCAGTCAGATGGGAACTCAAGGAGAGAATTACAAAGGAATTCTGCTCACGGCCTTTCAATAGCCCATGCTTGGTTAGCTTTTTCATAAAACCCAGACCCACTGGCCTAGGATTGATGACACCCACAGAGGGCTGGACCCACCTTCACCAATCGTCAATCAAGACAGTCTCTCACAGACTAGGCCAAGCGACAATCTGATGGAGGCAGTTCTTCAGTTGAGTTTCCCTCTTCCCAGGTGACTCTAAGTTAGGTCAAGTTGTCAATCAAAACTAACCAGAACACCTCATAAGCATGAAGACCTGGGTTTGATTACCAGACCCACATCAAAACGTGAGTGGTGTAAAATTCTAATACCAGCTGGGGAAACAACGACAGGATCCCCAGGATTTGCTAATCACCAGAGCTGGCCTAATTGTTAAGCTCCAGGCCAAGAGAGACCCTGTCTCAAAAACACAGACCATGCCTGAGGATTAGACCTGAGATTGTTCTCTGGCTCTACCTGAATGTGCAGACATATACACACATCTGCACACATATATGCATGTGCATATATATATATATATATATATATATATATATACCCACTCACATACCTTAGATAAATAGATGATAGATCTTAGATAGATAGGTAAATGATAGATAGATAGATAGATGATAGATAGATAGATAGATAGATAGATAGATAGATAGATAGATAGATTGTATTGTATTGTATTGTATTGTATTTGAATGCATCTAGTACAGAACAAACTGGAAGTCCCCCTTCCCTTTCAGAACATAATCTGTGTTACAAGGGAACTCACAACTTTCCCACAGGAAACAAGCATCTTATTCCAGCAGAGAGTTGGAAACAGATGTTTATGTTTTCCTTGTGCCTTCATGGGTCAGAACTGCATATCATAAGATAAAAACTGTGCCACTGTAATTAAGTGTTAATTTTGTTGTGGCAGAAAATGAAAGAACATCACGTCAGTTAGCAAGAAAGGCAGCTGTGAGCAATGAGTGCATTTGACCCTAGCTTTGCTGAGCGCTGAAGTAGGAACTGTGGGTCCCAGGAGGTCCGAGCTCTCAGCTCAAGGCTCCCAGAGAGTAAAAAGGTCCTCTCCCCACACGAGTGACATTTTTCTTTTAACTTTAAGCAACATCAGTACTCTCCCTGAATCCAGTGAGGTCATTACAGTGCTGTGGGTCCCTGGTGTATTGGATCTGGCCAGTGAACCAGTGTAGACGTGGATTGTAGGATGGCTTCCCACCTGGTGGTATACAGACCAGCACAGGGCATGGATGAAGGGCAAGGATAAGGAGCATTCTTCCTCCCCAGTGTCCTCTAGAACATTTAATCCAACAGCCAGCATGAGCTTTGCTCTGTTAGCTTGGGAGGCAACATCTCTTCTTTCAGTAGTTACCTACTTCTGGTTATGTTACCATATGGTGACTTCTGTTACTTTTTAACCTACATAAATATCTAACAGTTTATGTTACATGACCTATTCCAGATAGACCTGAACAGTGTGCGTTCACCTCAGATATACCACCAACTACAAACAATTCCAGCCAAGTCTAGTTTATCATGGCTGTTCACAAGCATATGAGTGGAAAGCCCACCCCAGCATGGGTGACACTGAAAACAGCTGCATCCATGTAGCTTTCAGCCCAACTTGCAGACAGCTCCACCCAAGAATCCTTCATCATGTCTGCCCCCAGCCCACAGGGGCAATTATCCTCTGCTTGTAGCTCTTTGGAACAGGATCTGAGAGTTATAACCTGAGAATCCTAATCCTTGTCCGTTTCTTACACTTCCTGGGTCTTCTGAGCTTCCTTCTTCCCTCCACCAGGGAATGCTTCAATTCTGATGGACTCCCAACACAACCCATGAATAAATAAATGTTCAGAGGTCCCGGAACAACATTCATTCATTCAATGAAACTAAAGCCAGCAGCAAAACCTGTTCTTGCTGAGTGCTGTACTTTGGATGCCACAAGTCTCCCAAGACCTCTGTGCTAAGAGGGGTGGGGGCTATGAAGAATGCCCATTGCTTCTCCAGAAGCACATCCTAAGACCTAAGGTGTACAGTGTCAAACAGTCAGGATCTCTGCCCAACTCTCCTCTTCCTGGAAGAAGGAGATTTAAGAAACCCAGAGAGGAGGAAGGCTAAGCTTGCACGTGGGAGCAGGGCAGCCTTGCAGTCAGCTTAGAATGTTGTGATTTGAACAGAATAAACTACATCTCCCAGATCCACCCCTTTCCAGAGGTTACTTTAGCATCTGCTCAAAATCACAAACCACAAGCAAAGGGGGTCCAGTGTGATGCTACCTAAAACTGAGATGAACAAACAAAACTGAGTAATGAATCCTGATACACAAGGGAGTATGGAGAGGGCTGGGCTCAACTCTGAGCCTCAGGCTGCTGCCTCCTCTCTTCTCCACAGAGTGGACCCACCTTTTCATACAGAAGTCCTCAAGTTCTGCCCCTTTAAGCAGCTATGACAAGTTGGGGGGAGAGGTTAAGATGGACTGCCTACACCATCAGCCATCTCTCCTCTATGCTGAAATAAACAAGACTTGAAGCTTTGGAGAAGGGAAGAGAGAGAGCCCGCCTAGCAGAGAACAGTAGTCAGAGCTCCACACACAAAGACCCACAGTGACGTCTCAGACAGTGGTAAACAGAAGGGGAAGAAGGAGACCCACACTGAGAAGTCCTGGGTTTTGGCAGATTTACCTTTTGTCTAGTCACATATAGCTCTTGCAGGATTTTCCCTGTCCAATCACATTAGGGCAGTGGGAGGCTTGTGATGGGACAGGAGAAGGGAGGTGGAGCGAGAAGTTGAGAGAGAGAGAGAGAGAGAGAGAGAGAGAGAGAGATCTCGAGAGAGAAAACCAGAATGGAGGCCAACGTGGTGTTATCAAAGGGTTAGAATAATTGGGTTAAAGCTTTATCGTTGTCATTTGGCTCTGAACTTATTGAATTGGCATCTTGTAAATTGTGTTATTATTGATACATAAATCTGATTGGCTAATTAAGCATTAAGAGTCTTGATTTTACAGGGTAATTCAGTGTTGAGATGGCTAACCAAGGGTATGTGGGTCATTGTGTGAAAGCGAGAGGAACTCCGGGGTCTGTCTGAGAGATGGCCTGGTGGGAGCCATGAGGCCTTGCAGGGCTAGTGAGTTGGCAGGCCGAGAGACCGAGCAAGTGAGATCACCTGACATGGGGGAATAGCTCTAGAGAGTTGTTGGCAGCCGCAGGAGGGCGGGAGCATGGCCTGGCCCCGCTGAGAGTTGAGGGGTTCATTTTTTAATATTTCCCGCAACATACAGCCAGTGCCACTGTCCCAGGAGATGCTGCAGCAGCGGCTCCAGCAGCAGACATCCCACTGAGAGTTGGCTGCTCATCATATCAAGACTAACACCTGCATAAGGATGGGGTCTTGACTACAAATGGGCCCTGGGAAATACAGCCACTAAACCCAGAGAGCTGAAAGCTATGACAGGATCTACATGGGTCATCTCAGGGCAGGCATCTCCCCTTCTGTGTGGTCACTTCACCCACCGCCCCCCGACCCTGGACTTTGGCCAAGTTGAGAACACCAATGGATCCAGTATGAGCACCCGAAAGTGGCTACAACACCTGCGCATACATGAGGGTATCACAACAGATGCCCATAAGAGCTCTCAGCGTTCTAAAAAGTGAGTGTCTAAAACCTAAGTGTCACAGTAAGACTGCACACACACACACACACACACACACACACACGAGCTCCCTGCCCCTCCCCCTTGTTTCTGCAGGTTGCCACCATCCTTTGGCCTGTGGACACATCCCCCACCCCTGCCTCTGTTGTCACATAGTGGCCTTCCCTGCTTCCCGTTCTTCACATGGGCTCAGTGGTGAACAGCAATGGAGCAGAAGCCAACTCCAGTCGTAATGGGCTCAGCTTCACTCAGTTACAATGGCTAAGACCCTGCTTCCTATCAACGGCACACACAGACACCTGGTTGTAAGATGTCATCATTCTGAAAGAAGACAACAGGGTCTTAACCAACTCTTCATCCAACACCAAGCCAGAACAATATCGGCAGCTCTCAAGAGTGCTTCTAGTTAGTTGAACTGCTATTAATTGTGCTAACCAATGCCCTCACTGGCATAAAAAAAAAAATACCTGACAGAAGCCACCTGAGGAAAGAGAGGTTGATGACGAGTTACAGTTTAAGAGAGACAGGGAGAACAACCACTGTACACCAAGCTCCCAGGAGACAGAGAGCAACCTGGAGTCAGGGGCAGGCTGGGAACCTCACTGTCTGGCTCTGTGGCTCCATGTCTGTCAGCTAGTTCCCATGTCCAGAATGTCCCACAATCCTTTCGCAAAATGGTGCAGCAACCAACGTCGGACTGTTTAAACATGTGTGCCTTTTAGAGGAGAATCTCTAGGAAGAAGCTGTCTGTGAAAGCTGATTGGCTAGTTAGAGCTGCAGTTGGTGAGGTGAGGTTGCAATGTTGCCGATCCAGAGGCTAATTACCTGATATCAAGCTAATTTTAGCCCCCAGAATTCTTTGGCTACCTCTTTTTTCAGAACTAACATCCTAGGTCATAGGTTTAATTTAAAAAAAAAAAAAAAAAACACTTTTTGGAATCTATTAACTTAGCATACCCTTAGCTACCACCAACCCAAAAGCTAAGAATGTCATCAGATAGCATCTTGCCCCCATAGAAAAGATCCCTCCCTCTTCTTGTTGTAATTACCTCACGAACATATTCTGCATTTACCTTGATTTATGACTTTCTTTGTTTTGGAAAATTCTGAAACTTCATGAAACTGCCTCCATATTGGAACATGGAATAGGGGGGTGACCTAAATCTGTGTTCCTGGACCATGATCATTCTACGTGGCACCAGAATACATTATCCCTACTCCTTCAGGATGGGAGCTGTGCTTTTGTGTTTACAGCCTCTAAGGGGAATTTCACATTCAAACTACACACACACACACACACACACAAAGGAAGATACCAGAGGGAAACAGGAGACTGACCTGGAATTTTGAGTATCTTTGTCTCCTGTGTGAAGCCATGTGACCACAAGGTTCCAATTATTTACATATGTCTTTGCCTCTGCTATATTTAATAATAAGATATTACGAAGCAATGATCTTCATCATGGAAAAAAAGTGGGGGGAAATGGAGGTCAGGAAGGGAGAGGAAAGAAAGGAAGTCAGGGCAGTGGGCACAAAAATCTCAGAGAAGGCAAATCCAGACATCAAACATGAGACAGCCAGCTCTGCAGTTGTCCCAAGTTCACACTCTCCCTCAACTCTCAGGCACAGTATCCTTCCCACGAAGATTTGCTCCATGCCCCCTCCCTGGACTAAAGACAAAGAGAGTCTGAAGGGCAAACCTTGGAGGCAGACTCCGGTGAGGGGGTAATGAGTCGAGAGTATTAGTTAGTCACTAATGGGAACGCCAATAGCAGCACTGACACTCTGTCAAACAAGTCTGCAGAAAGACTACAGTTCTCTCGCTGCAGTCTAGAGAAGCCAGGAGCCATACACTGTCTGAATCACACCACCACTCAGAGTCCTCAAACAAATACAGAAACTCCAGGGTATCCTGGGAATGACCCACACCAAACATAACAGCCCTTTAGGTTTAGCACTGGGCTGGGGACAAGTGTCAAAGGGACTGAAGACTTTTCTGAAACGATAAGAACCTGCATCCCATTGGGCTTAGTTAGACATCTAAAATAGAAATAATGGGACGTTTCCCACCCACTAAGTGGCTAATGATCCCACTAATCACCAGGTCTCCCTGGAAGCTTTTTGTTAAGGGCTGGTGTGAGCAGCTCAGACAGGACTCGGGGCTTCCAAATCCACACTTCTTTAGACATTTCCTCAAACACAGACTTGGCAAAAAGGGAGATGGAGGGTAGGGAATGAGGGACTGGATTTGAACAAATATGCATTACACGCATGATGCCGGGGCCTAGCAAACACAGGAGTGGATGTTCACAGTCAGCTATTGGATGTATCACAGGGCTCCCAATGGAGAAGCTAGAGAAAGTACCCAAGGAGCTAAAGGGATCTGCAACCCTATTGTTGGAACAACATGATGTACTAACCAGAACCCCGGAGCTCTTGTCTCTAGCTGCATATGTATCGAAAGATGACCTAGTCGGCCATCAATGGAAAGAGAGGCCCATTGGACTTGCAAACTTTATATGCCCCAATATAGGGGAATGCCAGGGCCAAAAGAATGGGAATGGGTGGGTAGGGAAGTGGGGGGCGCTATGGGGGACTTTTGGGATAGCATTAGAAATGTAATTGAGGAAAATATGTAATAAAAATATTAAAAAAAATTCTCAAACAATAATAAAAGAGATTTTAAAAAATTCATTCAAAGTGGCCCATTGCCTCTTTTGGTCAGTGTCTTGCTCTAGGCTGGTAAGATGCCCAGCAAGTCAAGGCCCTTGCTGCCAGGCCTGAGGACCTGAGACATTTCAGTTCCCATATTGTAGGAGGAGTTAACCAATTTCCAAAACCTGTTGTCTGACTGCCACACATGTGCAATGGCACACACACACTCACAAATAAGTAAAATAAATAGATAGATAGACCATTTCCTAATAAATAAAGTATTATAAAGCTGTCACTTGCGTGAAAGGGTCTACATTATTAGCTGACCCCTGGCCCTGTTCTCTCTCACAGGCTCACCAAAAAGCAAGGACCATGTGGGACACTATCAGTGACCTGTGCTCAGCACCCAAGGGGATGCTGAAAGTGTGTCTGTCAGGGGGATGAAGGGCAGCCTGGGCGTGTGAAACACTACACAGGTGTAAGACAGAAGGCCAGCCTGGGTGCCTGGGTTCACGTGTGTAAAACCAAAGTTCAAATGAGTTCACGAGAAACCATGAAGTAACACACAGCTCGTTTCGCCAAATATGAGCTTTCCCAGAATTAAAGTTTGCCTGATTCTTTCAATCCCCAGAAGGCCAGCAACCAGCTCTTGTCTCGTTTACTTCCTTTCTACTGTATTTCTAATTTGTTTAATAAAAAAAAAAATCCTAACTGTTGGATGAGCTCACGTTTTACCGAACAGGAATAAACAGGTGTCTCTCATTAAACAAGATGGCTTTAATCTTTCTCGGTACTTTTACACCCATTTTTTTTTTCAGCTTAACGCTCATTGCTGCATTGTGGAACAAAGACTTGGGGGAAACACAGCAGTTTTGGAGTTTGCCCTTGAGAAGTCCTTCAGAGTCAGGCAGAGGACATGCTGGGCTGTAGTCTCCTTTGTTCTGAGAGGAAAGAAGGGAGCTCTCTGAGGTGACTGTAAATACCTGCTTCTTTTTACCCTACTTGTCCCGAGTTCCACTCTCCCTGCCCCAGAGAGCAACATCCTGCTCTGGAATTAAATAAACGAATACATATGTGTGCTGTTGCAGATGCATGGGAGGTCAGAGATCAACCTTAGCTGGCTCTCCTCAGTCACTGGCTTAGCTAGCTTCAGTTGATACATCTGGGAAGAGGGAACCGTGGCTGCTTGTACTCTAATGCTGATGGGGTTCCCCAGATCAGTGAGAGAGTCTGCACCTACATTCTGGGGACCTGCCCCCAGTTAACTCTAATTGGTAAATAAAGATGCTGGCAGCCAATAGTTGGGAAGGAGAGAGAGACGGAGACGGAGACGGGAGACGGGATTTAGGGTTCCCAGGCTTGGGACCTCGAGGAAGCAGGACAGAGGAGATCTGCCATGCTTTAGGAGAGTGTGGAGGAGAGGAGATGGAGACCACCATGAAAGGAAAATAACGTGCGGGAGGGCAGAGCCACCATGTAAAGGGGCCAAGAGAATGTGACCCAGAGGGCTGCTACATTGGGTCAAGAGCAGCCAAGATGGAACGAAGAAATGAGTAAGTAGTAACTTGGAGTTATAGATGGGAGGTGGATTCTAACAGTGTGGAGGTTAGGCAGATACCCAGCTATTGTGCTGCTTAAAGCAAATTTAAATATAGAGGCTGAGTGTATCTCTCTCTGGGAGCATAAACCATGAAGGTGAGTAGTAACCCCACCCTGGGATTCATTAAAATATTTTTACTACAGGGGACCTCAATTGAGGATTTGCCTCCATTGCATTAGCTTGTGGACAAATCTGTGGGGCATCTTTTGGAATAATGATTGGTGTGTGGAGGGCCCAGCCCGATATAGATGGTGTCACCTCTGGGTGGGTGGTCCTGGGTTCTATAAGAAAGCAGGTTGAGCAAGCAATGAGGAGCAAGCCAGTAAGCAGCACCCCTCCATGGCCTCTGCTTCTGTTGCTGCCTTTGTGTCCCTGCCTTGAGTTCCTGCCTTGACTTCCCTCCGTGATGGACAGTGATCAAAACACGCAAGCTGAAGTCAACCCTTTCCTCCCTGAGTTAGTTTCACACCTTATTTCACCAGAGCAAAGAGAAGAAACTAAGACAGCTCCTCTCGGCCTTGTTTTTTTTTTTTTTTTTCTTGCAACAAAGTCTCACACCCCAAACACACCAATCTGGCTGTCACACCTTGGATCCTCCTGATCATCTCCCCAGTACCAGGATTCCAGGCCACCATGTCTGACTTTTTTTTTTAATGTGGGTTCTAGGGATGGAACTCAGATCCTCATAGTTGCATGGCAACTACTTCACTGGCTAAGCCAGCTCCTTAGCCCAAGTACCTCACATAAGAACTTTTGAAAGCCATTCCTTCCTCAAGCCACAGTCTCTCCTTACACTGTGTGTTCCTTGCATGTCAATGCCATGTGAGTTAAATTAATAATCAGGAGACAGGAAGCCAAGTTGAGCTATGTCATAGGAAGGATTTTGCCTTATCTCTCAATAGGACAGCATTTTGCATTTGTACAATACAAAGCTTCTCTAAGAAACTTGATCTGTCTTATGCTCCAGAAAGAAAGGAAATACTTTTAGTTCATGAAGTATAACTTAACACCCACAGTAATCATGAAGAAGGGAAGGGGCGGGGATCATCTGTCTTGTGTAGTCCTGAGAAAGGTCAGATATTTAGCAGATAATTGTCAAATATCTAACAGGTAGGGGAAAAATAAAAGAATGTAACTTTTAAAATTATACTGACTTCCCTCTTCTATGGACAGAAACATTCCAAATATCCCATTGTCCTTCCTGGTGTGTGTGTGTGTTTTAATTGCTGTATCATATCCACCTCCTGGAGTACTGACACACTCAGAAACTGGCCTGTATTTGAGTGTGTGGTAGCTAATTGCTAAGGAAGTCCTGGGGAGGGGCTGGCAAAGTGGGATTCAGATAGGATACAGATGAGTTCAAATGAGAGACTGGCAATAATTCTGGCCTTAGAAGGGCAAACACGATAAATATATCTGCTGGGAGTGTGTCTGGTCACAGTAATATAAAACCAATCAGTATCCCTTAGTCCTGAGGCTGTGATTTACTTGGGAAGAAACACCAAAGCCCACAGCATTAGGTCAACAGCTCAGCATTACCACAGGGCTCCTGGCTCATCCATCTACGCCCTCAGCAGATTGGCTATAATGTACAGTCACAAGATGGCTGCTGCATCTCCAGAGAACACATCACACTCCACTACAGCAGAACTCAAACTCTGGATGGGAAGGAAAGGAACAGAGATGAGACCGTCTTGCATAGCTTCTACTTTTGACAGAGAAAAATCTTTCCTTCAGAAGAATTTTGGTGTGTCTCAGTGAGTCATATGATACAGCTCAACACCAGCGACAGGCACAGAGTAACAAAAGCTATCATGATTGATACAAACTAATCAGGATGCCCATCATGGATTAAAGGATAGAAAGGCAGTCACACTAATATCCAAATGAAACTGGCTACTTGTAGTGAGAGTTTGGGTTTATTAAAAAACACAGACATATTGTAAGAATATGTTTTTGTTTTGATCCCAGCTGTGGGGTAGAGGGCTGCTTCAGCAGCTGACTATGATTTGCCTCATGCTCTAGCAGGGGCATGATTTTCCCAGCTGCATATAGAGTCTTCAAGTGTGTGATGTTTGGGATTCTGGGGACTTTTCAGAGAATATATAAATGCTAGAGCCTCGATAGGTGGGCTGCTGTTGGTTGGTGTCTGGTTACTGTTGGTTGCAGTTTGTTAAATAGTCATACACAAAAAAGAAGAAATCCGAGATCCTGACAGTGAGGATCAAACTTGCCCCAAGGAACTCGATGCCCCTATTCAGCAGGAAGTAGTCTAACGATAACAGAATGCCTTTTCCCTCTATCCTTTTTTCTCTCCTATCTAGTGTTAGGAGTTGAAAGGGTGGAAGAAGATGGGCAGAGAAGGGTGGGAGAAAGAAGAACCTACAAAGTAGCAAAAGACCAGCTACAGCTACTGAATGAAGGTCCATCATCAGCCACAAAGTATAGGGTGTGTGTATCTGGTAACAACAGAGACAATTTTAGGTAGCAAGCCACTTGGCTGCCAGTCTGATTCAAATGGAGTTTAGCAGCTCAGCCAAGAGATATCTTCTCTTCCCAGTCGTTTAGGGACATGCTATAATTCAAGGGTATGTCCTTGTTGGCTCTGTATGTCTCACTCTTTCCTCCCTCGTTCCTCATACTCTGGCGTCTGAAGTGGAAATTTCTAGTTGTGTCATGTGATGCAGACTCGTGATGTTTTGCTGAGGCAAGCAAGACCCATGAGACACCTGATGTTTGGAGATAGTACAAGTAGAACTCAACAGACAGTGATGGGGCGCTTGCGTTGCTTGCTGTGCAACGCCTCCTTGGTCTTGATTCTTCACTGACCTTCACTTCGTTGAGAGCGGCACAGCAGAGAACTCCTGGCACTCCAGCTGGTCCTGGTCCCTCCCACTGGCTTGTGCCAATTTGGTGGAAGCCTGGCTGTTTCTGCTGGATTGTGCCACCAGTGCTGATTTGTGTTTGGTGACACTTTTTCAACTGGACCGTTAGTATCCTGATACTACTAAACTGGACTGCAGGTGTCATGACAACAGAGAGTGGAATCCCCCAAAGAACTACTTCTAAACAGATCCACATCCCCTTGTCCTATTTACCATCTTTTCTCCCCTACCTTTGAATGGTGAGCTAGAAGGGGGCTCTAAGCATTTGAGAACCCTTATTAAAGTAGGTTTTGAAAAATCTAAGCCTACAGGTATCCCCATGCAGTGAATAGGTGTCAGGCTCACTCCACTACATCTGGTGTTCTCTTGCATCTGTTTTTTGCAACTATCTTCTATTTAAAGAAAATGCTCTGGATTTTTCCAAGGAAAATCCACTACATGCATGGATACTTAATAACACGTTTTACCCATTTGTGTATATGCATGTGTGCATGTATGTGTTCATGTGTGTGACATGCAGGCCAGAAGACCACCTCAGGGATGATGGTTCCTCAAGTTTAATTCATCTTGTTTTTGACACAGTGTCTTTCCCTGGCCTGAATCTCACCAGTTAGGCCAGAATGGCTGGCAGTAAATCCCAGGAATTCTCCCTCCAGCTCTCAGTTATAAGCACACATATCCGTGCTCACTTTTTTACGTTGTTTCCAGGTTCAGATTCTGTTCCTTCACTTTCACACTGAGCTATCTCCCTCACCTCAAGCAGTGTGTTTGAAACAGGATGAGTTGCCTGACCAGTGTGATTCAAACACCATAAGGGTGTTGACATGTGGAGTGGGAATTCAGAGCTTTGAAATGGGAAAGTTAAAAGGGAACATTTGACAGCTTTTAAAACATTCAGGACAACCCACAGCCTATTAGGGAAAGCTGAAGACTGTCTCCATTAACTCAAGACAAAAATCAACAGAAACCCAAGCTTATGCCAGTTTAGTTCCTACAAAACACCCTAAGCTTGTTTCTTATTTAAGAGACATGAGCTCTTTTTCCTCTGATACTGTCCTTACCACTCCAGATGAAGTGAGAAACAGCTCTCTACAGCTGTGGGTTTGTGTGCACACCGGTGCCAGGTTATCTCTCATCCCAACCCCACCCCAGTGCCATATTGATGCTTCTGATTGACCAGCATGGCAATGGCTATCACCTCCAAAGATAAGCAGGCACATGCAAGGTCACAGAGCAGAATGCATTGATTTTCATCCTGAAATTTGGAACCAAAATGATGGGGAAAGCCTTGAGCAGATGTGGCTCTATCAGAGATGGGTCTCTCTTTGAACAACAGAGCAAGAACTGAACTAAAACCAATATTATCTTGAAAAACAGCTACATGAGACTGGGCATCAAAGCAAGTGGAGTACATGTGTGTGCTCATGTGTATGTGCATACATGTAGAGGTCAGAGGACAACCTTAGGTGTCATGTATCTGGAGCCATTCATCTTATTTTATTAAAATTTTAAAATAGTTTCATTTACTTTGGGGAGTCACAGACATGCTACAACACATGTGTAGAGCCCAGAGGACAAAATTTCAGGTGTCTGTCAGTCCCCTTTTCCACCTAGGAAATCTTAGAGATTGAACTCAGATCCTCAGGCTTGGTGGCAAGTGCCCTTGCATGCTGAGCCATCTTGCCAGTGCCTGTCTTATTTATTGAGATAGGCTTTTCTCATCAGGATCTAGGAATTGCTGACTGTGATGGTTTGTCTATGCTCAGCTCAGGGAGTGGCAGCATTAGAGGGTGTGGCTCTGTTGGAGTAAGTAGATGTGGAATGTGTTGGAATAGGTGTGTCACTGTGGGTGTGGGCTTTAAAACCCTCATCCTAGCTGCCTGGAAGTCAGTATTCTGCCAGCAGTCTTCAGATGAAGATGTAGAACTCTCAGCTCCTCCTGTACCATGCCTGCCTGGATGCTGCCAAGCTCCTGCCTTGATGATACTGGACTGAACCTCTGAACCTGTAAGCCAGTTCCAATTAAATGTTGTCCTTATAAGAGTTGCCTTGGTCATGGTGTCTGTTCACAGCAGTAAAACCCTAACTAAAACACTTGACTATGGGCTGGCCAGTGAACTCCAGAGATCCCTAGGTCTCTGTCTTCCCTGAGTCTGAGATTAGTGTGCATGCTACCACTGTAGACCTTTAAGTGGGCTCTGGAGATCCAAACGCAGGTCCTCGTGCTCGCACAGCAAGTACTTTAGAAACTGATCCATATCCTTTAGCTAATAAGTGGACTTAAAGGGATGTAGATGTGGCTCCTGAGTGGCTGACATCAGGGAAAGTGAGCTCTGGTGCACACCACGGTACCTGGTGCAGCGTGAAGATCGTGGTACATCAGAGCCAAGGAGACATAACTGGGGCATGCTTGGGACTTACATTACCTGTGCTGCCTCCACATAGGAGCCTGGTGTGCCTGTGCAAGCTGGAGGAGAGCCATCATGCCGATAGAGGTTGATGTGATCTAAATGTCTGTCTCCCCTAACCCACCCCCAGGAAGACGTCACCAAAGATGATATCATTAGGAGGCAGAGCTTTGGAGGGTATGACTCTAGTCATAAAGTTGGAGTCCTCGTGAATGTTACTGGTGCCCCTATATTAAAAGGAAGGAAGGAAGGAAGGAAGGAAGGAAGGAAGGAAGGAAGGAAGGAAGGAAGGAAGGAAGGAAGGAAAGAAGGAGAGAGGGAGGGAGGAAGAGGAGAGGAGAGGAGAGAGAGAAGAGGCGAGGCCCCAGAGAGTTCTCTGGGCCTTCTCAGCACAGGAGAATATAGGCAGAATGCTCCATTTACAAGCCAGGTAACAGCAAATATGCCAAGGTCCTGATCTTGGATTCGCAGCCTCATTATCAGCCATCCAGTCTCTGAGACTATAGTGACAGCAGGCTGGCTGGTTCCTGGGTGAGGCAGGGATCAGCCGGGAGTGGAGTGAACATACAACATGCTCCTGATTTCTAGTCAGAACAGAATGCAGAAAAATGCTTCACAGCTAAGCAATATGAATGACACGGCTTGGTTAATCTCGGGCCCAAAATTCAAGGCAAATGAGAAAGATAAATTGTATGAGAGACTTGATAGACATGATCATTAATCTTGATTGCTAACTTGACTGGCTCTGAATTCAATTAGAATGCACGCCTCTGGGTGCTCTTGGGAGGGGTTTTCTTGATCAGGTTATTTGAATCAGGAAGATTCACCCTAAATTTGGGTGGGACCTTCTGGTGGCAACCCAGATTTAAGGACTTGGAAGAAGGAAGCTTTGATTTTTGCCTGTTTGTCTTCACTCTCACTGGCAAGGTCATCTCTCCTGTGGCTGCTGCATTCCTTTGCCAATATTAGAACCACCTTCTTTGATAACTCGTTGTAGACTGAAGACCAACACTTCCAGGAAACTTCCCAGCCTTCAGCACCAGGTTGGGATTGCTGAGCCATCAAGCATCATGGACTGAGCAGTCCGTGTGGTTCTCCCATGCAAGACAGCCATTGTTAAATTATCCAGACAGTGTCCTGTATGCCAATCAAATTCTCTTGTAATGTATATGGTGGTTTGAATTCCTTTTTTAGAGTATGTAGTTTTAATGCAGCTTGAACAGGAATGGCTACCCTAAACTCATGTGTTTTAATGCTTGGCCCGTATGGAGTGATACTATTAGGAGGTGTGTCCTTGTTGAAATAGGTGTGGCCTTGTTGGAGGAAGTGTGTCACTGTGGTGGTTGGGCTTTAAGGTTATATATGCTCAAGCTATGCTCAGTGAAATAGACAGTCCTTTTCTGCTGACTATGGATCAAGATGTAGAACTCTGGGCTCCTCCAACACTAAGACTGCCTGCACGCTGCCATGCTTTCTGCCATGATGATAATGGATGAAACCTCTGAAACGGTAAACCAGTTCCAATGGGATGTTGTCCTTTATAAGAGTTACCTTGACCATAGTGTCTCTTCAGAGCATTGGAGACCCTAAGACAATGTGTATTCATTCTGCCAGTTGGGTTTCTTTGGAGATCCCTAACTAATACAATAGGACTCAAGAGAGAGTAACAAGTACCCACTAGGCATCACAATTTCCAGTCTGCCTTTCTGGTGAATATGAAGTTGTTGTGGGTTTTAAAGAAGAAGAAGGAGGAGGAGGGAGGGAGGGGGAGGAGAAAAAGAAAGAAAAGAAAGGAAGGAAGGAAAGAAAGAAGGAAGGAAGGAAGGAAGGAAGGAAGGAAGGAAGGAAGGAAGGAAGGAAGGAAGGAAGGAAGGAAGGAAAAGGAAAAGGAAAAGGAAAGGAAAGGAAAGGAAAGGAAAGGAAAGGAAAGGAAAGGAAAGGAAAGGAAAGGAAAGGAAAGGAAAGGAAAGGAAAGGAAAAAGGAAAAATATGAATTTGTTGTTAGAAACACATTAAACCTCTTCATCCCTGACTGGCTGGCAAACCCTGAGCCCACATCAGCTAAAGCGATTAAAGCATTAGAAATGTGTGTACACAAAACATAAAGTTATTCCTGTCAAATTCAGATGAGAGATAACATCGGCCATGTGGGCAAGCCTGGAGCCTCAGGCATTTAACACAGACAAATCAGGACACACTGTCAGCAGCCTGTCCGGCCAACAGAGACAAGGCCCTCCGTGTTGTGTTGTTATTTTCCTTTATGAATTTTGTAGTCACCCTGCTCATTAATCGTGTTTATAATGTTAACTTTGGCACTTTTTCTTGGCTCATCAAGTATTTCCTTAATGAACTGTCAGTTCACCCCATCTCAATTGCAATGACTTTCAAATGAAGTTCATCTGGACTACTGGGGTTTTCAGAAATCTACACTGGCAGGAAACACAGAAAAAAAAATCTCTTTCATTATATTTGAAGAGAGACATAGTCATTCACCTGCGGCCTCCCCCAGTGCTGACTGTGCCCAAGCTCAGTGCTGAGACCTCTGCCCATGTTTACCTGGGCACCATCAGATGCATGAGGTGACACAACCGTGCACTGCTCCCTCACCTGCAGCCACCCTGTCCCAAACACCTGGTGTCTTTCCTCCCCTTAAAGAGAGCTGTTGGGGTCCACACTCATCATCACCCATGCCCATGATCCAAAGCCCACATCTTTTTAAAATCAGATTTATTCATATTATTTAATGTGTGAATATCTTGGCTACATGTAACTATGTGCACCATGTGCGTGCCTGGTGTCTGAAGAGGCCAAAAGAGAGCATGTGATCTCCTGAAACTGGTTAACAATTGAACGTGATTCATCATGTGGATGCTGGGACTAGAACCCCGTTCCTCTACAAGAGTAACAAGTGTTCTTAGTGGCTGAATCATCTCTCTAAGACCCAGAATCTATGCCCTGACCCTGGAGATGCTTCTACAAAGCCATATGGGAGATTTGATGGCGATCCTTAAGAATAGACTTCACCCTATCAGTGAAGAGGATGCCATAGCTGGTGATGTTGTAGACACTAGGAGACTCTAAAAGAAAGTGCCTTAGTACAGGAGGGTCCTATGAGGACCAGACTGGAGGAGCACCCTGAACTGGACAAAGGATGGGTTGGGCCATTGCAGCAGATAGAGGCATGATGGTACTGAGGACATTTGAGTAATCCCATGAACTATCCAGTTTGGGGTCTTATCCAGCTAGGTTTCCATTGCTCTGAACAGACACCATGACCAAGGCAACTCATATAGGACAACATTTAATTGGGGCTGACTTACAGGTTCAAAGGTTCAGACCATTATCATCAAGGTAGGAACATGGCAGCATGCAGGCAGACATGGTGCTGGAGAAGGAGCAGAGAGTTCTATATCTTCATCTAAAGGAAGACAGGAGCAGACTTTCTCCCATGTGGCTAGGATGAGGGTTTCAAAAACTCACCCCACAGTGACACATTTCCTCCAACAAGGCCACACCACTTCCTAATAGTGCCACTTCCTGGGCCAAGCGTATTCAAACCACCACAGGGTCTCTTCACATATATGATAAGTACAACGTTGTTTTAAAGTCTTGCTTAAAGACCTGTGATGTTTGTGTGAAGAACATTAGTTAGTAATGGGTGCCTCCAAAACCCCAAGAGCATGAAGGCCTGAATGCTGAAGTATCTTCCTGAAGTGCGAAACTGACATGTCTGCACAGCCCTCCATGTTCTCTGCAACACCATGATGCTAAGTGTGTGCAGCTCCAGTGCCTGGCTTCGTGAGTGCTGACATGTGTGGGCTCTCTTGAGCTGCACACTCATAGAGTCAGGCCTGAGCCTTCTGTACTTTTGCTTATGGCTCAGAACTCTGGCCTCAATTGATGGGCAAGTGGTTTCAAAAAGAAAGATTACTGGGTGCAGCCAAAGGCATGGAGGTCTGTGATTTAATTACAGAGTTGAGGGAATCTGGCTGGTTTCTTCCCATACCATGTGAGACACAGTCATGCTGTACAAGCCACTTGCACAGGGAAAAGGCACAAGGGACACTTGTTTTCTCTAGACTGGATCAGATGAGCCCTGATTAGATTTAAATACCCATATTACTGGGGAATAACTGCTTTTCAGTTCAGAAATGCACATGCTGCTGCTGCTGCTGCTTCTGCTTCTCCTCCTCCTCCTCCTCCCCCTCCTCCTCCTTCTCCTCCTTCTTCTTTTAGTTTTGTCGAGACAGGGTTTCTCTGTGTAGCCCTGGCTGTCCTGGAACTCATTCTGTAGACCAGGCTAGCCTCGAACTCAGAAATCCGCCTGCCTCTGCCTCTGCCTCCCAAGTGCTGGGACTAAAGGCATGTGCCACCACTGCCCAGCTGATGTGCATGCTTCTTAAGCACCCAGAAGGATATCAGGCAGATCTAGGTGTTTGGTATCAGAATACCTCTCTTCCTGTGGAGTCCTCTCATGACCACTATGGTGACCTCGTGATCACAAGTTCATCATTCTGCTTGGCCCCATAACAGACCAAGAAGAACACACAATTTGGGAAGATGAGATTGGCAGATTTTAGACCATCTCATATGCACAGCAAAGAGAAGCATTGAGAGGACTGGTGAAGATATTGGCTGACCCCAGGCCTTTTCTCACAGAAACAGCTGACAACCGCCCCACAATGTTCCAGTTATGGGTGTTCCCTGCAATAACAGAGAGTTTAAAATAGCACCCTTGCCTCCCCCTTCCTCCCCCAAGTGATGGGCGGCAGGCCCACGGGCCACCAGGCTTCCTGTAGGAGAAGCCTCTCTGCTTCCCTCAGAGCAGCTCTCCAAGAAAATAAATAGCATGTGCTCATTATTCAAATGAGGCTTAATTAATGCAGAACTCGCCCCCAAACTTTCCAAGACACCCATGGTAATGAGCTCCCAGCTCTCCTCCCCTCCAGCTTGTGATGTCAAGCTGAAGAGCTGAATGTGACAATAGTGCTGAGATGCTAAGAACCGGACTGCAGTTTGACCCTGGGGTTTCTCAGCTTGCTGAAGTATCTCAGCCTCAAGCCTGTGTGTCAGCCCTCCTTTCTGGAGTAAAGGTGATGGAGTTGGTGATGGAGAGGACCCAGAGAGCCTCTAGGGTTATAAAAGAGGCTCAGTCAACACAAAGGACTTTGAGGCTGTCTCTAACTTACATACCTGAACCAGCCCCAGCCCTTATTTCCAATTAAAACATTTCATAAATGGTACAGCAAGAGATACTGAGTCACCCTGACCTTTATTCATGGGCTCACATCCTTGTTCAACCGAGAACACACCTCCAGAGTCCCGGAGGGAGCAACGTTATGCCTGGGGTTCGAGCAAGACAGGATACAGGGACTGGAAAGTTAAAGCTGACACTGAAATGGAGAAGCCTGTCCTCTAGGATCTAGCCCAAGTCTCCTGATGGCTGAGCATCGGAAACATCAATGCAACTGACCCAGGCAACGCTGCCTGCAGAGATAGTGCATGTTTTCCTAACGATATCTCAGTCGAGGCTGAGAAAGGAAACACATGGGCCTAAAGAGATAGCCCATCAGTTAAGAGCATGTTCCAAACTCGCAGGGAACCCAAGTTCTGTTCTTAGGATCCACTTAGGCAGCTCATGGCTGCCTGTAAATCCAGCTCCCGGGAATCTGACGCTCTATTCCGGACCCCAACAGCATCTGCAAGCAACACACACACACACACACACACACACACACACAGAGTTGAAACTGTCCTTACTAAGGATCAGGAAGTACATGGCTTTGGGGTTCACACAGTTACTAGTCCACTCTCATCCCTAACCCCAAACAATGTAACTTGTAATATCATCTTAGAACTTTTCTTACGAAAAGAAAATCCCTTTAGAGAAACAAGTGAAGAGCTTGAGAGATGGGTCAGTCCTAAAAAGCAACAGCTGCTCTTGCAGAGGACCCGAGTTCTGTTCCCAGCACCCACATGGCAGCTCACAACCATCTGTAACTCTAGCTCCAACAGATCAGACACCTTCCTCTGAGCTCTATGAGTACTGTATGCATATAGCACACATACATATATGCAGGCAAAACACTCAGACACATAAAATAATAAAATAAATCTAAAAAATTTTTAAAAGAAAAACAAGGAAATTCAATCACTATATTTTTACCTAATTTTTAAGTTTCACTTCATCCTTTAAACCTTGCTGTAAATTATACCTTCTGAACAATGGTGCCTGAAAAGCCACAGAATTGTGTATAAAATTCTCTCTAAATGCACGTGTTCAAATCAGAAACATTGACAGTTATTCTCTGTGTAATAAACTCACTGAGGTGTACTTAGGGGTCCAGCTTTACCTGAGTCAAGGTCTCTGAGTGGGACGGGAACTTCTCAGTCTCTGACTGCAGTGTCCAGTCTCCCCACCACGGTTGACAAAGGACAGAGTCCTCTGCAGGAGTCCCACAGACGCCAGATGCTGGTGCAATAATGCAGCCTCTTGCTTTCCCCACCTGTGAGGTAAAGGTCTCCATTCACCTGGGATTCAGGAAGGCAGACTGGCCACCAGGAACAGTGGTGCAGAATAAGATGGCCTCTCTGGCCCTCTCCAAGGTCCTGAGAACATCCCTGGATTCCAGTCCACAGATGTGGGTAACCTGCCATTGTCACAGCCTCCCTGGGAACAGAGAAGGTGGACAGAGGAGGCAAACACTTTCCTTTTCTCCTGGACCCCATTCTTCCCGGTTCCCACTCCTTACATATTGAACACGCAACTTGCAGATTTATTGAACAAAACACCGGGGGCTGGGAGATAGCCTGTCACATTAGCGATTCAACGGTCAGAATTCAAATCCCCAGCACTGGGGCACTCTGCCTGCAGCCTCAGTCCTTCCAATGTGGGCTCTGTCAACAGAAAGGCTTCCAGCCTTCCCTGCACAGGGCAATAATGCAGCCTTGCCCCCTTTCAGGCTTACGTTCACTTACTAATCACTAACCATGGGGCTCAGTGCAGAGGCCACCGGCTTGAAGAAGAGCATGAGAACACAGGGTGTGTGCAGATTCAGCCTGATCACATGATGCTTCCATGGTGTCAGAGCCATGGCCTCCAGGACTACACCTGGATCCCCTCTCTGATTTCACACCTTAATTGGAGAGGACATAACAGGAAGGTACTGGAGCAAGTCAGAGTACTGCCAATTCCCCAGTAGGGAAGTAGTTCCCTCCCCACCCCCCCACCCCCAGGCACAAACCCTTTTCACTCCTCCATCCACTTAAGCCTGTGATTCATGAATGAAATTAATAGAAACCAACCAGGCGTGGCCATGCCTGTGGTGCTATGTCCAGCAACAGATGTCTCCTACAGCGATTGTATTAGAGTAACCGTAGCCCGAGAACACAGCCTGCTCATCAGTGCCTGATCACCTTCACTAACAAGACTGGTGGTGACACTGGAAAAGGTAGCTGGAACCGAGGCTGTGCCTAAGCTGCCCCTGCCAGCTTCAACATACCTCAAAGTCAGTCACTTATCTGTTTCCTCCATGGGGAAACTGAGGAATGTCTCTAGTTTCAGACGTGGATCTCAACTCTGATATTTATGCCTCTGTTAGTGAGTGTCTGAGATGACCCAGGGGACCTGGAGAATCTGGCTTGGGACGGGAGAGATGCTTTTCATCCCAAATCACCATGGTTACCCCAAGTTTTGACAGCTTACTATGGTCTGCCTGTTTGCGTGATCCTGTCCTGGCCAGTCTGCTGGTCAACAGAGAAGCAGCACCTTTTCCTCTGAATTCAGCGAGGTCCACTCTCACCTGCCCTCCTCCCCTGGCCTCCTCCCATTTTGTGTGAACACAATGAAGCCTTAAAGAATTTTAGGTCCCCCAAATGAGGAAAACCATGGGGTATTTATCCATTTTGCTTGGATGGGCTCTCTTACTCTAAGCCCTTCACAGCTTAAAAGAACAGATATCAAACGAACCCACACAGCCCTATCTGTATCCAGAGGCCCAAGAAAATACTCAAATTTCAGTGAATCCTGGAAATTCAGCTAACTCCACCCTCTTTCTTGCTGTTACCCAATGCATGAACACACACACACACACACACACACACACACACACACACACACACTGCCTGGCCCTCTCTTCTCCTAGATTTGTAGGTAACAACTTCTGCTTTCCACCTTCCCAGGAATCCCTGTGCCATGTTCTCTCTCACCATTGAAATGACCCTTGAGCCTTAGAAAACATGACCTACCAGAGCTCTGGCTCTAGGCATGGGGTGCACACAGTGGACAACCTCACTGTCCCCAATGCCTACCTGCGTTGGTCCTCGGTTACATTCCTAATTTCCTTGTACAGAGTCAGACAGTCTGGTGTTTACTCCTGGCCTAGCAACCCATACCCACAACCTCACCTCTGAAATTTGCTTTCCTTTCCTCCAAGAAAAGGAGTTATTGGTATTTGAAGGCTGAGGCAGGGGCAGTGGGGGGGGGGGGGAATCACTGCAAGTTTGAGGCCAGCCTAGGCTATATAGTGAGACACTGTCTCCAAACGGGGAGCGGAGGAAGACAGAAAAGGGAAAAGAGCAGAAGGGAGGCAGAGAGGGAAGAAAGGATGGAGGGAAGGAGAGATGATGGGAGGAAGTTGCCTGTCTTTTCTCTTTCCGTGGGTGCTGTAAACATCTGTCTCTAATACTCACCAACACAGCTATAGCCTTCATAAACCCCATGAAGATTCCCAATGTGAGGGCATACAGCCATTCACTGTATACACACACACACACATACACACACATACACATACACACACATACACACACACATACACACACACACACACATACACACACACACACACACAATCTCATCTCATGCAAAGCCCCCTCAGAAGAGACAGCACGCAGCCCAGGCTCAGAGCCACATGGTGGATGGCAGTCAGCATGAGCATTTGGACACCGTGCCCATAGAGACACAGAGGCAACACATCAGAGGACACCTGCACAGCACGCTTACTGCAGCACCATTCTCAGCAGCCAAGATGTGGAATCAGCCTGAGCATCCATCAATAGACCATCAAATAAGTAAGACTTGGCACACATACACAGTGGAATTTTATTCGGCCATAGAAAGGATGGAATTATGTCATTTGTATGAAAACGGATACAACTGAAGACCACTGCATTAAGCAAAATCAGCCAGACATGGAGAAGAAAATACTGTATTTTAGACTCATTTGTGGGCCCTATAATTTTAATGGATTCTTAACAGATCCAAAAAAAAAAAAAAAACTACATCCATGTGCCATGAAGGCAGACAAAGGCCTGGAGAAGGAAGGAGACGAAGCAGGGGGAAGCACATGGGATGTTTAAAGGAAGTTGTCCTTATGCAACTCAGCTCTGTGGATGTGTAGACACACTGATGAGGCTTGGGACCACTGCCTTCATCCCAAACTGCACCAAGAGCCATGTTCCCCAGGCCTGGGGCAGCTTAGGCCTTTGCAATTTAAATTCCTTTGCAATTTAAAAACATTTGCTCAGTTAAATATGAGCATGTGACATACACTACAGAAGCCAAGGAGATGGCTCAACAGTTAAAGCACTTTCCATGGAAGCACAAAGACCAAGGTACAACCCTGCCCCCAGAAACCCACATAAATGAAGGGAGGGGGTAAAAGGAGGGGGTGTGGAGGCTGCCTATAATTAAAGCCTGGGAAGGCAGAGTTATGGAATCCAGAGAGCAAAGTGGCAAGCAGAACGCGTTATATTGACGAGCTCTGGGTTTGACTGAAAGACCTTGCTGCAAAGAATCTGATGGGAAAGCAATGAAAATCTATGATATCATATCACACATACACACATGCCTGCACAACACACGTTCAAACATATTAATACATACACACACACACACACATATCACAGAGAGACCAAATCCAGGGCCTTGTGCAGCTAAACGCTCTTCCAGGAGCCCTATTGAGAACCCACTGAGCTACAAAAGAGCCAGTGGCCCTCTCAAATTGGAGGGACATGGCTGTGCCCAGGTCAGGGGAGGATGCGGCTCCCACAGGTGTGGGCTCATCGAGACGTATTCCCTCTGACTGGCGCTAGAGGGCGCACGTGGCCCGGAGCCCTTCCGAGCATTCTTCAATCTCCAAAGATCCAGGCAGGGGTCTCTCCACCCCTCCTCCTGCCCTAAACCCGGAAGGTGGGAACTGAGCCTGGAACAGCCTGGTAACTGTCAGGGTGAAGGGACTCTGCCTGCTCCCTCGCCCACCACCCCAGAGCTGGTGGGAGGAACTGGAGGAAGGTTTTCCTTGTGCACCCTAGAAGAGACCTCAACTCTTACCGAAAAAGGTTTTCTCCGTGCACAGTGGAAGAGAAGTCAAGTCTTAGAGATCCTGATGGTGGCTTTTGCTTTGGGAACAACGGCTGGGGGGTGAGGATTTGCAGCAGTGTCTCTGAGGAGGTCTTAAGAGGCAGATACCAAAGGTGGATCTCTGCCCTGCCCTTTGCCATGTGGGCTTGAACAAAGACATCTCCGAACCGTCAGTTCCTTCTGGCTCTGAGATGGGATGAGTACCTCATTGTAGGCTTGGGGCAAAGATCTTATACTATCCTGCACCTGCAGGTGGCTCAGAGAGCACCCGTAGAGTCAGGAGCCCAGCTCCAGTGTGGATTTTCTGCTAAGGAAACGAAATGCTTACTTTTCATTGATCCACATAATGGCTTTGTGTGGCTAATCAGCCTGAACTCCATCCTATTGTTTGTCTGCAGTTAGATCTGTTGATCTAATTATCCGGGTCTAGAATTAGACTCTCACCCTGAGCCGGGAGAACTGCTCGAGCAATCTACTCCTTCTAATGGAAACCCTTCTGAGACTGAGAGAGTTCTCCCTGCCGCCTCAAAGTTGCCACAAGCGAAAATGGCAGGTAGCAAAGGAAACCTTATTTTTCCCCAAGCCCTAACTAATTACGGGATGTCATCACAGCCCGATTAGTATTTACCCAACAATGTGCTGATTCCTGATCCAGCCAAAAGCTTAACTGCCATTTAAATGGAGCACGATATTTAAATCTTAATTTCATTACCTGCTGGTAATAATCTTACAATTATAAATCCAAAGTATCACTCGGAATACATTTGCATACGTAAAAGAATCCGTCCTCATTGTTGCTCCATGGCACACATGGTTTGACTTTCGAACCAGAACTGAGTATCCTTTTATGGAGAACGAGATAACAGAATACATTCCTGCATCGCAGCCTGCTTGGTATGGGAGAGAAACACAAGCATACAATGAAAGGGTGGCTGGACAGGCAGAAATGCCACGTCCCACACCTGTGAGACAAGAGCCACCTCTGTGTGGTTTAATGATGCCCACACTCTCTGCTAACAAGTCAGTCAATATAACAAAAGCCACTTCAGAATTCCCAGACGGTCAACACTAATTGTCACAGAAGGGGCAGTGGAGACTCTCAGCCTCTCAGGCTGCAATGGCCTCGCAACCTATATTCTGGCTGTTATTTCTCTAGGGCAACGTTCTCCCCAAGGAATAGAGCCTATGCGGGCTTATCAGCATGAGTGTGTGTGCGCATATGCAGAAAAGAATGATCTCGGCAGCTGGGAGTCCTTTCACAGGGCATCTCCAGGTTGTCCCCTCACTGGAAACATGCTAAGATGATGGCTTTTGAACCCTTCCATTCTAGCTGGCCTGAGGACCGACCCTGAGCAGAAGCAGCGGGTGTGGTTCTGAGGGGAATCTGTGCTCGTTAGGATTCAGACAACGTCCAGCATTGTTGAAGTCACCATGAGTCCACTACAGAACAAATTCCTGCTTGGCTGGGAACCCCTCACCTTGATGCCACCTGGGTGCTCCTTGGACAGTTGGCTTTTTCTCCTGAGCATCAGCCCTGATATCCTTAGAGCCTTGGGATTCCTCTTCTTTTTCTGGAACATTCTATTCCCCAGCCTACCTACTCCATTCTGTTCAGGTATCAGTTTATCAATGGCCCATCTTTACCTGTCTCTATACAACACTGGCTCCCTCTTTGCTACTTGGCTTTTCTCTATAACTCTGTACCTTCTACAGCTTTTTGTTTATTCTCTCTCTCTCCACATTCTCCATCCTCCATGCCTGGAAAACTGACTGCCACATAGCAGTGTTCAGTGAATATTGTTGATGCCACAGGCCTGTAATCCCAGCTCTTGGAATGCTAGGACAGGGAAATTATGAGTTCTAGGACATTTTATTCTACATATGGAGCATATGCCTCAAAAACACATTACTGATATTTGTTGGGACAAAGGATGAATAAATGCCAACAGCATCAGCATCCCCTTCATGACCATTATCATTATCACCATCACCATTTTGACCGTCATCATCAATACCACGATTATCAGCACCACTACCACCATCAGCAGCAACAACAGCATCACCATCATTATCACCAACATCAACATCACCAGCAGCAGCACAATCACCATCATCATTACCCCAACACTGCTATTGTCATGATCTCCATCACCATTATGACCTTCATCACCACCACTACCACAATCAACAGCAGCACCATCATGACCAACCCAATCACCACCACCATCATCACCACCAACATCAATATCACCAGAGCCATCGGCATCATCATCATCGTCATCACTACCACCACCACCACCACCATCACTAACATCGTTTCAGAAGGAAGGTGCCAACTGTAGTACGAATTTGTAATTCTAACAAGCCTATATTAAAGACACACAATCCAGGTATTTTATTTACAAGCTATAGCCTAGATTAGACAAATCTAAGTCCATACTAACTTATTTCCCAGCTATAGGTCCTTTTACTTTCTGTTTCTCCTAGCCATGCATTTCTGGTCCATGGCAGCTTCTTCCTCCTCTGTCTTCCTCTCCTCTCTCCCTCTTTCTCTCTACCTAAAACCCCTCACTTGAACCTCCAGTTCCACCTTTTCCCTCTACTGATAAATCACAGGTTCTAGCCTTTTTTCATCAGTTAAATTGGGGAGAAGGTTCATATGGCATCACTTTGAGTATGTGAGAGTCTGCAACCACATTTCCAGGAACCAGTATTTAGCATTAGAATACAAGCAGCATCAGGACCAGACCGCTGCAGCCAACAGAGTTCCTGGGGCAAAATAATGACATGTAAAGAACAGTACTTTCCATAAGCTCTTAAACAAAAGCACCATGAGGAATTATCCTTACCACCAATGAGTTGGCTCCATACATTCGGACAAAGCAAACGCAAAATTTCTGGGTGTGTGTGGGCCCTGTACTGATGAACTCATTGTGTCTAAACACTGAGCAGAGATGAAATGTGCCCACTACAACAAATATCTTACACAGGAAAGCAATCATGCTAAGCCACATAAAATACCCAGATCCACTACCGATTGGAACTCCAGCATTTGAGACTTGGTGCCCATGTATGCTCTCACAGGCACTTGCATATACAAGTCCTGTACACACACACACACACACACACACACAATTACTGTAACAGTGTATCCTGCTCATAAAATCTTGTGTTCACCAGAGAATCAAAGTCCAATTGAGAACAGTGAGAAGAAATGACACACATCTTCCCAAATTCTAGACAAAATCTGTTCCTACTGTGTGCTGTCCTGAAGCTCCCCCAACAGACGCCGCTAGCTGGGCAGTGTAAGGTTTGACTGGTGTCTATTTTCTGCAGAGTCCATACCAGATACTTCAGCATAAAAGAAGCAACTGAGGCAGAGGACAGATGGCTGGAACACAAATTTAAATGTAAGACATCTAGTTCTTGAGAGACGCAGTATAAAAGCAAGCAGCATCAGAGCCCTAACTTTCTAAGGAATCAGGGATCAGCAGATATGACTTATTAAGTGGCTGTCCCTCAGCCACTTCCTCTCCTATGGGTTTAATCATTTCTTCTCTCTCTCTCTCTCTCTCTCTCTCTCTCTCTCTCTCTCTCTCTCTCTCTCTCGTCTCTATCTCTTTTTTCTGTTCAGGGAATTTAACCCAGGGCTACAAGCATTCTACCACTGAGCTATGCCTCCAGCTCTCTTTTAACTTCTATGTTGAAGGAGATTCTCACTAAATTGCCCAGATTGACCTTGAATTCAGTATATATACCACATGAGCCTTGAACTTGGGGTCCTTCTATCTTGGCTTCCTAAGTAGCTGGGATGACAGACTTGAGCCACCAGGCCTGAATTGATCATTTTCTTAACTGTTATTTGTCTTTCTCTTTTTAAAATGGTGTGTGTGTGTGTGTGTGTGTGTGTGTGTATGTGTGTGTTGTATGAAATGTTTATTTTCTCATGTGTGTGCATACATGTGTAAGTGTGCAATCATCCATGAGGCCAGAAGTCAATATCAGGTCTCTTCCTTTACCACTTGCAGCCTTATTTATTGAGGCAGTGTCTCTCACAGAACCTGGAGCTCATTGATGCAGCTGTAGGATGGCTAATGAGCCTTAAGGATCCTCCTGTTCCTGTGTGATGGCTTTCTTGGTTGTCAACTTGATTATATCTGGAATGAGCTACACTCTGAAAATGGAGGAGGGCACATTATGAGAGAGAGAATTTTTGCTTGGTTTGAAGTGGGTGAATTCACTTCTAGTCTGGACCTTTAAAGCAAGAAGACACATGCCTTTGATCCATATCTCAAGCCAGGAAGACACACCTTTAATCTGGGCCATACACTGTCCGGGAAGTGTATATAAAGACATAGAAGAAGGAAGCTTTTGCTCTCTGCCTACTTGCCCTCACCTTGCTAGCACATCCATTCCTTCACTGGCAGTAGAATCTACCAACTTCTTCAGGACTCCAGCATATACTGAAGACCAGCTGAGACATCCAGCCTTTGTGAACTGAGCAACTACTATATTCTTGGACTTCCTCTTCATAGGCAGCCATTGTTGGATTAGCTGAACTGCAGCTTATAAATCATTCCAATAGATTACATATGTGCATACATACATACATGAGAGAGAGAGAGAGAGAGAGAGTCATTCTATAAGTTCTGTTACTCTTGTGATTTTGGCTGAGTACTGTGGCTCTTGGCTCTTTATGTCACTGCTCAGGGAATCAGTTCATGTTTGTGTGACAGTCATTTAACTAACTGAGCCATTATCTCTCCAGCTCTCATTATGCCCCTTAACTTTGACATTTCTTTAACCTGACAATTGTGTGTGTGGAATGTCTAGACTATTACCTGGTGTGATGGCTATTTTGGGTTGCCAACTTGACTGCATCTAGAATGATCTGAAATCCAAGTGGTTGGGTACACAGTGGTGGATTTTTTAAATTAAATCATTTAAAATGGAAAGGCCCACTTTTCATCCAGATCTTTAAAGTGGGAATATAAACATTTCATTCAGATCTTTTGAGGTGTGACTATCCATCTTTAATCTGGACCACACCTTCTGCTGGCAGCCACTGTGGGCAACACCATTCTCTAGGCCAAGGTCTTGGACCATAAAAGTGGAGAGACGAGTTCAGTACTAAGCATACATTCACTTCGCTCTGCTGTGGACTATAGATGTGACAGCTGTCTCAGGTTCCTGCCTTGATTTCCCCTCAGTGACAGCCTATAACCTTAGGATGGTAAGCTAAAATGAACCCTTTCTCCCTATTCTGATTTCTGTCATGGCATCTTATCACAGCAACAGAAGTGAGACTAAGACAACTGCATTGGAACTCATATAATGGAGGCCTGAGGGTGACTGTTAGGGAAACTCCTGAAAGGGAAGTGACCACAGCCTGTGCACTGTATCTCCACTGGCCAGGCTACTGCATTCTGAAAGTCAGCTTCCAACAGAGGAAGTCACAGATGTTTCCTGAATAGAAAATACAAAGCACCACGTGTTCTGTCAGCCAAAGGAAATTATGGGAGTGAAGAAGAAATGTCAGATCAAAAGCAAGTTCAGCCATTATGAGGACCATGAGTCTGCAGCATCCAGAATCTAAATCCACATACTCAACCAGCCATAGATCAGACATGGAGAGAAGAAATCTGTACAAAGCTCATTGGTTTTTCTCACCAAACAAGGCCATATAACAATGATTGACAGAACTTATACATTCTATCAGGTATAGGAAGTAATGCAGAAGTGATCACAAGCATGCAGAGGGTATGTGTAAACTATATGGAAATCCTCCTGGGATCACATTCACCTCCTCAGAGGCACTGTAACCTACACACATCCTGCAAATGTATTACTGTCCGATGGGCAGAAAATTACCACCGCCCAGCTCTGGATTCTGAAATGGTGTCCAGCTCTGTATTTACAGAGAGCTTCATTATGCTATCTGAAAATTCACCCTCTTCGAGTTCTTGCATCTAAGAACAGCTCAGTCCTCAACAGGAAATGGCAAAGCTGTTTCTCCCAATCCACCAAGAACCACCGTGAAAGCCCACGACATATTAGAGGTGTTTCGTGAAACAGGAAGACAGCCCGGTGCTGTGCGTTGATGCCATGATTGCTTCTTTGAACTGGGAAGATGATTTCCCTAAGGGAATCATTATTTCTCATCTGGGAAGTGCTGGTTTCCTGTCTGCTGCAGCCAAAGAAGAGTCTATAAAGACTAGATCCCAGGTAGGATATTTCTATACTCCCTATTTAGTTTCTAAAATATATCTCAAATGCAAAGCAAGAATGCCCTATCACCTGTCATAATTGTACAAAACCAAACCAAACAAACAAAAAGAGCAGGCAGCAAAGGTTTCAACATCAAAAGGACCAGAAAAAGCATTTGTGTTTTGCGCTAGTGCATCCGGCCCATCTCATTTCATGCCCTCTTCCCTTTGAGGAAGATTTTAGCAGATTGAGCACATCTACTCCAAGACCTGAGTAGCACGATGTCCTGTGACTCACCTCTCTCCTAGAAAGCTGTTAGTGGGAAGCAATTACCCCAAATGGTCCTGTGTACCTGGGAAAATCTCTGGAGCTCATTTGCTGCCAGTATTTTAGAAACACGGAAGCAACTCCGACTCTTCAGAGGCCAGTGTCTGTACCCAGTTTCTTAACTGATGCCTCCCGGGCCAGATGAAAGATCAGAAGTGGCATGAGGAATTACCAAGTCATTACCAGGAGACATCTCCATTCATCCTGGAGGAAATGAGGCAGTTTCAAGACTCTCTGGGCCTTTGGCCAATAAATAGATCATTTGGAAGAGCTGTAGACTAAAGGAATGATGCCCATCAACACAGGAAGACCAACACATTTCTCAAGCTCTAGAAGGGTTTTAGGTTTGTGTTTGTTGTTGTTTAGATAAGGCTTTAGGGGCAGTAAAGATGTCCCAGAAGTTCAGAGCACTTTCGGCTCTTGCTGAGGACACGGACTCAGTTCTCAACACTGGTTTAGGTGGCTCACAACTGCCTGTAATGCCAGCTCCAGGAGATCTGATGCCCCCTTCTGGACTCCACGGGTACTGCACTCATGTGCACAAACCCACACACAGACACATAATTTTAAAAGTAAATGAATAAATAAAGTATCTTTTAAGGAAAGCCTTTCAGTAACTCCTAGGGAACATTTAATTTTCATATCTATGTAGTGCTGTGTTAGTACTGCTAAATCTCTAACTGAAAAGGGACAAAAAAAGACAAAACACATCCATCAATATAACCCATGATACCAAAGTGCTAAAACTCGAGAGAATGCATAACCAAATAAGACAACGATTGAAGAATGTTCAAATGTTTATTTCCATGTTAAAAATGACGAGTTACCCTGTGGTTAGAATATACCTTTATGCTGAAAAATGAAGTCATTTTATTTCTGAAATATTTCCATTGTGGGGTGGGAGGAGGGAGGGAAAAAATCAGAAAGTAATGAGGAGTAAGATCAAAATGTTCTGGAAGATTCCATCGACAATCCCAGCATGAGAGCCACAATGTCCTTCCAGATCAGAATTCCTAACACGGTGTATTGTTCAACGTCAGGCCCCAAACCTTTTCCCATCATCCGTTTAAATATTGTTGAGCTGGATGTCTGTACACTTAAGAGCTACATTTTCACATGCTTTTATTTTTAAATGTATTTATTCCAATACACCATTCACAGCTTCGTTATATTGCCTATATTACATACAAAAATAGCTGCTGTTCTGTAATTCAGCAAAACTCTGTCCCACCATCCACCCTCTATGTGACAGGTGAGATGCATTGCATTATACAAATACAGTTTTGATGAAGGAGAAAGGAACGGTTTATAAACCATCCATGGTGTCATTTACAGCGACCTGAATTGAGAAATGTGACCCTCTTTAAGTGACCAGAGTAGAAAACCCAATGGGCTAAAGATAGGATTCAGAAACACTGTCTGTGGTCACTGCTGGGGACTGGGGGACTCCTCACTGATGGGCACAGCTTCAATGTGGTCCCCCTCATTGGAAACCCCCTTCATTTTAATTCTCCCCCCCCTCTGTGTGTGTGTGTGTGTGTGTGTGTGTGTGTGTTTTGAGACGGGACGTCTGACTTGGACCTGGAACTTGCCAATTAGGCTGACTAGAAATGAAGTCTCAGGTGTCTGCCTGTCTCTGATTCCCCGTGTGCTGGGATTCTGAGCATACACCACCCACTGCGCCTGGATTTTTTATGTGGACGCTGAGAGTCAAACTCCAGTCCTTGGGCTTATGCAGCAAATTTTGCTGAGCTTTCTCCCTCCTCTCCAGCCCCCAAAAGAATGAAACAAACAAACAAAAAGGTTGATGAGAACACCCAAAGGTGGCTTCCTAAACCTTAAATGAGGTGCAAATTACTTCAGTCCACAGGTGTGGCCGAGAGAGTAAAACAGAATCAATGCATGTATTGGCCATAGTCATGTCTGTAAGTAGAAACATCCTGCCTAGACGGTTAAGAATTGCCAGGGTCTGGGAAAACCATGCAACTGGCCAGTGTGCTAGGTAGATAGTTTCCCGACATTGTTTACATGTTGCTCTTCTGGCCAAATATCCCACTGTATTTGAGTCTCTTAAGTCCAGCACACCTATCCCCCAGCTCCAGTCCTTTCGTGTGGCAGCTACCTCCAAAGTCCCTATACCTTAACCCCAAAAGCATCACATACAAATCCTGAGGACGGTGACTGCATTGTCTCTGAATGTCCCAGGTCACACAACCTTTGCCCGTCTCATGCATCAACCTCCCTCTGTGTGGCCAAAGAGCTCACAACCTATTGCCCTCTCCTAACTCCCCCAGGAAGAATCTATTCTCACAAGCATCGTTCTCATGGCAGAGGAAAGGACTCGATAATGTGCATCGGGATCAGATTATTTATCAAGAGTTATAATTTAGATATCTCAGCCATGAAAACTGAAATCCAGGCAAATGCAGGGCCCTGGAGATTTTTATTTTAAGGCTTGATAGTTTATGCTATCTCCCTCGTTCTAGTCCACATATTTCAGAGGCTAACACAGAAATCATAGCTTGCTTGATGAAAAAAATCAAGTAAGCCACATAATCTGAGATAGTCACAGTTTATAACCTACAAGGGACAGTTAGGGCTTAAGATGTTTCTAGGACACTGTGATGCTGAGCCCTTCCCAAGCTGAGTCTGAGAATGACTGACAGGCTCTTTGGATTCCCAGCAAATGACTGAGTCTGTGACGCCTTGGTATCCACACGCACAGATGTGGGTACACGTGCATATCTGTGTCTGTATATATGTGTATGCATATATGTTAAAAGGGGACTTTCCATCAGAACCTGCCACTCAACTTTGATTTAAACTGATGGTGTCCTAACACAACAACACCGTGAATGTGCACAGAAGCTAATTCACTGCGTATGTCTAAGAGGGCAGTGGAGACATCTTCAGGACCATGGTCAGCTCTTCTGCTCCCTGCTCTCTGGGCTCCACCCCCATCAGAAGCCTGTCAATCATAAACAATGCTTACTTGTATCACCCTTGGTAATTTCCTGCTAAATTACAGGCTAACCCAAGGCCCCACCTAAACCAAGAGGAGGCAGTCTGCTTTGTGTGTCCTTGCTTCCAGAGAGGGACCTCACTTTCAGAAATGAGTTCCCATTATTTCTGTGATGGAAGATAGGACTTTAAATGGCTCATAAAAAGGATCTGAAATGTATCCGTAAATCTGCTGCTCTGCACAGGTGTTTGGGGACTACCAGCCCTGCTCCATCCAATCTTTCCAGAAACAGCCAGCTAACCAGAGAGCTCTTGGCAGTAGCATATGTCAGCCAAGTTCATGCAATGCCTGTATCTTCCGGCTTCCTTCTTTAGTCAGTTCCTTCCATTCCCAGGAGCCATTCTAAACACAAAAGCAAGTGAACATACTTCTGGGGGATACAGCACAGGACCTGCATGCCCAGCCCTGTTTGTAAGCACATTGCAGTGCTGGGGGTGGGAGAGGCAGGGAGAACATCTTAGCTGTCCCATCATGGCTACCGGAGGCACGGCTGCCACGTTTCCAGCCTGAACATGTATAAAATGAGAGCAGAGGAATAAGAAAAAGTCTCCTTGAGAGGTTCAGAGGTCAGCCCTTTGACATCAGTGACCTCCTGCATGTGCTTCAGGCTTTGGGCCTTTAAAAATCCCATTTTTTGAGAGCTAACAATGGCTCAGTTAGTTCACCATGAGGCATACTAGTCTAGTATCTGCTTTTCTAGTTACATCATTATGATAAACAAAAATGTCACATTTGGCTAAGCCAAAAATCCCTGTCTTTCTCAAGGCTATTCATAATGCTTATAAACAGCACTTTTATTGGAAATTATGCAAAAATCTTTTTAATTCCATGCTTTGTTTGTAAAAGGTGATCCTTGGGCTCTGGGACAGTCATTGATAATTATGAAGTTGGGGAAACCATTGTTTTCTCTACAAAAAAGATGTTTGAGATGGTTTCTTCTCTGAATGACAACTGAGATTTTTTTTCAGTCATTGTATGGATGACTTCTCTATATTGCTAATTTGAAACATTATTTTTTTAAAAATTCATCTGCAAAGTGGAGAGTTTAATACGAAGATATCTCTTCATATCTTTGTTGTATAAATGAATCCTGATTTTTGAAAGGTTTGTTTGTTTGCTTTTCTTAAGTTATGTGAATGTGTGTCTGTGTATTCACACTTGAGTGTAGTACCCACAGAGGCCAGAAGAGAGCATCAGATCCCATGGAGCTGGAGTTAACAGAAGGTTGTGAGTCACCATGTGGGTGCTAGGACCTGAACTCGGGGTCCTCTACAAGAGCAACAAGTACTCTCAACCACCAAGCCATCTTCCAGCCCCTCAATCCTGTTTTGTTTTTTATTTGTTTGAATTAATACATTGCATTGAGCACAGAGAACTTATATCCGTATTGTGGTATTGGAGCCTCTCTTCCCTCAGAACTGTACCCCCAGGAGATTCACAAATAACTAACAAGCAGACGACACAAAACATGTTTGTGACAGAACTTTTCTCTAAATATGTTAAATTTCATGTGAAAAATTTTTTAAAAAAACCCCTCTTCTGGGTCTCCAGTCAGACCCCTGTTCCCAAGATAGATGAGAAATACCAATGTCATGAAGGAGAGACAACACTGTCCTCAGCCACAAAGTTAAAAATATATATATATATGATATCCTTTATGGAGACTCTGTATGGCAAGACACAATGAGCTCCAGGGAATAAACAAGGAACATCAAACAAGCTCTTCTTTAAGTGCTTCCGAAACAACCCCTCCCCCTCAAAAAATGTAAGGTCAAAAGAAGAGGTGCAAGTCCAGATGTATATAAAAATAATGAGCCTGACTCCTGACAGCTAAGGAGGCTACACTCACTCATCTTCCACCACGGAGATTTGAACTCAGGCCATGCGCAACGAGTGTCCACTGTGCTTTAAAAGGGCTAGAAATAGAGAAAAAAAATCACCATCCAGAACACTCCTAATTACACACGGCCATTGGTCATGAGGTGACTAACAGTGTCTGTGGGGTCGTGTCTACCGCCAGGCTGCTGCCTCTGAATGTCTCCCATCCCCAGGAGCCAGTGTGACAGACATCACCTAACTTGAGCCTGAGCCCTCCAGGCTGCTGATACCCCCTTAGAGAGGGATCCCTCCAGAACACCCCCCACTCTGACACTTTGTTGAGTCACCCCCTATTGCTGATCAGACCCACTGTTCCATCGCTCAGAAAACAGAAGGCATAAAGGTGAATACAAACTTAAGAAAGGACTTTACATCTGGTCCTGTAGTCTTTCCATGTAGTCTCTGAAGTCCTGCGAGTCCCCCAGCCCCATATCCTGGCAGACCCACTTGATGCTGTCATCACTGTCAAACAGGATGGAGTTGGTGTATGGGCCCCCATCCTCGGGGAGGATGGTGGTGTAGGAAGTAAACTTGACTCTCTTCCTCTTTGGGCCGGAGGAACCCATAGGTTCATTTTTCAGCTCTTTCTCGTACACATAGTCAGGGGGTCTAAGCAGCTGACTATGGAAAGTCTTCTGGGAGCTGCCATTCAGCAGGAAGTTCCTCTCCTCGAACTGCAGGCCCCTGTCAATCATGGTTGTGCACTCCTCCGATGGGAGAGTGATGTCCACGGGGTTCTCCAGGAGCTCTACCTCGTTCCCGAGCCACACCCAGTCGTGAGAATGTGGGATGTTGCCTTGCTCGCTCACTGCAAACCTTTTGTGCCTATACTTCCAAGCAAAGGCCACGCAGTTGATCAGGAAGACCAAGATGGCCAGGCAGAAGACACAGAGCAGGGCGTACATTCCGATCTCCAAATCCGTTAACCCCCTGGAGGTCATCGTGAGGTCACCGGGGTTACTGGATTCTGGTAACTTCCCTTGGGTGGGGAAGCTGGTGAAGGCATCCGCTCCCCCTTTAAGGAGTTTCCCTCCCATGGGAGACTGTGGGGTTGTGCTCTTGTTGGTCCTGTCCTCGTGGCCAACCGGTGTGCCGTGTTGGAACCACTCCTGGGCTGCTCGCTCCTGGCTTCCCTCGCGCTCTATGGAATTGCTGAGGTGGCCTTTGTACTCCCGGTTTATGCCACCGATGTCATTGCTGCCTCCTTGCTGCTCGTGCATCCCAGGTTCAAACCTCACCTTGACATTTCCTTTGCCCACGGCAAGGGTACTTTTCCTCTTGTTCTTCTGACAAGACTCGCTGATGGACATTTCCAGCTTGATCAGGGGCCCTTGTCCTTCACCCTCGGCAACCACGATTGGCCATCTGCTCTGAAGGTTTGGCTGGACGGACACCACCATTTCATCCAATGAGGAAACGGTCACCGAGAAGTCCTTGAGATCATAAATGTCTAAAGGTGTCACAGCGCCATCACTGAACAAAATCCAAGAACTGACTATGGCTTCCTAAGGAAAATGAAACCAGAGAACACTGTTACAACTGGGCTCCTTCAAACTTATAAACATGACCTCCTCTGGGCATCCCTGTGTCTTCAGATAGAAGTCACTTTCCAGATGTGATGGTCTTAGCTCTTGTTATGCCTTGACTTTGTATCATTAACATGCTAGAGCCCCACTGAGGTGCCAGGAATGCACATCAGTGGATACATTAAAGTGTAAATCAATTTGTTGCATGCCTTCCCACAGAGTGTGTCTTTGACCTTTGTGGAGACACTCAGATGTGGGTGATTTATCTGAATCAATTTCAGATATAACTACTAGGTTACTGTTCAAGATGATGCCACTCGGAACACCCGTTTACCACGAAGTCGGTGCGGACACAGCAAAAACCTGTGGAGGAACCTCCCGGGGGAAGTGCTTGGTAAATGAGGTGGTGTGGGGCTGGCTCAATTGAATGGCACCATGTTCCTGTCTCTTTATAAAATTTTGTGCGTGTTTTAAGATACAGGGGAGCTTTAGAGTTGACAATCCCTGCTATCAACAAGACAATCAGGTACCAATTGTCCATTCTTGTCCAAGTAGCTGAAATAAAGTCTCTGAACTTCAAAAAACTGCTTTGACTGTTTGGCAGGAACAAGAACAGGGCATCCCTCAACCATGGTCTAGTATGAATCTCGTACCTCACCTAGCACAGATCAACCCATGGGAAAGCATAGGGTATGGGAAGATGTAGCTAAGCCCTGGGTGCTTTTCTCAGAGACAACAAGAAACTGGATAAGAAGCAAGAAGGAGGTCCAAGAGCTGCCAGGTCCGGCTATGGCAATCTGCTGGCTTCCTGTGCAAGGAGCAGTAATGGAGGATAGAGATGATGTCATGCACAGAACACAGGCCCCTGGGAGTCTCACCTGCTGTGGGGCTTGGAGAACATCCTGAGCAGCCACCGTGGAGACGATGGCCCTTTTGTCTGCCCTGTGAGGCTGTAGGGAAAGGGACAGGCCAGCCACCAGTTGTACACCCAGCTCTGTGATGGTGACCCGGTCATCCAGGACAATAACCGTCTTCTCTGCAAGGATGGAGTCAGAAAGAGGCGAGAGGACCTGAAAAGCAAGGGAAATGCTTGTGACTTTGTCCCACAGGGCCACCTTTAACTCCTGAGAAGACAGGCCATCCCATCGGAGACCCGACCCATGTTCTGGCAAAGGAACACAGTGGTGAGTGTTTAGGTGGGTCTGTGGTCATTCACATCATTTTCTTATACTATATGATAATAACTAGAACATATTCTAAGGGAAAAGTGGGGTTCGGGTTAGGAGTCCTTGCTGACGTTTTCTACCTTAGTGATGGTATGGAAGAAGTGGGGATTTTTCATCAACCATAAGCAGTTTCTGAACATGGGTCAGTGGCACAGCCTCTTGATGAAGTGGTGCACAGCCCTGTTCTTTTTGCATATCACTGACACACATAATCACTGTACAGGTAACTGGGTCATCACTGGATAAACCAGTTGAAGTGACATTTCCTAACTAGCTATCTCTCCTAGTAAACCATCTGGTATATAGCGAGGGGGGGGGTGGTTAAGGGCTAAATCTCATAGATAATGCCTGGTAGGTGGGTGGAATTATCTCTAGAATATTCCCCCCAAAGGCATCCTGCTCTCATTCCTTCCTGGCACATGTGAGGGTAAAAATGAAAGCTCATTCCATGACTCTTCAATGTCACACAACACAGCTGCCTGGAAGCCAGATGGGGCTGCATCACAGAGGGAACCCAGTATGGTCACCAGAGCTCTTTGGGGTAGAGGAGGAATGGCTGTGTTCCCAGCTGGTGGCAGAGGAAGTCCGGGGGAGTCGGAGTCCCTACTGACAAGGGAGGGAGTCCACGAGAAGGGATACACAGGGCTCCTGGCTGACAGACAGCCAGGACACAGGAGCTTTGGTGCTAGATGCACAGTGACGTTCTCCCAAGGAAGGGGGTGGGATCTGAGGTCAGTTATTTCCCCAAACTTTCCGGTCAGAGCCTACAGATACACTGACTCCAGCCTTGGTGTGTCATGGTCAAGCCCACCTGGTGTCCCAGCCAACAGAGGCACCACTGCGGAAATGAGTGCCACATAAGATGCAAATCTGTGGTATCTGTGAGGTGAAAACAGAAGACAAGTGCAGAATATAACACACTTTGGCCAAGTGCACCAAAAAACTAACTTTGGAAGCACCAAAAAAAAAAAAAAAAAAAAAAAAAACATGGCTTCATGATGACAGATAGTATTCTGGATTGGTATAAAAATTCTGCATACTTATCCTAGCACAATTTGCCATAAAAGGTTGTTGTTAGGAAGTCACAGAGACCATTCAACCATGTGTCTTTATCTCTTGTGACATGTATAGTTTTACATTTCATTTTGTCTACTATTCTGGGAGTAGCATGGGTTAGTGGCTACTCCGCAAGGCTGGAGGTGGGTTTCTCTTTTAGGATGTTTACAGCTATCTACTCTACTGTGTAAGACGTAAAAGTACTGTGGGACAGCAAGACAGCTCGGTGAGTCACGGCACTTGCTATGCAAGCCTTGTGACCTGAGTTTGAACCTCAGAACCCACAGAAAACGCAGAGCAGAAGAATCAACTCCACAAAGGTGTCCCCTGACCTCCAAATACCCGCACCCTGTAGCACATGCAGCCACATACATACAATCTTTAAAAAAAAAAATTTAAAGCTCTCATTTAGAAGAAACTGATTTCTGGTAGTGTATATTTAATTTAGCTTCCTAAGAATTTTTAAAACTGTCTAAGTAAGCTTTTGATAATTCCATGCAATGTATATCTTGATCTTATCCACACCCTTCCTACCTAACCCAATCTTGTGTCCTCTTTATTGTGTATTTTAAATCAAATTTAATTTGTGATGGCCATATATTACTCGGTACATCATCGCCACTTAAGTTGACCTACCAGGGGCCATATGCTTAGAGAAAATAGATGCCTCAAGTCCTGGCAGTTATCAGTACCAATAGCTCCTCAGCTAGGAGCTATGGCCCTAGCCCACTCGCTCCATGCTGCAATTTTGTCTGGCTTGAGCTTGCCCAGGTCTGTGCTGTGTCATAACCACTGAGGTCATATGTACATCTGCCCTGCTGCGTCTGGAAAATACTGTTTCTTTGTTGCTCGTGTTCTCTGAGTTTTGAGCTGTAAAACTGGCGAATAGATTCCTGCACAATGGCTTAATGTGTGTAAAATGATACATGCTGATTGCAATATGGACACATACCATACATGTACAGAGCTGTAAGGCATCTGTTAACTGGAGAAATCACTGAGGAAAATGGCATAGCCACCCCCCCCCCATACCCATCTCACCCAGCAATACCTGCACAGTGGTGATGCCCGGCTCCCGTCCTGCTAGGATCTTGCCATCCTGTAACTGGGCAATTTTCGGCTCCTCCACCTTCACAAACTCGGTTACCAGGTCGGTGATGTCAAACTGCCAATCAGGTCCCAGCATGTAGGTCAGCTGACCCAGGTCAGGTGACTCAGATACAAACTGAGTGAGGACACGCACCAGGGCATGCTGGTACTGCAGGGTACACCCTCGCCCCTTCTTCTCCTCATCCTCCTCGTCATCACTTTCCCGGGTGGGTCTGGAGCATGAAGGAAGCAAAACAGATTAAGGTTCCTCATTGGTGGGAAGCCTTGACTGCCTTCGACTCAACCCGACTGTCAGAGGAAATGCAGCGGCTTTTTTCCTGTTAGGCATCCTTTGAGTCCTTCGTTCATCTAATAAATGAATTCATTCATTCATTCATGCATGTCTCTATTCCTCCTCTCCTCCTTCCATTTTCCACTGACCCCTAATTGTCAACAGCCCCTCCCCCCTGAAAAGAGACCCTCTCTGTCTCCTCCATTCTAGAACCTTCCCTTTGAGTAGAACTTCCCCCGTGACCTTCCCAGGAGAGGGTTTTGCTGGCTGCTGGCTACTCTGTGGACAGAGACCATGTCAGAGAGGGCAAAGCAACATCCACAACAACTCCTACAATAAGAGTTAGACAGTCCACAGCCCATTCTCCCAGAGTGCCGATTGACATCCCTGTGCATTGAGTTAGACTGCCTTGAGCTCTGGCCCCTGTGACAGACAGACAGACATCACAGTGGCCACACACACTTAACTCATTGAACCTTTGAAGAACCTGGAAGCTGAGGTTTAACTCTTGTCCCAGTCTTACTGATGAGGAACGCAGGATAGGAGAGTAGAGGCCCCTCAATCAAGGCCACGTAACCGGTCATCTGCAGAGGCAAGGCCAAGGCCATGATAACTGGCCCACTGAGCATTCTCTTCCCTTCTGTGTCCATTCCATCCTTTCTCATGGTGGCCATGGGCAAACCAAACTTCCCAGAATTCACCAACTGGCCCAGCAGCCCAGTGCAAACTACAGATCTGAGCCCCAAGTGCCTTTGATTTCTGAATTGGCTGTCTCCCTTCAGGTCTGAGAACAAAGTAGGAAGGCATATAAAAACTCTCCAGTGCAGCCGTAAGGAAATGTTGGATTCCCAAAGAGAAGGCAAGTTATCTTCTTTGATGAGGAAAAAAAAATGCTTTGGGGACAAAAGGATCTAGCATTGAAAATCAGAGTGGCGATCCAGCTGGATCAGTGCCGGGGTAGCGGGAGCACAGGGTTGCCTGACACCCGCCAGCTACCCACGACCCCCACCGCAGGATTTTGGGACTGCTGGTGAGTGGAACACAGCTTCAGCTCCAATCCAATTGCGCGGGACCTGAGACTGCATTAGTTAGGGAAGCAGAAACCGGCCTGAGTAGGGCCACAGGCCTCATCCGGCCGGATCAGCGCCGGGGTAGCGGGAGCGCAGGGTTGCCTGACACCCGCCAGCTACCCACGACCCCCGCCGCAGGATTTTGGGACTGCTGGTGAGTGGAACACAGCTTCTGCTCCAATCCAATTGCGCGGGACCTGAGACTGCATTAGTTAGGGAAGCAGAAACCGGCCTGAGTAGGGCCACAGGCCTCATCCGGCCGGATCAGCACCGGGGTAGCGGGAGCACAGGGTTGCCTGACACCCGACAGCTACCCACGACCCCCGCTGCAGGATTTTGGGACTGCTGGTGAGTGGAACACAGCTTCTGCTCCAGTCCAATCACGCGGGACCTGAGACTGCTCTGGTTGGGGAGAGAGAAATCCGGCCTACATAGGGCCACAACCCTCTTCCGGTCAGAAAAGAACCGGGGCAGCTGGGGCGCAGGGTCTGCTGACACTCGCCAGCTACCCACAACACCCGCCACAGGATCCTAAGACTTCTGGTGAGGGGAGCACAGCTTCTGCTCCAATCCAATTGCGCGGGACCTGAGACTGCATTAGTTAGGGAAGCAGAAACCGGCCTGAGTAGGACCACAGGCCTCATCCGGCTGGATCAGCGCTGGGGTAGCGGGAGCGCAGGGTTGCCTGACACCCGCCAGCTACCCACGACCCCCGCCGCAGGATTTTGGGACTGCTGGTGAGTGGAACACAGCTTCTGCTCCAATCCAATTGCGCGGGACCTGAGACTGCATTAGTTAGGGAAGCAGAAACCGGCCTGAGTAGGGCCACAGGCCTCATCCGGCCGGATCAGCACCGGGGTAGCGGGAGCACAGGGTTGCCTGACACCCGACAGCTACCCACGACCCCCGCCGCAGGATTTTGGGACTGCTGGTGAGTGGAACACAGCTTCTGCTCCAGTCCAATCACGCGGGACCTGAGACTGCTCTGGTTGGGGAGAGAGAAATCGGCCTACATAGGGCCACAACCCTCTTCCGGTCAGAAAAGCACCGGGGCAGCTGGGGCGCAGGGTCAGTTGACACTCACCAGCTACCCACAACACCCACCACAGGATCTTAAGACTTCTGGAGAGTGGAACACAGCTTCTGCTCCAATCCAATTGCGCGGGACCAGAGACTACATTAGTTAGGGAAGCAGAAAAACGGCCTGAGTAGGACCACAGGCCTCTTCCGGCTGGACCAGCACCGGGGTACCGTCAGCTACCCACGACCCCCGCCGCAGGATTTAGAGACTGCTGGTGAGTGGAACACAGCTTCTGCTCCAATCTTTAAACAGTGACAACGATAACAACTAACCCCAGAGATTACCAGATGGCGAAAGGTAAACGTAATAATCTTACTAACAGAAACCAAGACCACTCACCATCATCAGAACCCAGCACCCCCACTTCGCCCAGTCCAGGGCACCCCAACACACCGGAAAAGCTAGACACGGATTTAAAAGCATATCTCCTGATGATGATAGAGGACTTCAAGAAGGACTTTAATAACACACTTAAAGAAATGCAGGAGAACAATGCTAAACAGGCAGAAGACAATAAAGAGGAAGCACAAAAATCCCTTAAAGAATTGCAGGAGAACACTGCTAAAGAGTTACAAATCCTTAAAGAAAAACACGATAACATAATCAAACAGGTAGAAGTCCTTACAGAAAAACAGGAAAACACATCCAAACAGATGATGGAAATGAACAAAACCATACTAGACCTAAAAAGGGAAGTAGACACAATAAAGAAAACCCAAAATGAGGCAACACTGGAGATAGAAACCCTAGGAAAGAAATCTGGAACCATAGATACCAGCATCAGCAACAGAATACAAGAGATGGAAGAGAGAATCTCAGGTGCAGAAGATTCCATAGAGAACATCGGCACAACAATCAAGGAAAATGTAAAATGCAAAAAGATCCTAACTCAAAACATCCAAGAAATACAGGACACAATGAGAAGACCAAACCTACAGATAATAGGAGTGGATGAGAATGAAGATTTTCAACTCAAAGGACCAGCAAACATCTTCAACAAAATTATAGAAGAAGACTTCCCAAATCTAAAGAAAGAGATGCCCATGAACATACAAGAAGCCTACAGAACTCCAAATAGACTGGACCAGAAAAGAAATACCTCCCGACACATAATAATCAGAGCAACAAATGCTCTAAATAAAGATAGAATACTAAAAGCAGTAAGAGAAAAAGGCCAAGTAACATATAAAGGCAAGCCTATCAGAATTACACCAGATTTTTCACCAGAGACTATGAAAGCCAGAAGATCCTGGACGGATGTTATACAGACACTAAAAGAACACAAATTCCAGCCCAGGCTACTATAACCAGCCAAACTCTCAATTAACATAGATGGAGAAACCAAAGTATTCCACGACAAAACCAAATTCACACATTATCTCTCCACGAATCCAGCCCTTCAAAGGATAATAACAGAAAAAAACCAATACAAGGACAGGAACCACGCCCTAGAAACAACAAGAAGGTAATCCCTCAACAAACCTAAAAGAAGACAGCCACAAGAACAAAATGCCAACTTTAACAACAAAAATAACAGGAAACAACAATTACTTTTCCTTAATATCTCTTAATATCAATGGACTCAACTCCCCGATAAAAAGACATAGACTAACAAACTGGCTACACAAACAAGACCCAACATTTTGCTGCTTACAGGAAACTCATCTCAGAGAAAAGGATAGACACTACCTCAGAATGAAAGGCTGGAAAACAATTTTCCAAGCAAATGGCATGAAGAAACAAGCTGGAGTAGCCATTCTAATATCTGATAAGATTGACTTCCAACCCAAAGTCATTAAAAAAGACAGGGAGGGACACTTGATACTCATCAAAGGTAAAATCCTCCAAGAGGAACTATCAATCCTGAATATCTATGCTCCAAATACAAAGGCAGCCACATTCATTAAAGAAACTTTAGTAAAGCTCAAAGCACACATTGCACCTCATACAATAATAGTGGGAGACTTCAACACACCACTTTCACCAATGGACAGATCATGGAAACAGAAACTAAACAGGGACACAGTGAAACTAAGAGAAATTATGAATCAAATGGATCTGGCAGATATCTACAGAACATTCTATCCTAAAACAAAAGGATATACCTTCTTCTCAGCACCTCATGGTACCTTCTCCAAAATTGACCACATAATTGGTCACAAAGCAGGCCTCAACAGATACAAAAATATTGAAATTGTCCCATGCATCCTATCAGATCACCATGGACTAAGGCTGATCTTCAATAACAAAATAAATAATAGAAAGCCAACCTTCACGTGGAAACTGAACAACACTCTTCTCAATGATACCTTGGTCAAGGAAGGAATAAAGAAAGAAATTAAGGACTTTTTAGAGTTCAATGAAAATGAAGCCACAACATACCCAAACTTATGGGACGCAATGAAAGCATTTCTAAGAGGAAAACTCATAGCTGTGAGTGCCTCCAAAAGGAAACTAGAGAGAGCACACATTAGCAGCTTGACAACACACCTAAAAGCACTAGAACAAAAGGAAGCAAATTCACCCAAGAGGAGTAGACGGCAGGAAATAATCAAACTCAGGGGCGAAATCAACCAAGTGGAAACAAGAAAAACTATTCAAAGAATCAACCAATCAAGGAGCTGGTTCTTTGAGAAAATCAACAAGATAGATAAACCCTTAGCCAGACTCACTAGAGGGCACAGGGAAAGCATCCTAATTAACAAAATCAGAAATGAAAAAGGAGACATAACAACAGATCCTGAAGACATCCAAAACACCATCAGATCCTTCTACCAAAGGCTATACTCAACAAAACTGGAGAACCTGGATGAAATGGAGAAGTTCCTAGACAGACACCAGCTACCAAAGTTGAATCAAGATCAGGTTAATGATCTAAACAGCCCTATATCCCCCAAAGAAATAGAAGCAGTCATTAATAGTCTCCCAACTAAAAAAAGCCCAGGACCAGATGGGTTTAGTGCAGAGTTCTATCAGACCTTCAAAGAAGATCTAATCCCAGTTCTTCACAAACTATTCCACAAAATAGAAACAGAAGGTACTCTACCCAACTCATTCTATGAAGCCACAATTACTCTGATACCTAAACCACAAAAAGACCCAACAAAGATAGAAAACTTCAGACCAATATCCCTTATGAATATTGATGCAAAAATCCTCAATAAAGTTCTTGCTAACCGAATCCAAGAACACATCAAAACAATCATCCATCCTGACCAAGTAGGTTTCATCCCAGGGATGCAGGGATGGTTCAATATACGGAAATCCATCAACGTAATCCAGTATATAAACAAACTCAAAGACAAAAACCACATGGTCATCTCCTTAGATGCGGAAAAAGCATTTGACAAGATCCAACACCCATTCATGATAAAAGTCTTGGAAAGATCAGGAATTCAAGGCCCATACCTAAACATGATAAAAGCAATCTACAGCAAACCAGTAGCCAACATCAAAGTAAATGGTGAGAAGCTTGAAGCAATCCCTCTAAAATCAGGGACTAGACAAGGCTGTCCACTTTCTCCATACCTATTCAACATTGTACTTGAAGTCCTAGCCAGAGCAATTCGACAACAAAAGGAGATCAAAGGGATACAAATTGGAAAAGATGAAGTCAAAATATCACTTTTTGCAGATGATATGATAGTATATATAAGTGACCCTAAAAATTCCACCAGAGAACTCCTAAGCCTGATAAACAGCTTCGGTGAAGTAGCTGGATATAAAATTAACTCAAACAAATCAATGGCCTTTCTCTACACAAAGAATAAACAGGCTGAGAAAGAAATTAGGGAAACAACACCCTTCTCAATAGTCACAAATAATATAAAATATCTTGGCGTGACTCTAACTAAGGAAGTGAAAGATCTGTATAATAAAAACTTCAAGTCTCTGAAGAAAGAAATTATAGAAGATCTCAGAAGATGGAAAGATCTCCCATGCTCATGGATTGGCAGGATCAACATTGTAAAAATGGCTATCTTGCCAAAAGCAATCTACAGATTCAATGCAATCCCCATCAAAATTCCAAATCAATTCTTCAACGAATTAGAAAGTGCAATCTGCAAATTCATCTGGAATAACAAAAAACCTAGGATAGCAAAAACTCTTCTCAAGGATAAAAGAACCTCTGGTGGAATCACCATGCCGGACCTAAAGCTCTACTACAGAGCAATTGTGATAAAAACTGCATGGTACTGGTATAGTGACAGACAAATAGACCAATGGAATAGAATTGAAGACCCAGAAATGAACCCACACACCTATGGTCACTTGATCTTCGACAAGGGAGCTAAAAACATCCAGTGGAAGAAAGACAGCATTTTCAACAAATGGTGCTGGCACAACTGGTTGTTAACATGTAGAAGAATGCGAATCGATCCATTCCTATCTCCTTGTACTAAGGTCAAGTCTAAGTGGATCAAGGAACTTCACATAAAACCAGAGACACTGAAACTTATAGAGGAGAAAGTGGGGAAAAGCCTTGAAGATATGGGCACAGGGGGAAAATTCCTGAATAGAACAGTAATGGCTTGTGCTGTAAGATCGAGAATTGACAAGTGGGACCTCATGAAACTACAAAGCTTCTGCAAGGCTAAAGACACCATCAATAAGACAAAAAAACCACCAACAGATTGGGAAAGGATCTTCACCTATCCTAAATCAGATAAGGGACTAATATCCAATATATATAAAGAACTCAAGAAGGTGGACTCCAGAAAGTCAAATAACCCCATTAAAAAATGGGGCTCAGAACTGAACAAAGAATTCTCACCTGAGGAATACCGAATGGCAGAGAAGCACCTGAAAAAATGTTCAACATCCTTAATCATCAGGGAAATGCAAATCAAAACAACCCTGAGATTCCACCTCACACCAGTCAGAATGGCTAAGATCAAAAATTCAGGTGACAGCAGATGCTGGGGAGGATGTGGAGAAAGAGGAACACTCCTCCATTGTTGGTGGGATTGCAAGCTTGTACAACCACTCTGGAAATCAGTCTGGCGGTTCCTCAGAAAATTGGACATAGTACTTCCGGAGGATCCAGCAATACCTCTCCTGGGCATATATCCAGAAGATGTCCCAACCGGTAAAAAGGACACATGCTCCACTATGTTCATAGCAGCCCTATTTATAATAGCCAGAAGCTGGAAAGAACCCAGATGTCCCTCAACAGAGGAATGGATACAGAAATTATGGTACATTTACACAATGGAGTACTACTCAGCTATTAAAAAGAATGAATTTATGAAATTCCTAGCCAAATGGATGGACCTGGAGGGCATCATCTTGAGTGAGGTAACACAATCACAAAAGAACTCACACAATATGTATTCACTGATAAGTGGATATTAGCCCAAAACTTAGGATACCCAAGATATAAGATACAATTTGATAAACGCATGAAACTCAAGAAGAATGAAGACCAAAGTGTGGACACTGTGCACCTTCTTAGAATTGGGAACAAAACACCCAGGGAAGGAGTTACAGAGACAAAGTTTGTAGCTGTGATGAAAGGATGGACCATTTAGAGACTGCTGTATCCAGGGATCCGTCCCATAATCAGCTTCTAAACGCTGACACCATTGCATACACTAGCAAGATTTTGCTGAAAGGACCCAAATATAGCTGTCTCTTGTGAGACGATGCCGGGGCCTAGCAAACACAGGAGTGGATGTTCACAGTCAGCTATTGGATGTATCACAGGGCTCCCAATGGAGAAGCTAGAGAAAGTACCCAAGGAGCTAAAGGGATCTGCAACCCTATTGTTGGAACAACATGATGTACTAACCAGAACCCCGGAGCTCTTGTCTCTAGCTGCATATGTATCGAAAGATGGCCTAGTTGGCCATCACTGGAAAGAGAGGCCCATTGGACTTGCAAACTTTATATGCCCCAATATAGGGGAATGCCAGGGCCAAAAGAATGGGAATGGGTGGGTAGGGAAGTGGGGGGCGCTATGGGGGACTTTTGGGATAGTATTGGAAATGTAATTGAGGAAAATATGTAATAAAAATATTTAAAAAAATAAAATAAAAAAAGGCTGTCTACAACATAAAAAAAAAAAAAAAGAAAATCAGAGTGGCATGCTCACTATGACTGACTGAACATAAAATGCCCTGCACAGGTTTGTGTGTCAGAGTCCTCAGCAGCTTTGGTGGGTTGTGAAACCTTTGGGCCCCCGAATTTAGCTGGAAGAGTGAGGTTCCAAGATTTAGGGTTTTCAGAACAACCTTGCTGTCCATCCTCACTGCTTCCTGATTTCCTTAGATGTGAATAAGCAGCTTCCTGTGCCCAGGGCCACGCCTTCCCCATCATGAGTGAAAATCAACCCCTCCTCACCAAGGCTGCTTTCACCACATATGAGGTTGCAGCAACAAGAAAAGTAGCTAATGAGTGAGAAGAGCCTCTTCTCTTTGTCTTTTTAGTCCTTCAGAATACATCACAAAAACGGTATCTGTTTGGTACATCTTGAGTGTCCCCGGCAATTTCCACACACCTCTCTTAGAGAAGAAACCCACACACAGCCCCCCAAACAACATCAGCAGCATTCAATCACACGTCCACACTCTTTACACTAAATGTATTTTACAACAGAGGATGCTGGTTGGTCATCTGTGTGAGTGATGCGAAAATTTCCCCTTAACCAAATGGATAGAACGAAGTGGCTATCTTAAACACGCCAGAGATTCGCACTATGACAATCATCAGTGTGAACCTCTGGTTTGTTTAAGATCCCCCCCCCTTTGCCTTTAAGTCTCAGAAATGTCACTGTAAGATATTGTCATGCAGATTCTGATACTTGCCTCTGAATACTTGCGTATTTTACCAAGTTTGTTTCGCTGTCATCATGCCCTTTCACCCACTTACAATGTCCACTCTGCACCACAGATTCTAGTTCCAGGAACTTCAGACATCTTGTCACTGTCCCACAAATCCCTGGTGATCTGCCCAGCTGATTTTCTGTTAGTCAGGCTGAGTCTTATCATCCATCCCGGACTTCATTGGCCTGATTCTGCCATCCTTCCCGTGCTGCTGAGACTATCCGATGGGGGTTTTCTCCAGTTCTTTCTCCTTGCTGATATTACCTACGTTCTCAATGGTGCTGAGACTACTTAAGACTCCATAGCAAATATCTCCTTCAAGATAACAGGTGATTTCAACATTACAATCCACATGTCTTAGCTATCATGATTTTAAAAAACACAGAGATGGCTAGGAATTCACTTCTGTTAACTCTGTTCTGGCGTGGCACACAGGCTCTGGTTTCAGTGGGGCTTGGGGGTTAGAGGTCATCAGTAGTGTTAAAGGCTCAGAAGTGCTCCCCTGACATCATGGATCCCGTTCTGTCCATGATGCTTTGTCTCTAAGGTCAATGTCTACCTCCTTATTCAAGAGAATGGGTGGAAGATGTCAGCCCCTCGGACAGCATCAGTTCACTATGCTAACATTTCATGTTTCAGAGAAACTTGGAGTCTAGTCCTTGACCTTTGTGGTATCCTGAGCCTGTGTTTCAGAGTGTGTCTGAGTTTTCCCATCGCTCAGCATCTGGGCAAGCTGATTGATTCAACACCACTGGGTACCTGTTCTCTCCAGTTTAACAGCCATTTGCCTCCCTTTTCTCTCCTCTAGCATTTAACTATAAAAAGCTAGGCACACACACTCAACACTTTGCCTGGGAATCACAGCTTCACAGCCAGTTTCATTTGCTTTCCATGTAACTGCAGGGCACAGCACACTGGCATTCTGTAGCAGTCAAATGAGAATCCATGTTCCCCACACACTCTGAATATGGTCCAAGTGCACTCTTGTCCATGATGGCTGCTATTTCCACCTAGGCGATGGGAGCTTCCCAGCAATATCTCATGCCTCAGGCTCATTGTCAACACCATCACCACCCATGAGTCTGCCAAAGGCCACTATGTTCCTTCAGAGACTGCCACCCTCCACCTACTGTCTACTTGCAAAGATTCCCTCCATGGAGTGTTACAGCTGCACTCCAACAGTGGGTAACAATATCTGGGTTACTTTTTTCCTTTGTGGTGTAACAAATGTCTACATACCTCACAGTTTTAAAAAAAGTCATTTGCTTGCTTGCGGTTCTATGAGTCATGGTACAATGAAGCTTCCAATGAGAAGTTCTGCATCAAGACTCTGGAGTTGAAGTCAAGATGTCAGCCAGACTCTCGCCTGAAGCTGTTAGGACAGAATCCACCTCAAGACAGTAAGGATGGTATCAATAGTTAGACTGGGTGCCACTGGCCTGTGTTCATCATGAGGAGGCTCATGGATCCTAAAGGCTCCACCCACTTTCCATGGCACATGGCTCAATCCATCTTCAAAGCCAGCAATCACCCCATCAAGTGGTCCTCACCCTTCTGCCACTAGCTGGAGGGGGTGCTCTGCTTTCAAGGGTCTCATCTGATGCGTCTGGCTCTCCTCGATCATCTCTACATCCTAAGATAGATTGCTTTGGCTGTAATTGCATCTGTGAAGTCTCCTTGGCACAGTGCCAGGTTAGTGCTTGACTGGGCTTCTAGTTTCATTTCTGTTGCCATGATAAAATATTATCCCATAAAGGAGCAACTTAGAAAGGAGAGGGTTAATCTTAGCTCACAGTTCCAGCGGGATATCGTTTATCATGGTGAGGAAGGCCCAGCAGCATATGCAATAATAATAATAATAATAATAATAATAATAATAATAATGTCTTCTCAGATTATACATATACTCAGGAAGCAGAGAGTAAGAACAGGAAGTGGGGTGCACTCTCAAAGCCCACCCACCTCCAATGATATACTTCCTCTATCAAAGCTCTTCCTCCTAAAGGTTCTATAACCTCCCCCTGAACAGCACCACCTATTGGGGACCTGGTGATGAAACATTTGAGCCTGTGGGGGACATTTCTGCTACACCTGAATAAGCAGAAGATGGGGATCCTAGAGAAGAGTTTGACTTTGGAACCTCCCCCTGCAGAACACATTACTTCATTGGATTCTTGGGATCTCTTGTAGTACTATTGTTTCCAATTTATAGTTGAAGGAACTGAAGAATACATAGGTGATGTCATGAGGTCACATGGCTGTACATGGCAGAAACCAAGGTTGAAACTCAGGCAGTCTCGTTTTCAACCATGCGGTGTTCACCACAGGACACTTCACTCCACGGCTGACAGTACGGAAGGGGAGAATGACTGAGGAAGTAGTGGGTAGTGGTGGATGGACGGCAGGAAGCAGTTATATTCTGAAAGCCAAGCTCTGTGTAGGTGCTTCTTAGATCTCATCTCACCTTCCTGCATCCTAGAGTCTGTTCTACGAGGCTGCCTGTATCACCACTGTTATCGTTAATATTGTCTTTGATGTAATTTTCTCATGTCCAACTGTTAGTAATCATCCAAGTCAGGTCCACGAGAACCCAAGTCCAGAGCACCACACCATGCACTACTGGAAGCCAAATCCAGACCATGGCAATACACTTCAGACATCATTTCCTGGGAACCAACTTGCCTCCCACAGACACCTACCTGAGCCCCAGCAGCCTCTAACCCACAGATGGGGCTCCAGTTCCTCACCTCCTGTTGGATGCCACCGGGATCCTCCAGCCCTTGATCTGGCTCAGCTCCGTATCAGAGATCTCAATCTGCAGCGGCAGGCGGGGTACCCAGACGGTGATCTCCACCTGGGACGTGAAGTGCTGGTGGGTGAAGTTGACAATCGTGCCCACTTTGCTCTTCATCTCCTTCCCGTTCACAAAGATAGAATCACAGGTGTTGGAGACCTTGGGGAGGGGGAGGCAAGAACACAAGACACATCAGCAGGAGACACGCGGAGCTCGACATCTGTAGAAGTTCATGAACCACGACAGCTCTGATTTATAAGGCACCAGAAGAACAGGACAGGTACAAAGAGTAATTTGTAGGCACTAATTAATGACAAATAGCTGATAGATAGACTCCAGGAAAGCCGTTTTGTGTTACACAATACTGACAAGTTAAACCATAAACATAATTTAATGGAGTTGCGTAACCTCAGCCGCCTTTTGGGAGGGCTGCTGTTTTCTTTATCTTACCTTCTCTTATGTGCTCAAACCACCACTAATCAAGCCCCAGGTGAATCTTATTCCACTCCGGTGCCACATTTGAAGACGCATAAAAGGTTTTAATGTTACTAAGAAAAGGCTTTGTTCCAGCCATAAAGCAGAGCGTCTGAAAGAAATTCAAGAGGGCTCTGCACTAGATTAAAATCCTGGTAGGCTACGTGCTCATGGGACGCACTGGAAACACAGATGGGATTAATCCTGCAAACGGTGAGATGCAGTTTCAAAAACTGGAAAGAAAGAGGCATCGCCTCACAGTACTCTCTGGCTCAGTACTTGGGGGTGCTTTAGCTCACCCCCTGCCATGGGGTCCCGCCAAACACATCAGCTTCCTGCTTCACTGTCCATCTCCTGGGTAAGCATATAAAATGTTATGGTCTTGTTCTCCATCGGGAAGGTGTCTTCGTGTAAAGATCAAGGGAAGGAATGAGGGATGAAGGCTGGGAACCAATAGGAAGCACAAAACATGGGGAACCTGTGATTTCATTTTAGAGATGGGAAGGCTGAAGCTGTGACGTGGCATGGGTTGACTGGAAGTACACACTACTTCTTTGTGTGTGTGTGTGTGTGTGTGTGTGTACATATATGTAGAGCCTAGAGGTCAACTTGAAATGTCATTCTTCAGGTGCCATTCACCTTTGGCAAGGCTGTCTAGCCTGTGAGCCCCCTGGGAGCTTACAGTCTCTGCCTCCCCAGATTTTGGGTCACAAGTGTATACCACATACCTGGCTTTCTGATGGATGCTGAGGACTGATCTCAGGTCCTGTGCTTTATGGGGTAAACATTTACTGACTCAACCATCTCCCAATCCCTATTTTCAAATTACTAATCTGTTGAGGGAATGAATGGTATCTAGAATAAACAGGAACTTAAAAATTCATGGGAAGGAGGACATGAACAGAAGGGGACTCTAGATGACTAAGGTCTGATTGAGCAGTAAAGGGGCTTCAGGCCTGACTTCAGTGACTCGGGGATAGAGATGATGAGAGCTTAGACTCTGTGTGCCTGAACACACAAGAATGTGATCACCAAACATCTCTTTATGCAGAACAGTTAAAGTACTGTAGTTCTAATAATCTATTATATATTTTATGAGTTTACAAAAGGGGGGAACTTTCAGGCTCTAACCACAGAGCAATGATAAGAAGATACAAATGGAGTTATCTGATTTGTGTTGAGGTAACATACACACTTCTACCAACAAACACACACAGCAACACACACACACCAACACACACACACACCAACACACACACACACGCACACAATCATTATGTGTGAATTAACTTTTTAAACATTTAAGGTGGTGGAAATGCCAGAAACCCTCCTTTAACTGTAACACACTGCCTACAAGAGTGGAAGTATCATACACTTACCCACAAATCTATACAACTAAAAGAACAATATTCTCAAAAGACAGCAATGATGGTGGTAGCTGATGTCTCTCAACATTGTAATCCCAGTGAGGCATTGAAAAGGGATCATTTCTTTTAACTTCTCAACTTTAGTAAGAGAGAGAGAGAGAGAGAGAGAGAGAGAGAGAGAGAGAGAGAGAGAGAGAGAGAGAGAGAGAAGCATACTCCAGCCTTCTCTTTGCTTTTTAACAACTGAGCACTACAACAAGCCAAGAAAATCTGTCTTTCAGGGAATGTGGAAGGGACTTAAGCTTGTGTTACTGAGCCCAGAATCATGAAGCAAGCCATCAGAAGGAGGCTCCTACACAGGGCAGGACACAGGACTAAAGACTGTGCTCTTTTACTCCATGGTGCCCACAGTGAAGAATCTGACTTCCATCCATATGATTCTCAGGAAAGGATCAAAGCCTGCCAGAGAAAAGCTCTCCCCTTCTGAATGAGCGCTGTGCTGGGACACGTTGAGTTTCATGTGGTCATGACCTCCCCTGGACTCTTTTCACTCTACCCCAGAGATCATGGTGTTCTAGCTGAAGTTGAGCCAAAGTCACCTACTTCCTGCCCCAAAGAATGGTCAGCCATTTCTTGAACATTCTTGATAACCCTTCCTGGAATTCAGACCTCAAATTCCCTACATTTGTGAGGAATCCTTGACCTTCCTTGTCAGATGCCACCCACCCACACCAAATCCCAACTCAGCTCACTCTGATTGTAGCTAACTGTCAGGGACATACTGGCTCTGGGGATTTTTGTCTTAAGAACTTAAATCACATGGCTGAGGAGATGGGTCAGTCAGGAAAAGAGCTTGTCTTAGAAGAGCAAAGACCCAAGATCTATTCCCAGGACTTACGTCTTACAACATGAAAAAGAAGACGGGCTAAAGAGATGAGTCAATGGTTGATCGCTCTGGCTGCTCTTCCAGAGGACCCAGGTGCAGTTCCCAGCACCCACGCAGAGGCTCACAACCATCTGTAATCCAAGTCTAGGGAATCTGATACCTTCTTCTGGCCTTGGTGGACATTGCACACACAGGGTACACATACATACATACAGGCAAAATATACATACACATAAAATTAAATATAAATAAATAAAGTTTTAAAAGGGAGAGAAAAGAAAAATGTTAGGTGTGGTTGCAGGTACTCATCTCAGAGCTGTGGAGGGGGAGAAAGATAAATTCCTGAGCCTTCCTGACTAGGCAGAAAAGCCTACTTGAAGGAGCCAGGCCAGTGTAAGATTCTGTCTCAAAACTAGGGGTGGGGGTGAGGGGTTCCAGGCCATTAAGAGACTCAAAACACAAGTTAGACAGCACCTACAGAATGATGTACATGCATGTATATTGCACACAACAATCACATACTTATACACACATATACAACATACACACATATACACATATATGTACAGATATACAACATACAACACATATACATACATATATATATACACACAACATATACAAACATACACACATACACATATACATACATACAAACACACATATGCATATATATACATACACACATATATAACATATACACATATACACATGCATGCACATATATATACAACATGCAACATAAACACATACTACATACACACATATAAATATATACACACGGCATACACAAAAATACACATATACACATACTACATATGGACATACACAAACATACACATATACATACATACACACACATGCACATGCACGCACATATACTAAAAGTAAATGGAATTCAGTCCACATATGATGGATGGAAAGAGACCAGGAAAAGATACAGAGCTTAAAGCATGGGGACCCAAAGAAAAATGTATGTGACCTTGGAATCCCAGTGTGCAGTCTGTCCCTTTGAATAGAAACTGAGATTACAACATGGAATAAGAGCTCATTAGGCAGAGAAGACATAGCCGTGTAAAAACCAACTTCCCACTCTCATCATTCATCTAAAAAAAATTGTGGTATGAGTATTTCCTCTGCATGTATGGGGGCTACCACATGTGTGCAGTACCTGCAGAAGCCAGAAGAGGACATAGTCCCCTGATACTTGGTTTACAGATGGTTGTAAGCTGCTGTGTGGGTGCTGCAAACTGAATTCAAGTCCTCTGCAAGAGCACCAAGTGCTCTGACCTGCTCAGCTATCTCTTCAGTGCCCATCATTCATCTAAATGATGCTTGCAGGGCTCTCTGAGCCCCAAGAGGAGCATTGAAAACCAAATGCTATCCATCCCCGTGTAAGAAGAGCAGAGGCCAGAAGCATGGAGCTCTGAAAGAGACTAAGCCGTGTCATGTTCATCTTCCAGTGTGTGTAAAACAGCTTATAAAATGTCATATTGCAAAAGCTGCCTTTAGAGGTTAACATTTTTACTGTCAAGTTATTATACTTCTGCAACTCCATTATCCTAGGATAAAAGACACAAGGGGGGGCTTTGAGACGTGGGGATGACTCCTGGGGGATCTTAGGCCGATGTTCATTTCATTCTCCATTCTGAATGGCAGAAACAAGGTATCCTGGGTCTACCATCCTGCGTGTGGCCTCATCAGGCAGTGGACAGTTTTGGGTGGTCTGCTATAACCTTTCCCAATCTAAAGACTGCCTACACTACAGAATCAGAGAGAGCACATCTCACAAATATTCACAGAAAAATCCAGAGATTCCCAGATTTAAGCAGTCAGAGGATCAGTTGTCATAGGAACAAAACACTCTTGCAGATCTTACTGCATGTTGCAAAAGGCACTAAGACACAGCAGGGATGTGGACAGTGTCTATTTCTTTATTTCTTCTTAATTTTCAAGTTATTTTTAGTGTGCGAGTGACACACACACACATTGAGGCCAAAGGACAACTTGTGAAGGTCAGCTCTCTTCTTCCACCACGTGGGTCCTGGGCATCAAACTCGGGTTGTCAGACTTGGGCCAAGCATATTCAAACCATGACAGTGCCTTTACCATTCTAGGCTAGCTTTTGCTTCCTAGGATATACACATGAAATCAGGATATGTGCTCTTGCCCCTGCTTTCTTCTTTCATTATGTCAAGCTCAGTCCTTGCTTCTGCCTGGCTGTAGGTGGCCCTGGGCTTTCCTGTGGCTTCTTCCAGGCAGAGACACAGAGGAGGATCAATAGCAGTCAATCAGCATTTTCTATAAGTTACTGTATTATCACAGGTTCCCAGGACAAGGTCCAGCAAGGCAGGACAATAACCAGGGCTGCTCACGTCCCCCAAGGTATGCTAGCTTTTTACTTGTTCCCAAGAGCTTTTTTTAAAGGTTCTGTTCTAACCAGCCTAGTCTACATAACAAGTTCCAGGCCAACATGAGCTATATTGTAGGACTGCTCAAAGGTAAAAATACAACAAAATACAGCAAATACAATAAAATATAATAAATACAATAAAAGTAAAATCTTACAGCTATAACTGTAGAAAGATTATTTGTCCTCAACATTTACTCTTGAATGTCAGAGGAGGATTCGATGTATAATGGATTGCCTTGCATTCTTTCAGGCAACCCTCACATCCAGGGAGAGGCTGCTGTGAGCGGATCCACACCACAGACTGAGGCACAGCAACCTAAGTCTGAGCTGTTCTCACCCTGCTGAACCTGTTATCTTTCAGTCTCCAGGGCTAAGACCTTGCATGAACAACCCTGAGAAACCCAGGCTCTCCTACTCTGTCTTCAACTCACAAAGTCTCTTAGAAACAAAATCAGGAATCCCAGTGTGCTCTGTTATCATATAACCTTTCTCTACCTGAGGCATCTCTTCTGTAAAATAAGAATAAAAAAGCCTCTTTGTTTAACAAACACTTGATGTTGCTGAGACCCGGGAGCTATCCTAGGTGCTGAACACCGAGTGAGGCCAGACACAGGTGCTGAACACAGAGTGAGACCAGACACAGCCTTCTGCGCACATGAGATTTAAAAGCTGATCTGGGAGAGATACATAATTAATGCAATCACATGGTTATATAATAAAGAACTCGGTAGTGGAAAGGCTTTAAAGAAAAAAATTAAAACAAGGGAAAGAACAGAGAATGAAAACAGAAGGTACTGTTGTGGTTAGACTGCAAATCACTCCCACTGCAAAACAGGCAGGATGGAACAAGTTCCCTTCTGAAACAAATAACCGTTAAATTCCAATTCTGTGCTCAGAAAAAAAAAATGTTTATTAAAGATAAAGCTTTTAAAAAGGATTTTTTTCCCCCAGACAAAACCTAATGGAATTGCTAGTTGGACTAATTGAAGAAATGTTAAAGAGGGCCACAGAGATGACATGGTGATTAAGAATGCAAACTGCATTTACAGAAGACCTGAGTTTGGATCCAGGCTCCCACATCCTGTGACAACCACCTGTGATTCCAGCTCCAGGGAATCTGTCGCCACCTACTGGCATTCTTGGACATTGCACTCATATGCGCATACATACATGGACACACACATACACACACACACACACACACACACACGTAATTAAAAATTAAAAAGTAGACTTTGAAAGAGAATGTTAAAGAAGAATCATTTAAGGAGAAGAAATAATGAGTCAGAAATTCAAATCCACACACAGAAATAAGAGCACAAGGAATGGAGTCATTTAAGCAAGACTAAAATTAACATTTTCAGTCATGATTGCTCTGTAGCATAAAATAATAGCAGTATATGTTCACATCGGAAGTAAATATAAAATAGAAGGCAAACTAGAGCAGATGGGAAGGAGCAGTTGGAAATATAAGATTTCATAGGCTATGTATCAATACAACTTTAAAAAAAGTTAAAGAAGTATTTAGCTAAAGGTGAGTTTGGATTCTTTGACACATATTGCAAATAGCAGCTGTGGTGGAAACACAGAATACAAGTGTTTTAATTTTTTTTAACACATCTTGATACTGAGGACAGAACCCAGATTTGTGCACATGCAGAGAGTGCATACTGCCACTGTACTGCACTCTCAGCATAAATATTTTATTTATGAAAAGACAAAAATCGGTAAGTTAATAAATTAAGACAGAATGTTCAATTGGCCAGACGGGCAGGAGAAATGAGGGAGAGAAGCTCAGAGCAGATGGAAAAATAAATTAACAGCAGGACGGCACCTTCCAGTCTAATTCTAAATATGAATGATTTACTTGCATAAATTAATACACCAGTCTCCAATTCATTTTCTACAACCAGGGCCCAAGCACAGAGTCTGTACAAGGAACTCATTATAAGCACAAAAGCTTGGGGACACTAGAGATAAGATGTGGAAGGAAAGATCTGTCATGGAGACCTAATGAAGTTGAAATGGAGAGCCTGTGGGAAGCCCCAACCAGGAGGCTATCGCAGAAATGATTGCTAGCGATAAGGAGAGATGCCACATGGAGAAAGTGGCTTGGGAGATGGCTGGGTGGGTAAAGTACCTCCCACAGAAGCATGAGGAGCTGAGTTCAAATCCCCAGAGCCTCCTAGGAGCATGACACATTTGCGAGGTCAGCACTGAGGTCAGCTGGATAGCCAGTCAGGCTGGATTAATGAGCTTCAGGCTCAGTGAGAGACTCTGCCTCAGAAAATACAGTGTAGACAAACCTCTTCCGGTCAGAAAAGCACCAGGGTAGCTAGGGCGCAGGGTCAGCTGACACTCGCCAGCTACCCACAACACCCGCCACAGGATCTTAAGACTTCTGGTGAGTGGAACACAGCTTCTGCTCCAGTCCAATCACGCGGGACCTGAGACTGCTCTGGTTGGGGAGAGAGAAACCCGGCCTACATAGGGCCACAAGCCTCTTCAGGTCAGAAAAGCACCGGGGTAGCGAGGGCGGAGGGTCGGCTGACACTCGCCAGCTACCCACAACACCCGCCACAGGATCCTAAGACTTCTGGTGAGTGGAAAACAGCTTCTGCTCCAATCCAATTGCGCGCGGGACCTGAGACTGCATTAGTTAGGGAAGCAGAAACCGGCCTGAGTAGGGCCACAGGCCTCATCCGGCCGGATCAGCACAGGGGTAGCTAGAGCGCAGGGTCGGCTGACACCCGCCAGCTACCCACGACCCCCCGCCACAGGATTTTGAGACTGATGGTGAGTGGAACACAGCTTCTGCTCCAGTCCAATCACGCGGAACCTGAGACTGCTCTGGTTGGGGAGAGAGAAATCCGGCCTACATAGGGCCACAAGCCTCTTCCAGTCAGAAAAGCACCGGGGTAGCTAGGGCGCAGGGTCGGCTGACACTCGCCAGCTACCCACAACACCCGCCACAGGATCTTAAGACTTCTGGTGAGTGGAACACAGCTTCTGCTCCAATCCAATTGCGCGTGGGACCTGAGACTGCATTAGTTAGGGAAGCAGAAACCGGCCTGAGTAGGGCCACAGGCCTCATCCGGCCGGATAGCTAGAGCGCAGGGTCGACTGACACCCGCCAGCTACCCACGACCCCCCGCCACAGGATTTTGAGACTGCTGGTGAGTGGAACACAGCTTCTGCTCCAGTCCAATCACGCGGGACCTGAGACTGCTCTGGTTGGGGAGAGAGAAATCCGGCCTACATAGGGCCACAAGCCTCTTCCGGTCAGAAAAGCACCAGGGTAGCGAGGGCGCAGGGTCGGCTGACACTCGCCAGCTACCCACAACACCCGCCACAGGATCCTAAGACTTCTGGTGAGTGGAAAACAGCTTCTGCTCCAATCCAATTGCGCGCGGGACCTGAGACTGCATTAGTTAGGGAAGCAGAAACCGGCCTGAGTAGGGCCACAGGCCTCATCCGGCCGGATCAGCACAGGGGTAGCTAGAGCGCAGGGTCGGCTGACACCCGCCAGCTACCCACGACCCCCCGCCACAGGATTTTGAGACTGATGGTGAGTGGAACACAGCTTCTGCTCCAGTCCAATCACGCGGGACCTGAGACTGCTCTGGTTGGGGAGAGAGAAACCCGGCCTACATAGGGCCACAAGCCTCTTCCGGTCAGAAAAGCACCAGGGTAGCGAGGGCGCAGGGTCAGCTGACACTCGCCAGCTACCCACAACACCCGCCACAGGATCTTAAAACTTCTGGAGAGTGGAACACAGCTTCTGCTCCAATCCAATTGCGCCCCGGACCTGAGACTGCATTAGTTAGGGAAGCAGAAAACCGGCCTGAGTAGGACCACAGGCCTCTTCCAGCTGGACCAGCACCAGGGTACTGCCAGCTACCCACGACCCCCGCCACAGGATTTTGAGACTGCTGGTGAGTGGAACACAGCTTCTGCTCCAATCTTTAAACAGTGACAACGACAACAACTAACCCCAGAGATTACCAGATGGCGAAAGGTAAACCTAATAATCTTACTAACAGAAACCAAGACCACTCACCATCATCAGAACCCAGCACTCCCACTTCTCCCAGTCCAGGACACCCCAACACACCGGAAAAGCTAGACACGGATCTAAAAGCATATCTCCTGATGATGGTAGAGGACTTCAAGAAGGACTTTAATAACACACTTAAAGAAATACAAAGGAACACTGGTAAACAGGTAGAAGACAGTAAAGAGGAAGCACAAAAATCCCTTAAAGAATTGCAGGAGAACACAGCTAAAGAGTTTCAAATCCTTAAAGAAAAACAGGATAACCTAATCAAACAGGTAGAAGTCCTTAATGAAAAACAGGAAAACACATCCAAACAGATGATGGAAATGAACAAAACCATACTAGACCTAAAAAGGGAAGTAGACACAATAAAGAAAACCCAAAATGAGGCAACACTGGAGATAGAAACCCTAGGAAAGAAATCTGGAACCATAGATACCAGCATCAGCAACAGAATACAAGAGATGGAAGAGAGAATCTCAGGTGCAGAAGATTCCATAGAGAACATTGGCACAACAATCAAGGAAAATGTAAAATGCAAAAAGATCCTAACTCAAAACATCCAAGAAATACAGGACACAATGAGAAGACCAAACCTACGGATAATAGGAGTGGATGAGAATGAAGATTTTCAACTCAAAGGACCAGCAAATATCTTCAACAACATTATAGAAGAAAACTTCCCAAATCTAAAGAAAGAGATGCCCATGAACATACAAGAAGCCTACAGAACTCCAAATAGACTGGACCAGAAAAGAAATACCTCCCGACACATAATAATCAGAACAACAAATGCTCTAAATAAAGATAGAATACTAAAAGCAGTAAGAGAAAAAGGCCAAGTAACATATAAAGGCAAGCCTATCAGAATTACACCAGATTTTTCACCAGAGACTATGAAAGCCAGAAGATCCTGGACGGATGTTATACAGACACTAAAAGAACACAAATTCCAGCCCAGGCTACTATAACCAGCCAAACTCTCAATTAACATAGATGGAGAAACCAAAGTATTCCACGACAAAACCAAATTCACACATTATCTCTCCACGAATCCAGCCCTTCAAAGGATAATAACAGAAAAAAACCAATACAAGGACAGGAACCACGCCCTAGAAACAAGAAGGTAATCCCTCAACAAACCTAAAAGAAGACAGCCACAAGAACAGAATGCCAACTTTAACAACAAAAATAACAGGAAACAACAATTACTTTTCCTTAATATCTCTTAATATCAATGGACTCAACTCCCCGATAAAAAGACATAGACTAACAAACTGGCTACACAAACAAGACCCAACATTTTGCTGCTTACAGGAAACTCATCTCAGAGAAAAAGATAGACACTACCTCAGAATGAAAGGCTGGAAAACAATTTTCCAAGCAAATGGTATGAAGAAACAAGCTGGAGTAGCCATTCTAATATCTGATAAGATTGACTTCCAACCCAAAGTCATTAAAAAGGACAGGGAGGGACACTTCATACTCATCAAAGGTGAAATCCTCCAAGAGGAACTATCAATCCTGAATATCTATGCTCCAAATACAAAGGCAGCCACATTCATTAAAGAAACTTTAGTAAATCTCAAAGCACACATTGCACCTCATACAATAATAGTGGGAGACTTCAACACACCACTTTCACCAATGGACAGATCATGGAAACAGAAACTAAACAGGGACACAGAGAAACTAAGAGAAATTATGAATCAAATGGATCTGGCAGATATCTACAGAACATTCTATCCTAAAACAAAAGGATATACCTTCTTCTCAGCACCTCATGGTACCTTCTCCAAAATTGACCACATAATTGGTCACAAAACAGGCCTCAACAGATACAAAAATATTGAAATTGTCCCATGCATCCTATCAGATCACCATGGACTAAGGCTGATCTTCAATAACAAAATAAATAATAGAAAGCCAACCTTCACGTGGAAACTGAACAACACTCTTCTCAATGATACCTTGGTCAAGGAAGGAATAAAAAAAGAAATTAAGGACTTTTTAGAGTTCAATGAAAATGAAGCCACAACATACCCAAACTTATGGGACGCAATGAAAGCATTTCTAAGAGGAAAACTCATAGCTCTGAGTGCCTCCAAAAGGAAACTAGAGAGAGCACACATTAGCAGCTTGACAACATACCTAAAAGCACTAGAACAAAAGGAAGCAAATTCACCCAAGAGGAATAGACGGCAGGAAATAATCAAACTCAGGGGCGAAATCAACCAAGTGGAAACAAGAAAAACTATTCAAAGAATCAACCAATCAAGGAGCTGGTTCTTTGAGAAAATCAACAAGATAGATAAACCCTTAGCCAGACTCACTAGAGGGCACAGGGAAAGCATCCTAATTAACAAAATCAGAAATGAAAAAGGAGACATAACAACAGATCCTGAAGACATCCAAAACACCATCAGATCCTTCTACCAAAGGCTATACTCAACAAAACTGGAGAACCTGGATGAAATGGAGAAGTTCCTAGACAGACACCAGCTACCAAAGTTGAATCAAGATCAGGTTAATGATCTAAACAGCCCTATATCCCCCAAAGAAATAGAAGCAGTCATTAATAGTCTCCCAACTAAAAAAAGCCCAGGACCAGATGGGTTTAGTGCAGAGTTCTATCAGACCTTCAAAGAAGATCTAATCCCAGTTCTTCACAAACTATTCCACAAAATAGAAACAGAAGGTACTCTACCCAACTCATTCTATGAAGCCACAATTACTCTGATACCTAAACCACAAAAAGACCCAACAAAGATAGAAAACTTCAGACCAATATCCCTTATGAATATTGATGCAAAAATCCTCAATAAAGTTCTTGCTAACCGAATCCAAGAACACATCAAAACAATCATCCATCCTGACCAAGTAGGTTTCATCCCAGGGATGCAGGGATGGTTCAATATACGGAAATCCATCAACGTAATCCAGTATATAAACAAACTCAAAGACAAAAACCACATGGTCATCTCCTTAGATGCGGAAAAAGCATTTGACAAGATCCAACACCCATTCATGATAAAAGTCTTGGAAAGATCAGGAATTCAAGGCCCATACCTAAACATGATAAAAGCAATCTACAGCAAACCAGTAGCCAACATCAAAGTAAATGGTGAGAAGCTTGAAGCAATCCCTCTAAAATCAGGGACTAGACAAGGCTGTCCACTTTCTCCATACCTATTCAACATTGTACTTGAAGTCCTAGCCAGAGCAATTCGACAACAAAAGGAGATCAAAGGGATACAAATTGGAAAAGATGAAGTCAAAATATCACTTTTTGCAGATGATATGATAGTATATATAAGTGACCCTAAAAATTCCACCAGAGAACTCCTAAGCCTGATAAACAGCTTCGGTGAAGTAGCTGGATATAAAATTAACTCAAACAAATCAATGGCCTTTCTCTACACAAAGAATAAACAGGCTGAGAAAGAAATTAGGGAAACAACACCCTTCTCAATAGTCACAAATAATATAAAATATCTTGGCGTGACTCTAACTAAGGAAGTGAAAGATCTGTATAATAAAAACTTCAAGTCTCTGAAGAAAGAAATTATAGAAGATCTCAGAAGATGGAAAGATCTCCCATGCTCATGGATTGGCAGGATCAACATTGTAAAAATGGCTATCTTGCCAAAAGCAATCTACAGATTCAATGCAATCCCCATCAAAATTCCAAATCAATTCTTCAACGAATTAGAAAGTGCAATCTGCAAATTCATCTGGAATAACAAAAAACCTAGGATAGCAAAAACTCTTCTCAAGGATAAAAGAACCTCTGGTGGAATCACCATGCCGGACCTAAAGCTCTACTACAGAGCAATTGTGATAAAAACTGCATAGTACTGGTATAGTGACAGACAAATAGACCAATGGAATAGAATTGAAGACCCAGAAATGAACCCACACACCTATGGTCACTTGATCTTCGACAAGGGAGCTAAAAACATCCAGTGGAAGAAAGACAGAATTTTCAACAAATGGTGCTGGCACAACTGGTTGTTAACATGTAGAAGAATGCGAATCGATCCATTCCTATCTCCTTGTACTAAGGTCAAGTCTAAGTGGATCAAGGAACTTCACATAAAACCAGAGACACTGAAACTTATAGAGGAGAAAGTGGGGAAAAGCCTTGAAGATATGGGCACAGGGGGAAAATTCCTGAATAGAACAGTAATGGCTTGTGCTGTAAGATCGAGAATTGACAAGTGGGACCTCATGAAACTACAAAGCTTCTGCAAGGCTAAAGACACCATCAATAAGACAAAAAAACCACCAACAGATTGGGAAAGGATCTTCACCTATCCTAAATCAGATAAGGGACTAATATCCAATATATATAAAGAACTCAAGAAGGTGGACTCCAGAAAGTCAAATAACCCCATTAAAAAATGGGGCTCAGAACTGAACAAAGAATTCTCACCTGAGGAATACCGAATGGCAGAGAAGCACCTGAAAAAATGTTCAACATCCTTAATCATCAGGGAAATGCAAATCAAAACAACCCTGAGATTCCACCTCACACCAGTCAGAATGGCTAAGATCAAAAATTCAGGTGACAGCAGATGCTGGGGAGGATGTGGAGAAAGAGGAACACTCCTCCATTGTTGGTGGGATTGCAAGCTTGTACAACCACTCTGGAAATCAGTCTGGCGGTTCCTCAGAAAATTGGACATAGTACTACCGGAGGATCCAGCAATACCTCTCCTGGGCATATATCCAGAAGATGTCCCAACCGGTAAAAAGGACACATGCTCCATCCACTATGTTCATAGCAGCCCTATTTATAATAGCCAGAAGCTGGAAAGAACCCAGATGTCCCTCAACAGAGGAATGGATACAGAAATTATGGTACATTTACACAATGGAGTACTACTCAGCTATTAAAAAGAATGAATTTATGAAATTCCTAGCCAAATGGATGGACCTGGAGGGCATCATCTTGAGTGAGGTAACACAATCACAAAAGAACTCACACAATATGTATTCACTGATAAGTGGATATTAGCCCAAAACTTAGGATACCCAAGATATAAGATACAATTTGATAAACGCATGAAACTCAAGAAGAATGAAGACCAAAGTGTGGACACTGTGCACCTTCTTAGAATTGGGAACAAAACACCCAGGGAAGGAGTTACAGAGACAAAGTTTGTAGCTGTGATGAAAGGATGGACCATTTAGAGACTGCCGTATCCAGGGATCCATCCCATAATCAGCTTCTAAACGCTGACACCATTGCATACACTAGCAAGATTTTGCTGAAAGGACCCAAATATAGCTGTCTCTTGTGAGACGATGCCGGGGCCTAGCAAACACAGGAGTGGATGTTCACAGTCAGCTATTGGATGTATCACAGGGCTCCCAATGGAGAAGCTAGAGAAAGTACCCAAGGAGCTAAAGGGATCTGCAACCCTATTGTTGGAACAACATGATGTACTAACCAGAACCCCGGAGCTCTTGTCTCTAGCTGCATATGTATCGAAAGATGACCTAGTCGGCCATCACTGGAAAGAGAGGCCCATTGGACTTGCAAACTTTATATGCCCCAATATAGGGGAATGCCAGGGCCAAAAGAATGGGAATGGGTGGGTAGGGAAGTGGGGGGCGCTATGGGGGACTTTTGGGATAGTATTGGAAATGTAATTGAGGAAAATATGTAATAAAAATATTAAAAATTAAAAAAAAATAAATAAAGTAAAAATAGAAAGTTAAAAAAAAAAAAGAAATATAGTAGTCACCTATAATAGAGTATAATTTCCAGGAAGAGTCACCTGTCTCTGGATACCCATGATTCATATAAAAGCTGTGCTTTTTTATTTTTTTGTCTCTACTACCACAACGCCAGGCCTAGCCTCATATTCTTAACATTATTAGTTAAATATATATATATAACACCAGGACACTATTTTTAGTCTCTTAATACGATCCACTTTGCTGGTTTTGATGTTTGGATAACACCTAACTTTGATTGAGAGATCCCATCAAAAGAAAGTTCATATAGTTCACTCGCCTACTAGATACGTAGGAGCCTTCAACAGTGACCCACAGTGATGCTGCTGCTACAATCACTGGCTACACAAACCCTAAAAAAAAAAAAAAAGAAAAAAGAAAATACAGTGTAGAACACAGAAGAAGGTAGCTGATACTGACCTCTGGTTTCCACATGCATGCACATAGATTGATATGCATATGTGCACACACCCACATGAAACATATAAACACCACACACACACATAGGCACACACACATGATGACTTATACATATACATATGTATACATACCCACATGAAATATATAAATACCACACAGACACACAAACATGATTAAATTTTTCCAAATGTATGTACGGGCTTGCATGTACAGGAGACTAAAGCTAATTTAGCTGGAGTAGGCAGTACAAACAGTTACGTCACTGACTTTGACATTTAACACACTTCTCTCAGTAATGAAAGCCACTAAGGTCAGAAATGGCCCTGACCAGCAGCATCCACCCATTGGAACCCATCAGCCTTTGTAGAGAAGCAGGTTATACACTCTGCTCCACTGACCACAGAGCGAGCGTTCAACAAGAAAGCCTTGATTTTAGACGGTAGGCCGTGAAAACCAAGGCTAAGAATCCCCACAGCATGTCAGCTGCCACTGCCCCTGCCCAGACCACCTACAGGATTTCCTCTTTGTCTCTGTGATTTGGGCTATTTTCTTTTTAAATACTTCCTTAGCCCCATTATTTGGGCTTAACACACACACACACACACATACACACACACACACACACACACACAAATAAAAATGAAAATAAATCTTTTTTAAAATCAAGATCATTGCTGTTGTGCATTACATTTGTAATATTCCTATTTTATTCTCTTTCTTATGACTTTAATCCCTGCTAAAATTACCCATCCACTCATTTACGTTGTCAGTCATTTCCAGTCTAGCCTTTAACATGTCAATCACAGTTATCCTAAATTCTAGCCTGGAAGTTCCACAATCAGAGTGAGAGCTAGTCTGGTTATGAATCACTAATACCCTCCTCGGGGGTATGTCTTCATATCAATTTTTCACGTGCTTTGGGATGAATGTGTTCAAGCTCATACAAAGGGTGCTGAGAGGAACTGCTTCTGCGATCGGCAATGGGCATGCCCGTCCCCCAAGGCCTTTGATGATGGGTTTACTGATCTATCCAAGTCTGGGATTGGTCTGAAGTGTTTGTCAGGGTCGTGTTCAGGGTACCAAGGGCTGCTGAGTCCTCACCCCTCCCTCACGATTAAAAGATGAGATGGTCTCCCATAGCTTATTTCTTGATCTTCTACTTCTTGGCTTTGGATCTTTGCACTGTTATCCAGGGAGTCTGCCTCTATGGCTCTCCCAGCTGCAGTCACCATGGTTTCCTCTTATGCTGTTCTCTTCAGTGGAAGTCTAGGGCCGCATCCTCTGCATCAGAATGGGGTTTGTACCCACACTGCAGAGAATGTGCACAGAGAGGATGAGCCCGTATCCATTGCCGCGATGAAATATCCTGACGAAAAGCAACATACAGGAGAAATGGTTTATTCCAGCTCAGATTTTCAGTCTACAGACCATTACTGTGTGTAGGTCACAGTGGCTAGAGCCCGAGATGGGTCGTATCACATCATATCACAGAAGAGCAGAGAGAAGAAAATACATGTGTTTGCTTGCTTGCTTCACTCTCATACAGCACAGAGGCCAAAGCATGAAACAGTGCTGTCACTCAGCTCCCACTGGAGCAGGGAGGGGGTGAGGGATGTACCACCTCAATTAAGACAACTCCAACAGATGTGCTCACAAGCCAACCTTCAAAGATGATTCTAGTTTGTGTCAGGTTGACAGTTGAAGCTGACCATGACACTGCCATAGAGGCATGGGGAATGCATAACATATCTGAAGCTAAAACCTAGGGACCAGAATCAGTGATGCTCTGAGCATGCCTCTAGAGACAGAGCAAGTCAGGGAGCTTGCGTTCTTGAGGAGGTCCAGCTGAGCTGTAATGGTACCCAGTGTAATCACACATGGTGCCCAAGGGCATGGGCCTCTCTGGCTACATCCGTTCCAAATGAAAAACAAGATGGAGTTGCTTCTCACATTGACTTGAGATGTTCAAGACACCTTCCCAAGAGGACGTGGGGCTCCTGCCTCGACTAAACTTATTTCCATCAGTTACCTGTAGGCAGCTGTCTACATCCCACTAAGCAAGGTTCAACCCCTGCACTACACAAAAGCATGATCCAAACTCTGCTGCCCCTTATGAGGACTCCATGAGGTCCAGACCCGTGACCCCATGCAAAGTGCTTGTCCATGAGATAATATCATTTGTGCATTCCATCTCAAGGAAATTGAGATAATAAGGAGATTTGAAAAGCCTTAGCACTTAAGAACACAGGATGAGATCCAAACCCTTCTTACTCATCAAAGGATGCCCAGAGGAAGGAAGTGTCTCCCTCCTGAGAGCCCAGCATGAGGTGCTGCCCAGCTTCCTGCTCCAGTTTTTCTCAGTCCTGAGCCTGCTGGGAGAAGCTTGCTGAGCAGGTGCCCACAGCACAAGCACAGGGGTCAGGAAGCTAAGGTGCTTGGGGGGGGTGCATAAATTAGCCACATAAAAGGAAAGTATCTGTGCAGGTTAAGCATCTTGTAAAGGGATGGTAGGGAGTCAGACCAAGCCAAGATTTTTGCAGAGGCCCCGATGAGAGGAAAAAGGGAACTTTACTTCTGAGTCTTTGTCCAGGACCAGACATGACAAAGCCACATAGGCAAACACATACAATCACACACACCCAAGGATGAACTCAGTGTTTTGAAGCAGTAAAGGTTGTGCTTTCTGGGGTCCCAATTCTTCCTCTTGGGCAGTGATTAACAGTCCTTCGGCAGCTGTGTCTGAGGTATCCCATGTTCTCTTTCCAACGTTGTCTGACTTAGCTCTCTGCTGAGCTTGGTCAGCCCTTCCTCCTGCCGCCTGACCCCACAAATAGTATACATGATGGTGTAGTTCTTAATAAACTTGCTTGGCATAAGTCAACAATGTATTCAAGTCTGGTCCCAGCTATTGCTTTTGTTTTCTTTATTTATCATCCTCCGTCCTCCCCTTGACACCTTGCCATTTGGGGACCCCTATTCCTATGGGTTCGGGTGAAGGGATTAAGGACTGTGAAGGGATGTAGCACATGCCTGTAAAACCCTGCACTTAGGAAACTGGAGAAGGAGCGTTGCCACATTTGTGAAGGCAGCCTGGGAAACACAGTGAGTCATTAGAGAGTGAGGCTGTGAACAGAGGGGAGGAGAGAGGGAGGGATGGAAGAAGAGGGAGAAAAGGAAGGAGAGGAGAGGAGAGGAGAGGAGAGGAGAGGAGAGGAGAGGAGAGGAGAGGAGAGGAGAGGAGAGGAGAGGAGAGGAGAGGAGAGGAGAGGAGAGGAGAGGAGAGGAGAAAGAGGGAAGGAGAGAGAGGGAGGGAGGGAAAGAGAGTAAAGGAAGTAGAAAAGGAGAGAGAAAAGGAAGGAGAAAGGGAGGGAAGGAAGGAGAGAGAGGGAGGAGAGGGGGAAAGAAGAGAGAAGGAGAGGGGAGAGGGGGAAGTAGAGGGAAGAGAGAATAGGAGAGGGGAGGGAGGGAGGGAGGGAGGGAAGAAGAAAAGGAAAGAGAGTAAAGGAGAGAGGGAGAGAGAGACAGAGAGAGAGACAGACAGACAGAGAACTCTTTTCCAGGTTTGTATTTTTAAAACATTTAAAAACTACTTCTGGCTTTTGTTACCATTTGTTTTAAGAAAAGAAACTTCTGAGCCAGATAAATGTCTATTAGGTTGGTAATTTGCTTGCATAAAAGCATGAGTATGTAAGCCAAATCCCCAGCACCCGTTTATTTAAAAGCCCCGTGCATCAGCATAAACATATAATCCCAGCACTGGTGAAGTGGAGACAGACAAACCCCAGGCCTCACTGCTCGGTCGGCCTAACTGGAATCAGGGAGTTCCAGGTTTGGTGAGAGACTTATTCTCAAAAACAGACAAACAAAACACAAGGTCTATTTAGTACCTGTGGAAGAATACCACCTGAGGTTGTCCTCTGACCCCCATACACACTTACACACATATGCAGTGTGCCTGCACACACATGAACACGCACCTGCATGCACAAAGAACAGAAAGAGACTTTTGCCAAAAAATACTGTGAACTCTGAACATAAGGGGTCAGCCTCAAGGGCCGACAGTTTCCCTCCAGACAGGAAAGGAGAAAGTCGACACAAACGCCAGCCTTCTCGCCACCTGCTTCAGAGCACAGAAAGGTCTCAGCTGAGAGACCCGCCCAGCACAGCCAAGTTTGTCCACTGCTGCCAAGGAGTGGCTGGATGCCCAAGCTCACATCACAGGGGAAGATTTCCAACGTGATCCTTTGCTTAATTCTCTATTTCCAGCCCCTGGTTCTGTTGCACATTTATGCTATTCTCAAATATTACCACCATTTGACCCTCTGCCCCTTCCATGTGTGTGCATGGACACACAAACACACTCTAGGCTGACTTGTGAGCCCCCACCCACCCAACCAGGGACCTGCCTGTCTCTACCTTCTGCACAATAGGGTCACAAGCCTGAGCAACCATGCTGGTTTCCTTACAGGGGCTCTAGGGATCGAACTCAGGTCCTTTTGCTTGCAAGGCAAACACTTTACCAAGCCGTCTCCCCAGCCCACTTAGGGCCTCTTTAGCTACAAAGTAGAGAACTTCAACAAGGAAAGGAGAGCTTTTTCGTACTGGATTCTGCTCAAGAAACAGGCTTGAACCAGTGCCTGGAAACAAAAGGGTCTGTACCCTTGCCTTGGCTCTGTCCTCTCCGATTTCTTCCCCCCACTTCGTACAATGGTTAATTCTACTGTCCCCACTCAGGCACACACACCCTGCGATGGGCACTTCACCCTTTAACCGTTTCGACCACAACTCACTGATTTCAAACCCTCGGAGACTTGGATTGGCCAGCAAGAACCCTCCGAGAATCGGATTGGCCAGCCTTAGCTGGCTCCAAGCGTAAACATGGCTGCCAGCGGCCCACGCACATGCGTGAGGAGAGGTGAGAGGAGATAATTATCAGAGAGAAAGAAAAATCAGAAAAAGTAAGGATAATTACCCCAACCTGGGAAGGCAGCCCGCAAGGTGTCCACCGTGTTGATATAATTAAGTGAGTGCGGGTTTCAAACCAGCTGCTTCCTCATTAGAGGGAGCTGATACCATGTTCCCTGGGAGCCAAGAGTCACCGTACTGCGTTTCCCTATTTTGGTTCCCGTTTTCCAAATTTCTACTCTTCTCAGTTAGTAATCACTGCATCTCCTGTCCAAACCCTGCTATGCACACACTCGCCTTTTATTGGGGAGCCAAGGGGGATTGGATGGGCTGTGGCTCTATAGGTCATCTGTTAGAGCCACCACTGCTAGCCCTGACTATGGACTTATGTCCTGCTAACCTCCCTAGTCCTGGTTTGGGATCTGTCTGAATTGGCCCCATGATGCCCTAGACATCGCATATTGAAGTTCTTCTCCCTGTTCTCAAGTGATGATCTCTAAAGTGTTTCTCCTATAGATAGCTGCAAAAAGATGGATTCCAGTGCCTAGCACATCACAGGGGCACCCAGCCTCCTGTCCCATAAGCACCAAATCCTATATTATTCCTCATTCCACACTGAACATGGTGATCATTCACTTGGTGCTGCATTAAAAACTTATCAAGGAGTAAACAGGCAAGAGGATTCCTGCTCATCCATCCATCCATCCATCCATCCATCCATCCAGTTAATGTCTGGAGTTAATGAGATGCTGTGGTTAGTGATGGAAATGGAATCCCCACCTTCATCAGCTCATTCTACTGTGAGAGACAGAAATGCACATGAACAGCCAGAGGTCAACGGGTAAGTATAACATCATCAGATGGTGGCAGAGGCACAGATGACGATAAGGACGTGCAGAGAAGATGGGTGTAACCCATTCAGACCTCTCCTGTGGGCTTCCCTTAATTTCCCAGTGGTTTTTGGCTTTGATGAGATGGGAGGTGGGCTCTCTCTAATCTATCCCTCACACTTGCCAAAATCACATTCCTGCCCAGTTAATGTCTTCGGTTTTTCACTCAAGAATGCCTCCCAGTAATGGAAGGAGAGAACTAACTGACCACCACAGTCAAGCCCTAACCTGTCCTTCCTACCTCACCCTGATACACCTCTTCCTCCCAGTGCCTTCAGCCAGGGGGCTGAGTCTAGCTGGCTTCTCCATACACGTGGAGGACACTCCTCAGCTCTATCTCTGCGGTGAGCTGCCCCAGAATTATCAAGCAGTCACAGTCATCAGTTAAGTTGCCCCAGCTCAGCTAACAGAGCCCATGCTTTCTCCCTTCACCGGCCTTGCAGAAGAAAGCCCAGGAAACCACAAACAGGGCCTCTCTTTCCAGTCCTCCAAGACTCAGTGGTTAATTTGGAAACACATTAACATCTCTGACACCTACAGCAGGAACCTTCCCAAGGAAGATTTTGTTTACATTGGTTTGTCTGTCAAGTTTTCATCTTTCTTTGTCCTAAATGTTGACCTAGAGGAAAAGGCTCTGGCCATGTACGACCTCCAGTTTCCACAGCAAACACCAAATCACTCATCCCATCCCTGAGGCCCAGCAGGCTCTCCCTCAAGAGATTTTTAAATAAAGAAAGTGAGTAAGATTCCTCGCTTACATTCTCACAAGGACATGCAAGGGGACAGCATCACTGAAAGAAGAGAGGAGGAAGTGAGTGAGAGACCATGAGAAGAGAAGATGACAGCATCCCATCCAGGCACAGACCTGTCCTCTAGCTCCTGGCATCCCTCACCTCAGCCTTCCTACAGTGGGTTTCTAAAAAACCGCATCCTCCCTTGTATCTAGGAAGGCTTTGAGGATTCAGTCTCCCCAACCTCAAACCAGGAGACCTGGAGAACACAGCTCTGCCTCAGGTTTCTGAGGCTCAGGGCTCACAGGAAATGAGCCTGTGAGCCAATCCACAAGCCAAGCCCAAAAGATATCCTTTACAGATGAACAAAACCTCATTGTGTGGGGGCTTGAGATGTGGCTATCAGGACCTATGCACTGTCCTGAGTTGAATATCCAACACCAAAACATTGCGTGTACCTCTACATTTTTTTAACCTTTTGTCTGTTGATGAATATCCAGGCTGATTTGACATCCAGTCAAACTCAGGTGTGGACCACTGTGCCTATTTGATGTGGTGTTGAAGATCGGATCCCAAGGTTTCATCCAAGCTAGGCAAGTGCTCGACCAACTAAACCACAATGAGGATAGATGAGCACATGTCTCTGTGCTATGCTGGTGTAGATTCCCTTGGGTGTACTCCCACAAGTTGCCTCTCTGGGTTTCTCTGGGCTTCTTCAAGGTCCATCAGCCCTTGCTGCAGTATCTCTGCCAAAAGCTCATACTGCAGAAGTGGGTCTGAAAAGGCCTTCTCCTGGCAGAGGAGCCTTTCTAGTTGCTGTTAGCTGTCTCTATCATCTGATAGGGCTGGTCCCTGAGCTCCTGTGGATGAAGTCAGCTCACTGATTCTTCAACAAGTCCACAGTCTGTGCTTCAGTGGACATGTATCACCACCTTGGACTTCAACTAAGAGATGCTGTTGTTGGCAATAAAATGTCTTGTCTCTCCAGGTTGTGTTCTGATTTGGTTTGGTTTGGTTTGGTTTGGTTTGGTTTGGTTTGGTTTGGTTTGGTTTGTTTGTTTGTTTGTGTGTGTGTTTGTTTGTTGAGACAAGGTCCCAAGTATTCCATTCTGGCCTCAAACTCCCTAGGTAGCTGAGGATGACCTTGAACTTGTGGTCTTCCTGCCTCCACTTCCTGAGTTCTGGGATACCGGGGCACACACTACCGTGCCTGGTTTCTGTGGTGCTGGGGATGGAACCCAGGGCCCCATGCTCGCAATGTAAGCACTCTACCAACTGAGCTCCACCCCTAGTCCTTCAACCATAATGTTCTGTGTGCTCACTTCATCCTTTACAGGATTGCGACATCATGACTGCCCCAAGACGACTCCACTGTGTGCTCTCTGCCATCTGCTCAGCATGTTCACTGCTGCAGATGCTTCTAGAAGGCCAGTTTTCTTCTATAGCTCCAACTAACCACAGCGTTCTTCATCACAATGCTCACCGGCCTTACCTGTGTATGCGATGGTTTGTACCCTTGATACCTACCCATCCTCCCATAGCCTGCACACCACAAATACCCTCCCCCCTGGTTATAAATCCTCAGGACCTATCAATGACCCCTAAACTCCACAGGTCACATTTACAGAGGAAGCATACAAGCTTCCGGAGTCACCTAATCCCTCCCGGGACCGTGTGCACATTATTGTTCTGGACCTCAGTCCTTTCCACTCTGCAGTGAGCATGGCCTTGCTGCTGTCCAAAGGGACAGTGTGAACCTCAGGTAAAGGGCTCAGCAGAGAGTGATAGACAGATGAAGGTTCTCCATTCCTGCCTTTTATAAGTTGTCAATTTAAATAGACTCTTTATGAGTATGTTTGGGGGTGGGGGGAGCAGTATTCATGGATTTAGTAAGTAGTTCTGAAATGGGGGTCGGGGGGGGGGTGCCCAGTGCCTTCCTGGTGATGCTGAGAGGCTGTTGCATGATTCACAAGCTTGGAGAGGACAGAAGCCTCCTTGGAGTCCCAAGACTCTCAGAGGTCAGGAAGACCAGCCTGCCCCTCCCCCACACATCTCTGAGACAGAGACAATCAACCCAAAGCCAGACTTGCAACCCTTTTGAAACAACTTGAAAATCCACAAGGCAGGGGCCTGGAGCAGCCCTAGGGGGAATGCACAGGCCTGGGCTATGATTCACACTCTTTCTTTTTGACCTTCAGCTGGAACCATGATACACCGTATATTAAACTGGCCAGAAGACAGCTTGTGGCTAAAGAGAAACCGTAACAGCAATTATCAACTGCATATTCTGTGCCAGATTCTGAGGGGGAGGGGGAGGGGAAGGGGAGGGAGCAGTACCCATGGAGACCAGAGAAAGGGCATTAGATCCTCTTGTGCTGGACTGTGGGTGCTGGGAACCCAACTCAGGTCCTCTGCAAGAACAGCCAGTGTTCCAGCCCCTCTACTAGGCTATAAATATGAGTCTTATTTATACCGTATTATCATTTTTGTTTGTTTGTTTGTTTGAAAGGAGGCATCAAATAGCCCAAATCGGCCTTGTACTCTCTGTGCAGGATGGCCCTGTAACACAAGTGGAGCATAGCATCTGAGGACACGTGACTCTGTTCTCAGGCCATGGTCAGTCATCTTTGGCTCCCGAATAAACTATCTTTTATTCTCTTTGGCCCCGAGGTCAAAACTGTGTTTCTACACTGTCACCTTGAACGTCTGAGTCTCCAGAACCCACCTCCTGAGTGCTGGAATAGCAGACAGGATAGCAGAGAGAGGGATGTGTTATTATTCCCAGTGGGTGCTGTGCTGAGGGTCAAACCTAGAGCTCCTTGCATGCTAGAGGAGCCATCTACCAGCTGAGCCTCATTCCCCAGCCCTCTACTGTACTATCTTTACTAAAGCACTTTCTCTAGTGAGCCAGGTTGACCCCACCCTACCCCACCCCCCAGCAGAGCTCTGAAGTCAGACTAATAAATCCTGTAGGTCCTTCAGCACTGGGGTAGGTCAACAAAAACACATGTAAGTCCACCATCCCTGTCTGGCCTTTAAATGTAGCCACCTCAGCATGCAGTTATCCCCCTCTATACCCATGGAGAAATAAGCCAGACTGACATCCATGTGTTAACTGATGGTTAGACACGGGGCTGCCAGGAAGACTCTGATAGATTCATCAGCCTGCCTGCTCTCAGGTGCATATGCCATTGGGAATGATACTTTTGAAAACTGAAGGCAGAAAGCGCTTTCCAGACTAAACCATCTGAGGTGACTCTCATCAGGGAAGTCACTTTGGGGCTGGCTGCATGAGGCCTTTTTGTTTTCAGAAGGGCTTGGCGGAACCAACAAGATGGCTCTCTGGATAAAGATGCTAGCTGCCAAGCCTGAATACTTGAGTTTGATCCCCAGGACCCACAGGGTAGAAGGAGTGAACAAACTCCTGCAAGCTGTCCTCTGACCTCCATATGTGCTTCAGGGCACATACACGAGAGAGCATGCATGCGCGCACACACGCATGTACACACACACACACACACACACACACACACACACAAGAAAACCAAAGATGCAAAGATGGATGGACAGCACCTGAAAAAGGACACCTGTAAGTTGACTTCTGGCTTCTATCATGCAAACATGCAGGCATGTACAAGCACAATCCTACACACACACACACACACACACATGCACACACACAAGAATATATAAGCTTTTACTTCTGGGCCCTTATCAACTTGGCCAGGTAATGGCAGCAAGCAGTGCTGTCCCCTCTAGTGGGAGGCTGCGGGACCCACCCCTCTGCTCCCGGAAGGCCCTCATCTGAACACTCTTAGCTGAAACAGAATTTACATTCCCACCAGCTACACAAGGCAGCATTCATTTCTAAAATCCATATCAGTCTGCTGATATGCATCAATAAGGCACTGAGTTGCCAGCAGTGAATCCCCTGAGTGTCTGGGGGAGACGTGAGAGTCTCAACTGTCTCCTTTTTAAGTCATCACCTCTTGTGCAGCAAGAGCTCTTGTCAGACACTGGTTCCTAACATCTTTGGTTGCCCCGTCGACGTTGAGACATTTAAGAGAAGGGAGACACATTTTCATCTGTGAAAGACAGCATAACCTCTCAGGGTAAGCTTGGCAGAAGTCAGTTTGAGGACAGTTCAAGAGTAGAGGGATTTTTTAAAAGCCCCAAATCAGTGTCGCAAGCCTTTGCAGGAACTGCATGCCCCGTGAAACTGGGACACTCTTTTAATGCAGTGGTCAGAGCTCCAAGACTCAAATCCCATCCTGACACCTCATAACTGCCCTCTGTGGCTTCTCATCAGTAGAGTGTGGAGTTTAACAGCCAACCCCCTCGGGGGTTAGAAATACTGCGGGACCTGGTAGATGTAGAGAGTCTGGGTACACAATACATAGTATTTATTTCATACAAAGTTGGTGCCTAAGAGGCTAAGGTGAAACCTCTGCTGCTGTGAGCACTCCAGTTCTGATCCCCAGACACCCACATAAACTCGGGTGTGCTGGATAGAGAGGGAGGGATATGTTTGATTGGCAGGCCCTGAGTTGATAATGAGGTTGGGAAAGGACTGTGATTAATTCTCAGCATCTATCTCTCTGCCTCTAAGCACATGTGTACACACATGCATGTGAATCTACCCACGTGCAAAGACATGCACACACACACACACAAACCACAAACACACCACCACAAACAAGATAAAAAAAAATTCAATACCTAAGACTAAGTTTGAAAAGCAGACTCATGGGGCTCGAGAGATGGCTCAGTGGTTAAGAGCACTGACTGCTCTTCCGAAGGTCCTGAGTTCAAATCCCAACAACCACATGGTGGCTCACAACCATCTGTAACAAGATCTGATGCCCTCTTCTGGACTGTCTGAAGATAGCTACATAGCTACAGTGTAGTTACATATAATAAATAAATAAATTTTTTAAAAAGAAGAAAAGAAAAGCAGATTCATCACAATTCCCCCAGAGAATGATGATTGAATGATGATTGGGGTGATTTCAGAACCCTCATCCAATGGACTCCAAAGAGTCTCTGTCTTCCCTGAGCAATGATGTCATCTTCCAGCACCTGTAGCTCCCCCACCAGCCAACACTAGTGATCTGTCCTTAGAACACTTGCATGGTGTCAGCCCTGGTGACAGGTGACCCAGACACACTGAGAAGAAAGGTTAGAGAGGTCCCTACCTCATCGCAGGGCTTTCAGGCTAAGGGCACTTATTGGCACTCGAAAGGCCAATAAGCCAACATGCACTAGCACACCCTGCTGACATCAAACACAGCCTTATGCTCACATTTGCTTGTGTGCAGTCATGGGAGAGAAGCAGAGAAGAAGATGGTGAACCCAAGGCAGACCCTGCCACACCGCAGTCCCTCTGGGCCTCTCTGCTGTCTCTGTCAATGCCCTACCTAGCATTTACTTGAGAACTCTGAGCTTGCAAGTCGACTACCCTGGGAGGTGCTGGGACTGGAGGGTGACAATTGAGACTTGTCTGGGGTCCTCAGGAAACTCATCCATCATTCCAAAAGAGTGGTCAGATGGAACATTTTGTCCTAGATACTGTGAAATCACCAGAGTCAGCTCAGATTTCAGCTGCAGCTGATATACAAAAAAAACAAACAACAACAACAAAAAAAAAAAAAAAAAAAAAAAACAACAACACCTGCCTTGTGGATGGGGCTGATGAGAATCTGACATTTTAGATGCCTGGTACCCCTGGCTCCCTAACAATCCCCTTAGTAATTCTTAGGAGCTAACCCCTCCGTGTCCTGCAAATGAAATCTCCTTTAAACTAACATTTCAAAGCTTGAAATCCTCCAATGAGGTATGTTTGGCTAACACAGCCATTCTATTCCAGACACCACCTACATTCTAGAGAGTTCTTCTCCCCCAAGAAGAATAAAGGGATTAAGGGAGAATAGAAACCCGCCTCTGTCTCTTGGGATATTACTGGTAGATATTTCTGCAGTTTTGTTCCTTCAACAAATACTTAAAAGAGCCTTCTGTCTACCAGGTCTGCCTAAGTGAGTTAAAAATGCAGCATTGGGTGAAATAGGCAGGAGAATCCACCCTCCCACAGGAGCCAGTGTCACATGTCATCTAAGTGCTGCCAAGGCTTGACATCAACTTCTGACTCTTCCCTGTTTGAGCTTAGTGACTGTCTGTGACATCAAGACAGATGAAGGATGAGTTATGCTCACTCCAAAACCAAACAAACACCTCTGTGGATTTAACAAAAGTCAGCGGAGCTCAGCAGAGTGAGACACTACCAAGGGAAGGTGGCTCACCTCTTTCCATTGTAATGCCCCTGACAGACTTTGCACTGACATCAGAACAGGCTCAAAGGAAGGAGTCACACACCTTCCTCCCTGTTATACCAGAGGGCATATTTTTACACTTGAGACTCCCTCAACTGTTGACTCAAATACAGAACCAATCTGTGTGCACTGTTTAAGGATTTTCTTTAAGATACCAGCAATCCCTGGAGCAGAAAGCATGGTGGATGCCACTTGCTGGCTTACTTGAAGCCTCATGCTCAGTTGGCTTTTATACCTAGCCCAGGAGCACTTGGCAAGGGAATTATGCCACCCACAGTGGGCCCTCTTACGTTGGGTAACAAACAGTCAAGACAATCCCTCTCAGAGAAACCTGTTGAAGCGTTTCCCCAATTGAGACTATTTTATGGGGTGTGTCTAAGCTGGATCAGGGTTGGCAGTCAAAGCTAACTATGACAGTAATGAATATTAACTTTATTAACAACCAATACATTGATATAAGACCAATAACATGACATAAAACCTATCAGGTTTTCTATTTAAAGATGTACATTTCATGGTATGTCAAGCACAGCTCTCAAAAGTTGTTAAGGAAAAACAGACAGAGACTGACAATAACCTTTCTACATAACCCTTGTACCTAGATCCACCCCTATCTGTGGCTGGATCTTACATTTGTGTAACCGGACCTGGTTGAACTCAGAAGTTTGTTTCAACCATCCAGGTTTCTGGAAATACCGATAGATCACAGGCCCGCCATCTAGGTTATACTCAGGACCACAAGCACCCAAAGACATTGTTTCCTTCCTTCCCAATGAATGCTGAGAAAGCAAATACCTAGCAGACAATAAACATAGCCACAGATGTCATAGGTACCAGCAACCATAATCTGCCCAGGTCTCTGTCTACAGAAGGAGAATGGTAGGTATTCAAGGGCTAGAACACACAGAAAGGAAACACAGGTGCTCACCTCCTGGCAGAGGCTAGGAGGCGAGCAGGTTTGAGTTGGCTCACTCCAAGATCTCCCAGAATTCTGCAGAAGTGATTTCCAGGATGTTTGGTCCTTAATTAGAGATGCCAAAGACAGAAAGGAACAAACGCTCTAATTGATATTGGAAGCGTAATGAAGCTGACAGAACAAAAGGTTGAGAATACAGCAGTGTGTAGCCACGGCCAGCAAGAAATACATGACACATCTCCAACAATAAAAGTCCAAATTACTAGCATAAAGAAGGACAGAATTAGGCAATAACAGCCAAACTGCCTGACAACTTATTCTTAGCTGCATGGCTCCTGGCAATGGGGGGAAGAAAGGAAATTCACGCCCAGAAATAGACTAACAGCGGGGCTTTTTTTATATGGAATTTGTGCCTCTGTGTGTGTGTGTGTGTGTGTGTGTGTGTGTGTGTGTGTGTGTGTGTGTGTGAGGCTTTGCAAGGGGATAGAAATGGCTTTAAATCTCTTTTGATTTTTTTTCTTCTTCTCTCCATGTTCTTTCAAGTAAAATTCGCATCAGTCTGAGGCAGGTGGATTTGGGTTTCTATGACTTGAAACAACAAGGAAAATAATAGTTGCTCTTTCAGGAATTCATCCTCCTTCTGTCAAATCTCTTCCACCCACCCCTGTCTGTCACACCTGGCCAGCTCCCGCTGTCTGCAGGGTGATGTCAACTCAAGTATGTCTCCCTAAGGAGCCTGCTCAGAACAAGCCTGCCTTCCATTTAATCTGCTCTGTAAGCCCAGCTACATAGGGGAACTTTGATCACACAGCCTGCTGTGAGTGACACACCCTGACCCAGGTAAAGCTGCTACCATGGGGCTTGCTGTCATTTCCCATGGGCTTCAGTGATCAGCTCCCCACACAGCTCAGCAAGTCACAGAACATTTTATCCAGTTCTCTGACATTCACCTCCTCGCCTCTTCCTCTCCCACAGACCAACTTCTTCAGAAGCAGGAACCTTCCCTGGGGTAGAGAAGGCTTTAGAGTGTTAATGTTTTTTGATTAGCCTTTTAAGGTCTCATTATTGTGAATCCACCTGATACCTGTAGACTGGGAATGTATTTATGGCAGCCAAAAGTTAACAGGAACCATCTTCAAGACCTGAATGAATTTATATTTATCTCTTTGTAAGTGTGAGAATCTGTCCACTGTGGATGATAGGTTTCTGTGATTGGTCAGGAAAATACTGGCATAGAATGTGTTGTGGTTTGAATGAGAAATGTCCCCCACAGGCTCACATATTTGCACACTTTATCTCCGGCAGGTGACGTTGTTTGAAGACATTGTGAAACCTTCAGGAGGTGGAGACTTGCTGGAGGAAGTATGTCACTGAGGGTAGGCTTAATAATCTATAGACTTGCCCCATCTGCTGCTCTCTCTCTGCTTCCTGACTGCTGATGCAACATAACCAGCCAGCCTCATGTTTCTGCAGCCATGACTTCCCTGCCATTACTGACCCTATCCCTATAAAACAGTGAGGGAAAACAAAAACAAAAACAAAAACTTTCTCCCTTAAGTTGCTTTTGTCGTGATTTTTTTATCACAGGAACTGGAAAGAAACTAAGATATTATACAATCACAGACACATAATAAATATGAAACCACCACTGGTTAAATGATTAAATGCCCAGTGATTAAGTCATAACTATGATATGGAAGCTGCATTTCACTCCTAGTCTCTGAAGACCTTTAACAAAGGAAAGCAAAACACACAGAGTATCCTGAAGAGCAGGGCCCTTCCCAAGTAACCCAAGTCCTATTCCTGAGAATCTGTGAATGTATTCTGATACATGGTGCAGCAAAAAAACAGGGTACCCAAGAGAGATACTCAAATCCTAGCTCCCAATGAGGAAAACGTTGTTTAGAAAACAAGATTTTTGCAGAGAGAAGCTTAAAAGTCTCAAGAAAAGGTCATCCCACGTTGGAATGGCTCTTTAATTCAACGACAAACTCCTGTATAAGAAAGGTCATACAGAAAAACAGTGGTATGCTCACACAACAGTGAAGACAGGAGGTGAAGCTATAGGAGCCAAGGAATGCCAGGAGCCACCTTTCCCAGTGCTTCTTGGAAAAGAAGGGTAACTTGGACATTACACACATCTACCTCTTTCAGGCATCTGGTTCAATAGTAACTTTTTACATCAGCTCTTGAAACAATGCATTAGACAAAGTGTATTGAAGCTCCATTGACAGCCCTGAGATGGCCTGTCAGGGTGGCTCCCATGTTGTGAGAATAAATGTCTACTTGCCCCAGTCATGAAACTAACAGTAACTCCAACAAGTCCAACTTAGTGAACCAGTGAATTTATTGGGATTATTACTTACAGGAATATGGGTGAGGGGTTGACTCAAAGAGTCAATGAGAAATTACTCAAAGACAGCTGCTTCACCACAGTCCAACGCCTGCATGGGTGACAGGTCACAAAAGCTGGGAACCTGGAGCACACTGCACAGCCTGCAGGCAGCTCAATGGACTGAACAATGCCCTTTCCTGGTAGATCAGTTGGTCTGAGTCTCTTCCTTAGGAAACCATGTCGGTTCCTACTTCTTTCAGGATTTATGGTCTGAGTCTCTTTGAAGCATCTCTACTGATCTTTGATGGTCTCTTAGCAGTCTTTACTACTAATACATTCTTGGAAAGGAGGGGTCTGATGAATCTGGTCAATTTCAGGAACTTCCTGAAGCTATTTTGAGTTGTTTACTTCCTGTCTCAAGGAGTTTCCATGCAGGATAGAGTCTGCTACCCAACACCCCATGTAAGCAGTAAAGATATTTATAGTGAAATATGGGAGGATCAGAGTTAGAGAAACATTGCAATGATGGAATCAGAAAGGAGGGGAGGACAAGACATAGAGAGAATAGAGGCAGAGGAAGCAGGAGGGTGCTACCCTGTAAGGCTTTCAGAAAGGAGGAAGGGACATGAGCTAAGAAGGTGGGTCCTGCTTTTAAGTCTAGAAGAGCCACAAATGATTCTATCAACATCTTCCAGAAGTAACACAGCCCTCCCAACATCCTTTAGAGTCCAGCTTACAGAATAAGATAACAAATGTGTGTTTTACGCTGCTAATTGTTACAGATACCATAAAGGCAGATGTGAGGACCCTAACCCCCCCTTCAGGTGTGGCTGTAGGTTTAGTGTTATTAAACTCTTGAGAATGCTAATTCCTTATCAGCACCTCCAGGAGGTGGCATTTTGCTTTGTTTTGTTTTCAACACCCTAAACTGTAAGGAACAAACCACTTAACCCCTTAAATAGCAGCTGATAGGATACCTCCCTGTGCTTAGAGCCAGAGCTGTCTGTCAACCAAGCTGCCCCTTCTCCCAACATTCCACCATCACTGAGGAACCTGAGCCCTGGTTGCAGTGACCAGTCCAGCCATTGGTGCTGCCACAGTCACTGCTCCTGACTCAGCCACAAAACCTCCAAGCAGCTAGTACAAGCTTTGGAAGATTCTACTCTGAGCGAGCCAAGCCACAACATACCTTAGATGACCCAGTTCCCTGGAGTTACCCTCGCCCAGGACAGAAGGAGGCATGTCTCCCTAGAGTCTTAGCAACAAGTCTCGCTGATGTAATGCAAAGCTTGTGACTAGCCTTTAGGGAAGTCTAATGATTAATGGAGTTAGAAACTATGCATCTGTCAAGCTGGGATGACAATCCACACAGACACACCTGCCTCTCCTGGTCACATGAGCAGCATGCCTGCTAGTCTGGGGAGCATCTCTCCCATGGACCTCTCTCTCCTGGTGTGGCACTATCAGGATGCCAAAGTCCTCTCCTCTCCACTGTTCTTCTGCCCCAATATGGTCTGTATCTTAGGTACAGTGGAATGGAAGTGGTTGTAGGAAGAATAGACAAATACCTAGAGTATCCAGCCACAGCCACAATTACAGTGGCAGCATCGAGGAGCCAGATGAAGAATTCTGAATATCCCCGAAGCTGAGGACCCAAAACACAAAGCAGAAGGAGGAGCAGAGTCCCAGAGTCCCACAGAGTGAATAAAAGCAGAGTCTGGATGAAGCCAAGACTATACAAGATGGTTAGAGTATTGATAAAGTGGAGAAACTGAGACTATAGAAGACAAAGTCCACCAGGTGTGGTGGCACATGTTTTTAATCCCAGCACTCGAGAGGCAGAAGCAGGCGGATTTCTGAGTTCGAGGCCAGCCTGGTCTACAAAGTGAGTTCCAGGACAGTCAGGGCTATACAGAGAAACCCTGTCTCAAACCAAACCAAACCAAACCAAACCAAAAGAAGAAGGAGAAGGAGAAGGAGAAGGAGAAGGAGAAGGAGAAGGAGAAGGAGAAGGAGAAGGAGAAGGAGAAGGAGAAGGAGAAGGAGAAGAAGAAGAAGAAGAAGAAGAAGAAGAAGAAGAAGAAGAAGAAGAAGAAGAAGAAGAAGAAGAAGAAGATGAAGAAAACGACGACGACAAAGGCCATGAAGAGCCAAAGGTGGTCACTGAAGAAATGAGGACCCCCAAGTCGCAGTCATGGGAAGATACTGAGAGCATTGCCAAGAGTTAAGGAGCCAAGTGTCCTGACAGCCAGAGTTCAGGAGCTACACCTCCAGCCCAAGAGCCAGGAATGAGCTTCCGCCTTGAACATCTACAGTAATGAGCCTCTGGCTTCGAAGGCAATATACTACTTATATAGACCAAATACTGGGAGTTTCCTTTGGTATGTAAGCCTTCCCCAAATTTGCCATTGAGACTTCATCACAAACAGATTTAACAGTAGCTGGTCAGTTGCCCCTGGTTGGGATAATTCAGTGGTCCTCTGAAGACTTCCACTAGAAGACATGAAAGAGAGGACTCAAAGGCAGCCACCCTCGAATCTCGCTCCTCTAGGTTCCTCCCATACTCCCTTTAAAGCTATGCTGTGCCTTTTCCTGCTCCAGAACATTTACTTACAGCTCAATTTTTAAAAATAGTCTGTCTCAGACTGAAGAGATGGCTCAGTCAGTAAACTGCTTGTCACAGAAGCATGCAGAACATGAGTTTGAACTCTTAGAATCCATGTAAAAACCAGAACATTGCAGGCGTGCAACCATAGCCCACTGCTGCAGAGACAAAGATAAGTGGAATCACTGGGCAGCTGAACCGGAAGTTCAGTGAGAGAGTATGTCTTATATATAACAGAAAATAATTGAGGAAGACATCCAGTGTTAACCTCTGCCCCTCTACATGCATGCATACACATGTTTACACACACACATACTACACACATACACACACACACACTCATACTCCTACACCTTTCTGGGCCAGACATGGCCCTATGGCTGCCTCTCTGTTGCTCTACAGTGAACCACAGATGCACTGTCATGTGCCTATGGACAGCAACCCTGGCTGCTGGAATACCTGTTGAATCTCACCACTAATAATAAAAGTCAAGGCATATCACAGATACACACACACAGTCATTCACAGACACATAGAGACACATTGTAGGCAGATACAGAGAAAAAAAAACATACACGTAGACACAGGCACATTAATACATACACATAAAACCACATACACAGAAACACATAGACACTCACTCAGTTACAAATATAAGGCTGTCCCCTGCTTTCTTCAGTTTGTGTTAGGTCCTCCATTCTCGCCAGATGCAGAAGGCATCTGGCCCTTTCCAGCTGTTTATACCCCCAGACTCTGTTCTGTGAAAGTCACAAAGTCCTGTCTCTCCAGACGCCACACTTGATTTGATGATCCTCTAAGTTCCAGACCCGATGTGCAGAAATGGCTCAGAGACAAATACACAGATCGCTCCAGAGAGTGCTAATGACTCTGTCGGTGTTGCAGCAACCCCTGGGGTGACACTGTGGCCAGCACACAGCCCCGCAAACAACTCCATCCATCCTCAAGCCGCAACAAAGTGTATTACAAACACAGACAGAGAAGCCATAGCAAATGCATCAGGGTCACTTAATTAAATCCCAGGGTTGCCAGCAAAGCCTGTCTGAATGCAGCCTTGGGCTTGGTGATCTGACAACTCACTCCATTTGGCTCCACTCTTTAGAGGACCCCCACGGGAAAAAAAACACACAAAAAAAAACAAAAAACAAAAAAAGACTGTCATCTTCCAAAATATATCCTTCAGGAAGGGCAGAGAGTGAGCTCATTTCTATGCAATGGGAACAACTACCGAGGTAGTAGCAATAGGATACGTGAATTTGGACACAGTTTTCTGTAAAAGACTTCTCCAGAGTGATGACCAAGAATTTCATCCTGCAGGGCTCTACAAGGCTCCTGGGAGAGACCCACAGGCTCAGGGGAAACAGAGCAAGTCATTTGTTTGAGCCCACATCAACATAAACATTCAGACGCTGCCTGCCTAAGATACCATCAATGTTTCCTTTTTCTTGAATGATGGGGAGACAGGCATACCAGGCTAGAGTAATGTACTTACAGCATGGTTTTAAGGACCTGAGTTCGGATCTCCAAGGCCAACATAAATAACCAGGTGTGTGCTGTGGGCTTGTGAGTCAAGTTCAGGGAAGTGGGGACAGGAGGATTCGCTGGGGCTTGCCAGCCAGCTGGTCTAGACAAATCGGGAAGAGTCTGGTTCAGTCAGGTACCAGTGTCAAAAATAAGATGAAGCTACATGTATACTCTCAGTTGTATGCACAGCTCTCATGTTAATGTGGAAGGCCTGAGGTTTGTTTGTAGTCTGGCTTGCCCACAGAACACAAGGATTGCCAGGAGTCCTGGGTGGGGGTCGGGTGGGGGGCATATTGCAGGTTTTAAACTAGTCTGCCTTTGTCATTGGGGATAATTCATATCCCATGCCCGAGAAACAGGCTACACCATACTAGAGGCTCCTGCAGCTTCACGACTGTTCAATTAGACTGTATGGCTCCATCCTTCTTCATCGGATAGACCTTGGACCAAAACATGGTCCCGTGTAGGCCACAGAGAGAAAGCATCAACCTATTCCAGACTTTCCCTTGCTAGCCACCAGAGAGTGCCTAAGACTGACACCAAGGGCTGTTGAAGTATCAACATCAGGTAAGGCACCCACCTCCCAGCATCATGACCTGAGCTCAAGTCCAAGAATCCACACGGTGGGAAGGAGAGGAGAGTCTTCCGAAAGCTGTCCTCTGACCTCGGCAAGCATGCTGCTTGCATATGCATACACTGAGACACTACATTAACTAACGTAAGACTGAACATGCTAAGGCCTAGTCCCACTTCGCCTCTGAACAGAAGCAGAGTCTCTGTGAAGGACAGGACTCGGGGTCTTGGATTTCCCTAAAATTTCTGCACAGATTGGGACGGGGAACTCTCTTAGAGACTCAGGGACAGACTCCTATGCTGCAAAAGCAATGGGCAGCCAATGCGCTAAGGAGGGAGGAAAACAACCCTAACAACAGGAACACTAAATCTCAACATTTCCATATAAACAGCAAGGGCAATTAAATATCCCGGCAGATTCTAGAAGATTCTGGAGCCAAAATATTCACTGATCGGCAATAAAAAAGCACCCGGCAGAACTACTCCATGTCCAGATCTCTCCACAAGCCGCATCCCTTTGGTAGTATTCAAATTAAGCTGGGAGGTGCATGACGAGGATTTTTATTATTATCTTAATAGCCATTTACTTTAATGTATATTAACAAAATTTTAACACATCAAGCTCATGGGTTTTATTATCTTATAATGACCCTAAATTCGTTTTTAAGCTTGAGAAAGAAGGTGCTTATTAGCAGCAGACTCCAACCAGCTGAGCCAAACAGCTGCTCCAGGAGAGCAGGACAAGGGAAGAAAATCTACTCACTCCATAACCCGATTGCACAGAGGCTGTTGGTAAAAATTGAAATGACGTATGGATGGCCAGAGGAAAGGAAATAGCATGCTTGTGGGAAAGGCAGCAAGGAAGGGAGAAGAGGGAGGGTCGAGGGGGAGGGTGACCGTGAGAACAGATTTTCCACTTGAGACCAAGAACCAGGGAAGGAAACGGCAGTCTCCTGCTGATCCTGGGCTTCACCCATCTCCTCAGCGAGGTCACTTTCCCTTCCTTTAAATAGAGGAACATTCAGACAGAATGTGCTAGAGATGAAAGGAGAGAGAGAGAGAGGTGAACATGTGTGAGCATGGTCATCAACCATCTCCAGTACCTTCACAACATCTTCATCGGCAGACCTGCATTCCACAGACTCCAACACATCCACCACAGATCCATCTTCTTGAACCCCCACGACCTTGACGGGAACCGAGACGGGCTTCCCGGTGAGAATGGCGGTGTTCAAAATTTCTGTGTCCTGAACAAGAAAGAAGAGGGCACAGGTGAGCAAACAGGTGCAGGGCTGAGCCACAGGTGAGCTAACAGGTGCAGCCATGATGGAGGGGTGACTGATGGACTTCTGTTAGGAATATAAAATATCCACAATTTTTTTCACATGCTTGAACATTTGGTCTCTGTTAGGACGTGGGCCTGCCCCTTTAAGATGGTGGTCATTTAGGGGCAGTTCCTGACTTATTGTCCTAGCAAGTACTGTGTCTCAAACAAAGAAAAGACAAACATACACGGATAGAAAAGCTGGGATCAGGCAGGCCGGGCTCTCTAATGGAGACGCCACAGCACCCTGGAAGCTCATCATGTTTATTGTATACAATTGAACATGGAGGTGGGGTTATTGCATAGAGCTGGACGAGGAAGTGAATTTAACTCATCTTGATGGTAGCAATCTCCTTAGGAGAGCCATCTTCAGACCATAAATATCAGGGGGAGAGAGCTGTGGTGGACATTTTCAGCACACACTGTCAACATCTGCACTCAGACCAGATGAAAGCTTTGTCTCTCCCCACACACACAACCCCCCCCCCCCAGCCTCACTGGAGAAAGGTTTTGTAGCCCCCATAAAGCTGACACACTAGGCTCCTTGATGTGGCTGTCCCAATGCCAACAACTCACATTCGCTCAGGACTTCCTTCGCTCCCTACAAACCTGGCTCCTCCACACTTCCTGCCACTAAATCGTGTGATATGAAATATCCTGCAACCCCCAAAATCTTATAGAAGCCTGATATCCCTTCTATTTTGGGGATTTGCTCCTCTGGCCTCCCTCATCACCCCTCTCATGGCAGTGCTTGCGCTCTCTCTCTCTCTCTCTCTCTCTCTCTCATTTCCTCTCTAGTTCTCAAAGGGCTGACTCTGACTTACAACTCTATCACAGGCAGCTTAGTAGCCATGTTTCCACATTGACTCTTTCATGAGCGCCTTAGATTTCTGCACTGTCCTCCCCGTTACCCATGGACGGCCTCTCCCCACTTCCAAAGGCCATCTGTCCCAGCCCTCAGCACCACTGAACAATAAATTACCATGTTCAGCACCACAGCAACATCGTAAGACTCAGCATCAGCATCTGTCCAGAGATGTGCACCTCAGCTCTCAGTTGTGGAAGATTTAGACTTTGCATTAAAGTATATGTATGCCTTCTCAGGAAAGAATTTCCTTCAGTGTTGAACAGGGGGACATGAGAAAAAAAAATGGCAGTGTAAGACCAGCAGAAGAGTCTCTGCTCCATAAAAGCAACAAGAGAGCCAACAAATACCATCAAAATCAACTACAGAGAGATAGAGATAGAGATGATGGTGGTGGTGGTGGTGATGATGATGATAGAGTAATGATAGATAGATAAGATGATAGAATTATTGTCTATTAGAAAGTAGACAACAGTTGATGAAATTATAGGTAGGTAGGTAAGTAGGTAGGTAGAGCAATAGACAGAATAATAGAAACATAGACAATAGATAATACAAATGTAGAATGATAGGTATATAGATATATCACAGATACAGAGATAAATAGACATGATAGATTGACAGAGGGATACATACATAGTTAGCAGATAGATGTAGGTAGATTAGATAGATAGATAGATAGATAATAGATGATAGATAGATAGATAGATAGATAGATAGATGACAGATGGATAGAGAAATGATTAATAAATGACTGAAGGATGAGAGGGAGAATAATCCCCCTGTCAGCGAAGTCCCAGGGAGAGGTCAGGGAAGAGCCCTGCATCTGCCCTGTACTTGGCATGCAGCATGAACAAAACTCTGCCAGTGCACAAAGCTGTTACCAGTGGTTGCAGTAACTTCCTGACACACTGACTGTAACCTTTCAGAGTAAAAGATTCGAAAGTGATGCAAACACACACTGAGCCCTGATTCACGATGTCTTCCACAGCCTGGCAGACAGGTTAGCCCCTGAAACCACTTCAGTGCACTGGGTAACGAAAGCCACGGTTCCTACCACTAGAAAGGTGAGTCTTAAAGTAGAATGGGGACTCTGAGTATGAAGTAGATTGGGGAGAACTGATAAGAACTCATGTGCCGGCTGGATGTATATTTATGTGTATACAGGTGTATACAGTAGGGGGTCTGTAAGTGAGTGTGTGTGTGTGTGTGTGTGTGTGTGTACAATAAGGCTTTTCCTCACTTCAGTCCTCCGAGAGGCCTAAGATACAAACACCAGACTCACTCAGCAATCAACACACCAAGTGCTGGGGTTTAAGCTCTAAATACCATCCTCTGAAATAAGAAAGATAACAGCGCTCCGTGGAGAAAAGGTGGATTGAGAGGCAGAGGGAAGCAGAGAGCAGGAGCCTAAAATATCTCTGGCAGCCAGGAGGTAACTAAGTGCTCAAACAACAGAAATGTCAAAAGGGACACAGGAGACACCATGAAGTGTTGTCTGTTGCTGACCTGGGACAATTTAGCATCCTGGTAAACAATCATAGCAGCCAATTATAATCTATGGAATAAAATTGGTTCCTGAATCCACACCACTATGATTAAACAAACAGCGGAGAAGGAAGCTGGGTCCTTGGGGTGGCATGCCAACTCGTAAATGCAAAAGGAACCATGAAATTAGAACCCCTACCACCTGGCAGCCATTATTTATATGCCTTAATTGTCCCAGGTGAGAATCATTAATGGATTGAGTGTCTGACTCAAAAGTGTAAGAAACTGGTTATTTACAAAGTATCACCATGTCTCTGTGCAGAAGAAGTAATGACGTCCAAATGAAACCGCAGCAGCTTCACGGTGCAGACCCTGGAACATCCCCACCTTATCCTGGTGGTCAAAGACACCATCGCTCATGAGGGGAATGAAGTCTGGCTCTTGAAAGGGACACAGTGCTACTTTTAAGTATAAGATGAACCCAGAATGGAGACGGGTGAGATAAAGCTAGCCGGGAGGCATTAGACAGAGCGAGTAGACTTTACAAGTGTGTCAGAAAGATAAAAAGCTAGGGACAGCCATTAATTCCAGCTTCAGAAGTCAGAGACGGTGGTCCCCAGAGCAAGCTGGCTGGCTAGTGCTCTCGTTTGATTGACAGATCTCTGCCCAGCAAGGCTCCACCTCCCCAAACCTCCTCAAATACCGCCACCTGCTGGAGGCCAAGTGTTTAAACGTAAGAGCCTTGTGGGAGCCATTTCCCATTTAAAACACCATAACCACCTCAAAGTATCTACAGAAAAGGGGCCATTGTGTATGTGACTCACTCTCAAAGAGTTCAAAATAAAGGTTTTTTGACAGGTGTGATGGTGTAGGCCTTTAATCTCAGCACCCAGGAGGCAAAAGTAGGCATATCTCTGTGAGTTCAAGACCAGCCTGGTCTATATAATTCCAGACAAGCCAGTGCTACAAAGTGAGACCTTGTCTCAATAATAATAATAATAATAATAATAATAATAATATAGCATATGTTTGTATTCAGAGAGAGAACACAAGTACCTTGGGGACTCTAAAGGAAGAATTTTAGAAAGATGTTTCTTAAGGCTCATGGGTCTAATCAGAAGACCAGAAGAACACAGCAAGGAAAAAATAAAGAAATAATTATACACATAGAACATTCATTTGCCTAATGACTATAACTACACATAGTTAATACTTTTCTTAAATATTACATAAGAACCAGGCACTGTGACAAATGATTTCTGTCCTTTATAGAAATCATTTTCTATCAATGATACTCATTTATTTCATTAACATGTTATTTAATCCTGAGATAACCCCACTGGTGGATGACTATCTGTGTCCCCATTGGACAAATGATGAAATGGGAGCTAAGAAGAGTCAGTGATTTGGCCGGAATCATGGTGTTGCTAAGCAACAGAGTGAGGATGGGGACAAAAGCTCTCGGATGCCCCGGCTCCCATCCTGGGTGCTAAGCTGGTCTTCGCAGCACACCTGCACAATGGGCCCTCTGCCTTATTCCATCTCCTAACTCCAAATGAAGCTTTACGGATTAAAGCTAGATTTATAGCATCATTGGTTTCCAAATCCCTCACAAATATGTTATGTAGGGGCCAGGGAGATGGTTCAGTGATCAAAGCTGATTACTGTACAAGTGTAAAGACTGGAGGGCAGAGCCCCAGAACTGCACACAAATGCTAGGTGGGCATGGAGGACAGACATTAATTCTAGCCTCAGAAGGCAGAGACGAGGGTTCCCCAGAGCAAGCTGGCTAGTGAGACTAGTCCTATTACCGAGCTCTTGTTTGAGTGACAGATCTCTGCCTCAGTGAATAAGATGGGAAAGTGATGGGGGGGGGTGATCCCAGACATCAGCCTCCAGCCTTCACATACATGTTCTCACATGCACATGTGATATGCCCTCACACATGTAAAAACATGCCCATGCACGTATGAACAGACAACATCTACATGACAAGTGGAAAAATTACACATTACATAATCATGAAGCAGAATTGTATAAAAAGCTCTGAGTAGTCTCAGAGCAGCAGGCGATGATCATCTGTGGCTCCTGAGTACTTCATCCTAGCTTCTACCCCAGCCCATGAGGCTCTAGATCACCATGCTGAGACCTGGTCTCCTACGTATCCTGACCCTGGATTCTGAATAGGAACCTAATGCTAACCACATTTTGCTCCCAGACAGCACAGTTTCTCAGTTTTAAAGCCACAGGGCAGTTGTAAACTTTACTCAGAAACCAGCAAGATGACATGGGCTCTAATTTAGATAACAACATTCAAGACAGTGCTGTGCGCTATATACCTCTGAAATCAGCCCAGCTCCCCCATTCTCTGTGGCTAATTTTAGACTGTGGTAACGTGCTGTCCACAAGGCATGGAAGAATGTCTGAAGTCAGCTCCTTCCCAGTTCTTGATCAACACAAACAGGATCATTTCAAACAGGACAGGCCTCAGAGATTAAAGCTGCTTTCCACTGAAAGGCTAGGCTGTCATTCCCAGGACAAGTGCCCAGGGATGAAGGGAACTGTTTAAAGTAGCAGCCATCTCCATCCAGTATCCAGGACAGGCTCTTCATACCAGAAGCCCAGAGTAGTAAAATGACATTAACTGACCAAGGAAACTAAAGGTTACCCATGGGGAAGCTGGAGGTCTACCCCAGCAAGATACAAAGCAGGGAATGCAGTCAGCTCCCTACACATGTAGATGTTCTACAGAGAATAAGAAGTGCCATGAATAACCACGGAAGCAGGATCCACGGTCCCATCTTTGCCACGACTTCCCATACTGCCTAGAGTATATTAAGATCTCAAAGACTCTGGAGTAGTGGGAAAGAAGCCATACAATATGATGTAAGGAGCAACTGTGGAGACCTTCCTCTTCTGCTCCCTGTCGCCATGGCAACAGTGACAAGGAACCCAGTCAGCATTTTATAGTCACCGGTGACTGGTGTAGATGTGAGCAATGGTCCATGCTGAGCCAACGAGCTGTCTCCTGGAAAACAATTTAGAAGCAAGGTTAAGAGACTCTAACCTCTGCAACAGCTTGTTTCCAGAAAGGAGAAATCAGAACGAAGAAGCAGTTACTGGGCATTTCTGCCAGCAGAGTGCCAAGGAGGGAGAAGCAAGGATGAGGGATGGAGGCTTCCTGCAGAGCTCCGGTCATTACTTATATGTCACACCTTCCTCTTCCTTACATCCCATGGACATGTGAAAAATCCCCATGCTGGGCTCCCACTGGTGCTAGTGGGTTTCTGTTACTTGCTACTTATCATGGGTTAGCTTCAGCTGTCACCTAGACATAAACCCAGTTGCCTGGATAGAGGGGAACCTCAATTCAGAAATGTCTTCCATGAGATTGGACTGGGGCATATCTGTAGGACTGCTGCTGCTGCTGCTGCTGCTGTTGTTGTTGTTGTTGTTGTTGCTATAGGAGGTTGCAGCCCACTATGGGCTAGGTACCATCCCTAGGTTAGCCTGGGCTCTATAAGAAAGGTAGCTGGACATGATCCTGAAAGCAAAGCCAGAAAACAGCATTCTCCCTAGCCTCTGTTTCAGGTCCTGCCTCCAGGCTCCTATCTTGAGTTCCTTCCCTGATTTCCCTTCATAATGGACTATAAGCTATAAACAAACAAACAAACAAACAAACAAAAAACCCCACTTTTATCTCAAATTGCTTTTGGCTAGTATTTTATCACAGCAACAGAAAAGCAAACCAGGACACTACCAAAGGAGATATACCCAAAGAGTACTAAGGACACCAATGTTTTTGGTATCTTGGGTCCTAAAGGAAAGACAGATGCCAGCCCAAAGGATCTTCACTTTGTGTGTGCGCATGTGCGTGTGTGTGTGTGTGTGTGTGTGTGTGTGTGTGTGTGTGTTTTCACATACACATGTGTATGGAAGCCAGAGAGTAAACCTTGTGTGTCATACACCTTGTTTGTGGAGATGGAATCTCTCTTAGGACTAAAGATCACCGAGCCAGTGAGCCGCAGGGATTTCCAAATCTCTGTCTACTCACCACCAGGACAACAAGCACGTACTATCATGGCTGGCTTTCTTACATCTGTTCCAGGGATCAAACTCAGCTCCTCCTGCATGTGCAGCCAACACGTAGCCAAACTGAGCCATCGCCTCAGCCTCTGCTTTTCAAAGAAACACCAAAGCAGCGGACATGCTCACTCTATTAATGAGATCTGAATGGAAGCCTGAATTCTTCCCTGCACGGTCCTATACCTGAGTGGTACGTGGGTGGAACAGGCCAATATGAAAGACCCTGAACTAAGAGTCAAGATGCCTGGCTGCTGTCACCACCTTCTTTAGTGACCACAGCCAACAATAATCTCTTCTGCAGAGCTAAGCAATAAGATCCAATCTCCCAGCTTCCCACGGATCAGGAGATACCTGTGTAAAGGCATGCACACTGAAGGATGTGATTATGGCAATGCTGAGTAGACAAGGATGGGAGGAACCTCAGGAGAAAAAATATCAGATGGCCAGGCCTGGGGGTGCACACCATTAATCCCAGCACTTGAGAAGCAGAGACAGAGGCAGGCAGATCTCTGTGAATTTGAGGCCAGCCTGGTCTATAGCATGAGTTCTAAGCCAACCATGATTCCATACTGTCTCAAGAGGAAAAAGGAAAGAAGAAAGAGAGACTGGGGAGGGAGGGAGGGGGAGGGAGGGGGAGGGAGGAAAAAGAGGGAAAGAGAGAGAGAGAGGAAAAGAAAGAAAGAAGAAAGAAAGAAAGAAAGAAAGAAAGGAAGGAAGGAAGGAAGGAAGGAAGGAAGGAAGGAAGGAAGGAAGGAAGGAAGGAAGGAAGGAAGAGGGAAGGAGGGAAGGAGGGAGGTGGGGAGAGGAAAGAACACTGGCATTCCCATAAAATCCAGAAGATGTTTAAAAACAGAGCATCCCATATGGACATCAAAACAAGAATAATGCCCAGTAGAGAATACCAGTAGGACATCTATTCCAAAGACAGGCAATGGCTTTCCCAAAGTCACCACTAGGCAGGTCACTGAGGTGAACCCTGATCCCTCCTGTGCTTCTTATCCATGCTGCAGGTGTGTGATAGGAAGCTGACTTTGGAGGAGGTGAAACCAGAGGTAGAGTGATGGTCATTATCCTGTCAGTGTCTGGGTAGCTAGGTCACGACACAGAACAACACAGGACACTTGCGTGATGCTACCCATAGCTCCATATTTGGTAGAGAAAAGAAGCTCCATCATATTGTAATGTGTTGTTGGCACCCTCGGCTCTCTGCCATCCCCTCAAGAGGCTGGTGGGTGGGGATTTGAGAACAGGAGTCTATAAAACACCACTTGGGGATCTGAGCCTGGGGTGTGGATCTGAAGATCCAAGGGACATGGTCCTTCTCATGACAGGGTGTCAGACAGAGCTGGGTACTGGTTAACAGAAAAAAAGCAGGGTTCATGGGAAAAATAGGCCCAGGATAAGGCAAACACATAGGTTTAAAGAAAGCCCCAGGAGATAGAAGCAGCAGAGCAAACACTAAACCTTAGATCAGAACCACAGGAGGTTTGAGCCAGCCTGGTTTCCAGGAAAGCCTCTCTCCTGTGCTCCTTATACAGGGGGTGGTGGGAAGGCTGTTTTAGCTACACAGCAGGCTCCTACAGTGTGTAATAATTACATGATTTTCTCTAATCCCCTTTCTACCCTTTAGCACTCCCTTAATTACAACTGCAACCTCTTAAGAGTGTTTCTTCATTGTCTTGGGTGGAGGGGGAAACTCATCCTGTTTGAGCTAAATTAAAATCTAACACAACTTCCAGTTGCCACAGAACTAGCAAGCAAAGGCATCAGTGTGATTAAAATCTAAAACAGGCTGATGGCAGCACTGGGGACAACACGACTGAGACCTGAGCCCTCAATGACAACTTCATTTAAACATGAATACACCTTCTAGGATAGTTACTGTGAACTGCCTGATGCTCAATGCTCAGTGACTACAGTAAGTATGAGAAGGGGCATCTGCTGGCCAGCTCTGCATTCAGGCCACTGGATAGAGGGATGGACAGAGAAATGGATGGATGGATGGATATATGATAGACAGATGAGCAGATAGGTGGATGAATGGATGTACCATAGATGGATGGGTGGAAAGTTGATGGATGGATGAAGAATAGACATATGATTATGTCAGTGGTGGATAGATGGATAGAGAAATGGATGGATGGGTAGACAGATGATAGACAAATAAATGAACAGATAGATGAAGGAATGATGGGTAGATAGATGGTTGGACAAACATGTTTGAATGAGTAGATGTATGGATGAACAGACAGATGGGTAGGCTGATGGATAATGAATAGACAGATGGGTAGAGGGATGGATGGATGGATGGATGGATAGATAGATGGATGGGTTAATCAATCAATTATGGATTGATGGATCAATAGCTGAATGGACAAATGAATAGATGAGTATATAAGTAGACAGAAAATGGATGGATGGATGGACAGATGACAGACAAATGGTTGAATAGATAATGAATGAACAAGAGGTAGATGGATGTTTAGATGGATGGATGGATGGATGGATGGATGGATGGATGGATGGATGGATGGATGGTTGGATGGGTAGGCAGATGGATGATGGACAGACAGATAAATGGATAAACAAATAGCCAAGGGGATAGGTGGATAATTGGATGGATGCACACACTACTGCACATGCATGTGCACATATCCTTTCTCACACATCTGCAGACACCCCTCACACACATGTACATACAAACCCTCACCCATACATGCACACATCCCCCGACACACACACAAAACTAAGTCACCTCAGAAGGATTCACCAAGAAACTTTTATTTAAAAAAAAAAAATCTGTCTGTTAAGAAGAGGAAGTTGAACCTTTCTGAGCAAACCTGAGAGAAAGTATTTGAGAACTTACATCTTGAGATGCTAAAAGAAGGTAGCAGGAAGCAGGATTCTGGAAATTACATCCTAGTTGTTTTGTGGGGCTTCTTTTCCTTTCCTGTAGTGAACCTGCCAAGACCGAATGTGTGGTGTCGGAACTGAAGCCCTCCTTCCTAGTCTGCTTAATGCAGCATCCTCCCTTCCTAGACATGAGCGCTGAGACGCATACAGACCATAAACAGTTCAGTCCACAACTGTCACTCAGAGTAAGGGCTGCGTTGCTTACGAAACGTGTTTCAACACCAGGTGGAAGAAAGTGCTGGCTGGAAACCCCGTCCCTGCCTTCACAGCTTCCTTACAACAGACTTAAGCATATCCTTTCCCTGCCTAGGCATGAAGGGCATGAGAGAGCTCAGACAAGCTTCGCAGGGCTGCCATGACAAACTACCACAAACCTAATGGCTTAAAACGAACAGAAACTTAATCAGAGTACTAGAAGCCAAAAGTCTGAGATCTGGTCAGGCTATACTCTGCCAGGAGACTATAAGGGAGAAAGGGTTGCCTCTCACAGTGTCTGACACCTCCAGGTGTCCCTTGGCTCATGGGAGCATCCTTCTCCTCTTCACATGGCCCCCTGCTCTGCTTGTCTTCTGTGTGCCTTAAGGTTACCTTTTTTTTTTTTCATAAGAACAGTGGTTGGTGGGTTTAGATACCACCCCAGGTTCCATAAGGACTCTCTCAAAGTATTGATTCCTACATAGAGGCTCCGTTTCTAAGTTAAAGCTCAATACCCACAGATACTAGCAGTTTAGAAACTAAATAAGTCTTTTTTAAAAGTCAGGACTTATTTCTATGCTTTTAAGATTTGATTTATTTTTATTTATGTGTCTCTGGGCAAGTAGATGCACAGGAGCCTCCGAGATGTGGTCTCCCTATGATAATTGGAGTTACATGCAGTTATCAGCTGCCCAGCATGGTTGCTAGAACCAAACTCAGGTCCACTACAAGAGAAGTAACTGCTCTAAGCCACTGAGCCATCCCTCTAAGGACTTAACACTTGTGTCCTGGGGTTGTGATTATGGGTCTATAGTCTATAAAGTTGAGGCTGGAGGTCAGACTGAAGATAGTGGATCCCAGGGAGCCCTCTAGGTGAAGCAGCAACCAACCTGTTTTCCTTGGGCTCAGAAACGACTTTTAAAAAGGGACTAGGCTGAACTCAGTTATTGCCCAAGCAAAGTGAAAATCTTACTCAAGACTTTCTGAGACATGCCTCACTCCCCAAGTATCGGAGACCATACCATGAGAAAGTGAGCTTCACAATCTCCCACCCTGACAGGCCAAATGGCCTCATGCTAGGAGCCGGTCATCACATCGTCCTCCCTGTTCCCTTCCTGGCACCTGAGGCTGTAAAAGCTGAATTATAGTCCCCTCTTCCTGATCCCTTCCTGAATTCCCACGACATCCAAAGACATGAGTTACGCCTGAGCCCGGCCTGATATCCCAAGGCTGTTAAGGAGGATCTGTGTTCCGGAGATATGACGCAGAGTGCCTGCCGCCTGGAGCCTGACTTCAGCCCCCATGTCAACAGATGCCCACCTTTTTTGTTCTTTCTTAAATTCCCCCTCGACCCCTCCCTATTCCCCGCAATGTATGCTTTAAAACCAGGCACCTCAGCATAATAAACGGAGTCCTTGATAGGTACAATCTACTTGGTCCTCCGCTTCTCTTTTCTCTTCCAATCCCATTTCCTTACAGGTTTGCAGTCCCCCTCGCACCCATGAATAACTGAATCCCGTGGGACGGGATACCAAGCTTAAAGGAAGAAGCTCCAAGCTGTTTCTGTAGCTGGGGCCCATAAGAAGACTTTAAGGTTAAATAAGATCATCAAGTCGGGCCCTGGAAAGAAAGGCATACCAGCAGGCAAGTCTAACAATCAGCATATTGACCATATGAACCCCAGGACAGCTGTGAATGCTACCCAGCATAAAATGTTAGCTCACTTAAACCAGAGAGAGAGAGAGAGATAGAGAGAGAGAGAGATTTCTTCCATAACTCAACTATGCAGCTTTTAAATTTTTATTTAATTTTATTTTATGTGCATTGATGTGGGGGTGTCAGATCCCCTGGAATTGGAGTTACAGACAGTTGTGAGCTGCCATGTAGGTACTGGGAATTGAACCTGGGTCCTCTGGAAGACCAGCCAGTGCTCTTAACCACTGAGCCATCTCTCCAGCCCTGACTGTGCAGTTTTTGAGAGTTGAACTTTGTAGATAACAATGGCACTTTGTAATGTCAAGAGGGGACAGATGTGCCTTATAGAGAGAGCCCTCTGCAGCCCAGAAATGTAAAGAAAGGCCGGTGGGCACCTTGCGACATCATCCACCAGGTAAGAAAAGAACCATCAGGAAGAAATGTGCTTCGCCAGCGCCTTGGCCTTGGACTTCTCACCCTTCAGAGAGGTGAGGGGTAAAATCCTGTTGTTTAAGCCCTGGCCTGTGGTTTTTTTGTTGCTGCCTAATACAAGATGTCAGTCTCAATTATAGATAAACCCAAGGCTCCCAGCCATAACAGAACCCCGGGGCCACCACATCTGTTTGCAAAACGGATGGTAATCATTTCCTCTCCTAATTACACCTGCCAGCACCTGCTCTCTTCGCCCTCAGCTGGATGGAGCTGGATGTAACTGTGATTTCGTTTGCACAGTAACACCACGTCATTCCTTCCTGCCTGTCAACAGCTTGAAGGCATCCCTGGCACGCAAGGCCAGGAAGGAATGACTGTTCCCGTCACCTAGAGGAAGACGTTGTGACTCGAGGGCATCCTGCTTGCTCAAGGTCACAGATCTGCTTATAAAATATTCCCTGGGGAAAGAGCCTACACTGTCCAACTGCTGAATAAATATTGCTTTGGGGACATATTCATTACTGCTTATTTTAATGAGAGGCTGGGTATATTTTCTACTCAAATTCTGCTCCTTCCAGTATGCATTGTGAAAGAGACTTTTAAAAATAATATAATAAGACTCTGGATCATTCTTAACCCAAAATGCCCTGACTCTTTTCCTAAGCAAGTGGACAAGGGTAGGGGACATACTTTCTCAAAGACTCAACCTTATCATTAAAACTATGATTGATCCACCTCACACCAGTCAGAATGGCTAAGATCAAAAATTCAGGTGACAGCAGATGCTGGCGAGGATGTGGAGAAAGAGGAACACTCCTTCATTGTTGGTGGGATTGCAAGCTGGTACAACCACTCTGGAAATCAGTTTGGCGGTTCCTCAGAAAATTGGACATAATACTACCAGAGGATCCAGCAATACCTCTCCTGGGCATATATCCAGAAGATGTTCCAACCGGTAAGAAGGACACATGCTCCACTATGTTCATAGCAGCCTTATTTATAATAGCCAGAAGCTGGAAAGAACCCAGATGCACCTCAACAGAGGAATGGATACAGAAAATGTGGTACATTTACACAATGGAGTACTACTCAGCTATTAAAAAGAATGAATTTATGAAATTCCTAGGCAAATGGATGGATCTGGAGGGCATCATCCTGAGTGAGGTAACATATTCACAAAGGAACTCACAAAATATGTACTCACTGATAAGTGGATATTAGCCCAAAAACTTAGGATACCCAAGATATAAGATACAATTTGTTAAACGCATGAAACTCAAGAAGAACGAAGACCAATGTGTGGACACTGTGCCCCTTCTTGGAATTGGGAACAAAACACCCATGGAAAGAGTTACAGAGATAAAGTTTGGAGCTGTGAAGAAAGGATGGACCATCTAAAGACTGCCATATCCAGGGATCCATCCCATAATCAGCTTCCAAACTCTGACACCATTGCATACACTAGCAAGATTTTGCTGAAAGGACCCAGATATAGCTGTCTCTTGTGAGACAATGCCAGGGCCTAGCAAACACAGAAGTGGATGCTCACAGTCAGCTATTGGATGGATCACAGGGCTCCCAATGGAGGAGCTAGAGAAATTACCCAAGGAGCTAAAGGGAACTGCAACCCCATAGGTGGAACATTATTATGAACTAACCAGTACCCCAGAGCTCTTGACTCTAGCTGCATTTGTATCAAAAGATGGCCTAGTCGGCCATCACTGGAAAGAGAGGCCCATTGGACTTGCCAACTTTATATGCCCCAGTACAGGGGAATGCCAGGGCCAAGGGGTGGGGGTGGGTGGGTGGGGGACTGGGGGGGGGAGTGTATTGGGGACTTTTTGGATAGCATTGGAAATGTAATTGAGGAAAATACCTAATTAAAAAAAAAAAAGGAAAAAAAAGTGTAAAAAAAAAAAAAAAAAACTATGATTGAGGGCCAGTGAGATGGTTCCACCAGAAAGGGGGCTTGCTGTCAAACCTGATGACCTGAGTTCAATCCCCGGATCCATATGATATAAAGAGAGAGTCATGGGCCATCCTCTGACCTCTACACATACCCTATAGCATTTACAACAACATCCACCACCACACCTCCCTCGCCCCAAAAGAAAGCAAATGAATAAATGTAAAAGCAAGATTTTTATTCTTACACTCCCTCCTGTACGAGACGTTAGTGAGGTAGGCAAATTACTTGTCTGGCTCCTTTTGCCTCTGCCTCACAACAAGAAGGTGCTAGAGAGAGATGTGGTGAGTGGATGGGTGGATGCATTCACGGCTTGAGTAATGGGCCATCTGATTAGACTCTTCTTGATTTATAATGCCTGGGAGCTCACCCCAGTGTCTTCTCTGCTCATGTGCTCTCTCCTCAGCTGAGTGCTGGCTCTCCTAAGCACTGGTCTTGTAAGCACTTTAATGTGTTTTGGTTTTGGTTTCTTTTACATTATTTTATTTCATTTCAAGCATTATCCCCCTTCCAGTCCCCCCTTCCACAGTTCCTCATCCCATTCCTCCTCCCCTTTGCCTCCTCTCGGGACTTAATGGGGGTGGCCTTAGCCAAAATGTCCAACATTGGAGAGAGGGAATTGGAAGTTTCTACCTCCAGTAGATAGTCAGGGCCTCAAGTGGAGGGATGGGGTCACTAATGCACAGTCAAAATTTCTGACCCAGAATTGTTCCTACCTAAAAGAACTTCAGAGACAAAAATGGAGAAGAGACCGAAGGGAAGGTGGTCCAAATGACCCGCTCAACTTGAGATCCATCTCATGGTGGGGTGGAGGGGAGCGCACCAAGGCCTGACACTATTACTGATGCCATGTTGTGCTTACAGACAGGAGCCTGGCATGGCTGTCCTCTGAGAGGCCCTACGAGCAGCTGACTGAGACAAACACAGATACTTAACACCCAACCACTGGACTGAAGTCAGGGATTCCTATGGTTGAATTAGGGGAAGGATTGAAGAAGCTGAAGGAGAGGGTGAGCCATAAGAAGACCAGCAGTCTCAGTTAACATGGACCCCAGGGAGCTCCCAGAGACTGAGCCACCAACCAGGAGCATACAAGGGCCAGTCCAAGGCCCCTGGCACATATGTAGCAGAGGTCTCTTTGGTGACCTCAGTGGGAGAGGATGCATTTTAACATGTTTTAAAGCCTTTTGTGAAATCAGAGACTAAGATCTTTCATTCTTTGAGATTTAGACCATGTTGCTACCATTTCCTTTGCCCTAAGTGTCTAAACTGAAGAAATCCACCCATTCCAACAATCCCAATCAGCCACGAGGTCATAGGAATCCCTGAGCTTTGGCTTCCAACCTTCCTACCCTGGTTTTTTTCTAGTCTTTCCAGACTTCCTGGCAAGAGTTAGCATACGTTCTGTAAAAATATAAATCATACTGAGGGTATGAATATCTAATTTACCTCTTTAATGCTCTGAGTTTCTCCTTCTACTCTATGGGTTTCTTATACAAACCCTGTGAGATTGGATTTAAGGTCTGCTCGCCAAGATGGAATTCATTCCTGGCACTGTTAGCAGAGCCAAGAACCCATGGCTAACTAGGTCATGTGCCTTACACATAGTAGCATATTATGTAACTTTTAGTAACATAGTAGCATATTATATAACTATTAGTAGCATAGTAGCACATTATGTAACTATTAGCAACATAATAGCACATTATGTAGTAGGAAAGAACCTACTCCTATTATTCCGCTAATGGATGTAGGATTAAACAGCCCCCCTACCTTCTCAGCTTCATACCCACAGATCAATGCATCTCTCCACCCTCATCAGACAAGCTTCCTTTTGTAGACAGAGAGTGAGTAACCCAGAGACCCAAAACTGGTCGATGAGCTGAGAATCAGTGACTGGTGAGTTGCTTAGCCATGAGTCATCTATGTAAAGTTCCCTCCGGCAAGGATCAGGGATCATGGTGGAGCAGGAGACATCCAAACTGTAAGGGCCGGAGGCACTGGGTGAATACAGTGAACTGGTATTCTCCCACTGCACAGAACAACTAACTCAGTGGCTAGGAAAGCACATGCAAGACCTGTGCAAGCTCACGACAGACGAAATCCCAGGATGGATGGAGCGGGGGGGGGGGGGGGGAGCAAGGAGGTCTCATTGCTCGCTGAGGAGCTGTTGGCAATCTCTGACTGCTAAGGGAAGACGAGCCAGTTCCCTTCAGGCATACAGCCCATGTTCCAATAGATGGTCCCACACCCATGCACACAAGGCAAACACTAAGCAGACTTAGTGGTGTCTAGGTGGGGGTGGGGAGGAGACTTGAAGTAGGGAGACAAAAAGAGAGAGAGAATGGGTTGGAGTTGGAGGGAAGGAGATGGATTTAATCAAACCACACTATATGCATGTATGAAATTCTCAAAATATGAAAAAAATAAGATGTCTGTGAGTTTTCTAATATAGAATATTCTGTCTAGCTCCTGCCTAGGTGACAGACAGGACATTACTGACCACTGATCACACTGAGAGGAGAGCAGAGTAAATCAATGTCAAGGGCAATCCCCATATCACCAAGCAGGCCCATGCATTCTCGACATGCAGAGGTAAGAGGATGTAATATATGAAGATAAATACAGGTACCTGAGCGTGCGCATTAAGGTAAATGTCTGTGGCTAAAACCAAATACATGTGTGTCTGTGGAAAAATAAAGTGTGTCCCAGCCACTGTTCTAAGAAGCTAATGTATATAATGTACTTAAATCAACTCTGAAGATTCATTTTATTATGTGTATATGTTTGTGTATACCATATGCATGCAATGCCCAAACTGGCCAGAAGGGGGAGACAGATCCCCTGGAGCTGGAGTAACAGGCAGTTATAAGCTGCCCTGTGCAGGTGCTGGGAATTGAACCTGGGTCCTCTGAGAGAGCAGCAAGCACTCCTAACCACTGGGGTATCTATCCAGCGCCCCCCCCCCCCAGTCAACTCTTGATAAAGACAAGGCCCTTATCCTTTTGGCTTTCTTCCATCCAGGAAAAGAGAGGAACATCTAGAGACACAACAGCCCTTCTGTGATTATGAGACTATGCAAATAAAGAAAGGGCCCAGAACGTCCCGAGAAGGTGGCCTCAGTGAAATAAAGCCCCTGAAACAAGACCAGCAGATGCTGTCACTAGGCAGGACCTCAAATTAGCTGCTTGGTTTTGATTCCCAAAACACTGAGAAAATGGTAAGTACTAGCTAGTTACAAACTCTGCAAAGCTTAGGTTCAAATGATAAAAAGAATTTAGGGCCAATGAGACATTAGCACCTGAAATGGACACAAGCTAAAGAATGACGGGATAGGCAATAGAGACACAGAGCACCAAAAGACCCTGAGGGACAACGGGGACCATGGACATGACGGGAACATCAACTTCAAGTTTCTGAACTGACAGCTTCTTTATACCAAAATGGAATTTCCTTAATGAACAAAATGCGTGTTAGAATCCGTCTTTCGACTCGGCAAGGATACGGCCGTATTCTGACAGCAGACATCCGCTGCACTCCGCTGTTGTGTCTGTAAACGCTCCCAACTTCCAAAGTCTGGTGACAGCTTCTCTTCTTGGTGGGTCCCCTGTCAGTTTTAGCCACCCACTCAGAGAAGCACATCCTCTCTAGAGTTTCTTCTTTTGAATGTACCAAGCATCAGAGGCCCCAGTGTCTTACCTTCTGCCTTCAAAATCATTCCTCTGCCGCAGATCTGCCTGCTTGGCAGCCAGCACAAGAGGCTACATCTGTCTCCCACCTGTACCTCAGCTGACCTCCATCTCTACAAAGCCATCCTTGGGATGGGCGGCATGCTTTTGTTTTTGTGTCCTTTTCCTAAGATGAAAGGATGACTTTTCAATCGCCACAGACTCTTGCAGTATTTTATGAGAATCCTTGATTGTGGACAGCCTTGTTCGTGGGTTCTTAAAGTACGGCTCCTGGTCCCCATGGTGGGAGGGGGCAGTCACATGACCGGAGGGCGATGGAGCCAAACCTCTGACAAGTTTTTTAAATAGTTCAGCAATTAGTCCAAAAGTAAATGTATAGTGAACAGATGTGCTTCTAGCAGGCAGTGCTCGCCCGTGTTGTGTCTCGACACATCACTGAAGCCTTGCACACACACACATGTGCACATTTTGCATGAGGCATGCAACGCCAACACCTGCTGTTTGGTACACCTCAGCTCACATTTCAGAATATTCTATGTTATGACTGACACGGTTTTCAACTGCACATACCAAGTTTTCTGCTCTTGTAGGAACAAATGGTTTGATGACAGAGAACAGAGGCTTTTAACACTTTCCTACTGCTGTTCCTTAGTGTCTGACCACAGAGTTAGTTTACCATTGGATTGGCTTGTGCTAGAAAGTATGAGTTCAAAATCTGCTGTTTGAGTTACTTCCTAAGATACTAAGTGGTTTTTTAGCTTGGAATTAAGACGAAATCTCTGACAATTCCTAAAAATGACTTTTAACGTTGTGCACGAAGTGTTGACACAAAGTGTGTTCTCGGCGTTAACAATTATAAAATCAAAATATTGATCAAATCTGAAAAGCATTGAAGATGCTCTTTATCCTTCAGTGTCAAAGACTCAGCCATGATTTAATTCTGTATATGTGTGCACGTGCCTACGCACGGGTGCCCACGTGCTCATGTGTGCCAGAGCCAGAAACCCATATTTTTTGTCTTCCTCTATAATTATTTATTTTGGGGGACCGGTCTCTCGTTGAACCTAGAATTTACTAATTCTGCCTGACTAGCTAGCCAGTCAACTCCAGGAATTCCCCTGCCTCCGCCTCTTCAGTGCTAGCATTGCAAGTATGCCCCACCACATCTAGCTTTTCCCTGGGTACTGGGAGTGAAAAGTCCTCTTGCCTGCACATTGGACACTTTACCCATGAGCCATCTCTCCAAAACCTAATTGTTTATTTGAAAATAAACAATCACATCCCAAATTTACCTTTATCTTTAATAAATTGTGATGATACATACATGCCAAAGAACTGTTGTAAGATAAATTTCTTTGATGGATATTTCTTCTTTTCAGTTAACATTTGATTTGCAGACCTCTCTTACAGAGCCAAATAACTGGGGTCACATAAAAGTTTCTTGGGCCAAAGGGGTCGCAAGTGAGAAAAACTTAAGCAGCCTTAGCTAGAACCACTTGGTCAGCCTTTTGCCTCCAACCAAAATGTCATATCCACTATTTTGCCATCACCCTTTCTGTGTATAATTTGCATATAAAGATGTTCCCCTTTTACAGATGGCATCAGCTTAATGCTTTTTAATGGGTATAGGCACCCAGGTAAGGACTAGGACACCTGAATGGTGGACACAATTGGCCCAATGTTTCTATGGTTTCTGTGTCCACAGATCTGGATCCAGCCAGTCATGGATAAAAAAAAAAAATTAATTGCCAAGCCAAGCATGGCATCACATGCCTCTTTTGGAAGGTGGAGTCAGGTAGATTTCTGTAAGTTCCAAACCAGTCTGGTCTATACAGCAAGTTCCAAGCTGGCCAGGACTACACAATAAGAAAAAAAAAAAAAAGGCAAGCCTGTCATCTCAGCCACTTGGGGAGCTGAAGCAGGAGGATCACAAATTTGAGCACTGCCTGGATTACAGAGTAAGATCAACACCAGCCTTGGAAATGTGGTGAGATCCCATCTCAAAATAGGACTGGAAACAAAACTCAATAAATAATAATTAAAAGTGCACCTATATCAAACATGCACAGAGCTCTCTCTTATGGTGGAATCCCTGTGGGCCAGGCCTGAATTGATGCCTACAAGATGTTTGTCCAACATTTATGAAGTGTGGTTGAATGGCTACTCCACAGTTGAGGGAAAACAGCGAGTTCCCTAAAGAGCATTCAGTGTGTGGATGCTGCCACTGGCCGGCGAGGAGCCCTGCGCAAATTTTAAGATGGCTCCTCTTCTGGTCCTGAAAAATTGACTGTAATGTTTTTGTTTTTTTTTTAAGAGAGCAAGGTCCTTCTGTCTACAATACAGCTGGCCTAGTAAATCCCCAAATCAATGTCAAAGAGTGTGATTGGCATTGCCCACAGTACAACCTACTCAGCCTTACACGCACCCCTGAGCGTGTTCAAGCCCCAGTAGGCTGAAAACCAACTCAACAGGAACACAGCCTGACCCTGCTGTGACCCGGCTGAATCTGAATACACACTCCCCTCCCCCAGATTCTCACATGAGGACCTGCCGATCACTGCCTGACTTAGGGTTACTATTGCTGTGATAAAACACTCTTACCAAAGTAAACTTTATGAAGAAGGGTTTTGGCTTATATATACTGAATCACAGTCTACTGAAGGATGCAGAGACAGGAACTCAAACCGAACAGGAACCTGGAGGCAGGAGCTGATATAGAGGCCTTGGGAGGGTGCTGCTTATTGTCTTGATCCCAATGGTTTGTTCAGCCTGCTTCCTTCTAGAACCCATGACCGCTAGCCCAGGTCTGACACTACCCACAATGCCCTGGTCCCTCCGCCATCAATGACCAGTTAAGAAAATACCCTATATATTTGCCTCCAGCATTTTCTCATCTGAAGGTCCCTCCTCTCAGATGACACTGCCTTGTGTCAAGTTGGCATAAGAACTAGCCAGGACAGTGGCCCTGCCATCTATGACACCTCTGTACACTCAAATTCTGACGCCAAATGTGAAATGCCAATCAAAGTAACTGACAAGGCGGCTGAGGAAGAAGGATGTGTCTACTCCAAGGTCGAACCATTACCCAAACATCAAGGCCACCAACCCTACAGCGAAATGAGACAGTGGCATCAGGAGGAAGTGAGCTGAATGTGGGCGGGGCTTTAGTGAAGAGCAGGGCATACCAGGTGGCAGGGGTGGACAGCTGAGATGTCCTTTAATGGCTGGCTTTGGTTTTCCACCAACAGACTGCAACACACAAGCCCACTAGGGGCAGAGGGCACAACTGGGTCTGAATTCCAGCTTCACCATCACCAGGTATAGCGGTAGTTTGGCTAAACCACCTTGTGCTCCCAGCGGGTGGCGCTCCCAGCCACCCACCAGAGCCTTTTGGATTCCCAATTGAAAGCCACGCACGCACACGCACACAACACCAGTTAATTTTCATATGCCTTGACTAGCTCAAAGGCTGGGCAGTTCTTATCCTTCCTGCTGCTAGCAAACATCCCTTCTGGTACTTCTATATTTCATCTCTGCTACCCCAAGCACAATTGGGGAAGTAGCTGGTGTGGCCACTTTCCCTGATTCTCACAGGTCAGCGGGCCTTTAGGTTTGTTTTTTCTTCTTCCCCTGTCAGTTCCTAGCCCATGCAAAATCTCAAAGTCCCACCTCAGTCTACCTGCCCAGTCATTGGCCATTGGCTTTTTATCGATCACTCAAAAACTAATTGGAGACAAGGACTTTCAGCGTCTGGACAAAAAGATTCCCAATTTGTGGGGCCAGACTAATTCAAAGCATTAGAACCAATCCCCAACAACCAGGGAATGGGAAGATTGGAGCAAGGCTACAGAAAGACCAACCCTTCCCCTCACCCACTGTCAGAGCCCAGGCTGCCCTCTGTCCATTTCCACAGAGAAAAAGTCTATTTGTTCATGGTGACCAGTGAACTTCCAGAACCAGGAGAATGTACCCTGGCTCCCTTGGCCATCTGCAATTCTGTGGGATACAGATCTGCTCTACATTTTCTAAGTTCTAAGCCAGCAGTGCTAACATCTAATAACACTGTACATAAATATACATACACACATACATACATATGTACATATATAGCACATGTGTATTACACATATGTATCTATAATGTTATTAAGGCATCATTATATGAGATATATATCAGATTATCAGATATATAAACTCCAAGGTTAAAAGCTTCCTGGGCTACCTAGTAAACTCAAAGCTAGCAGCACAACTGAGTGAGTCTTGTTTCAAAATAAAAACTAAAAAAGAAAAAAAAAACAAACAAACAAACAAAAAACCCTAAAGGAACAGCACAATGGTGGAATGGTGGATACTCAGCCAGCATTAGTGAGGCCCCAACTTCAATCTCTAGGAAACAGAGAGAGAAGAGAGAGAGGAATAGGTTAAAAGGCAATCTACAACCCTCATCTTGCTCAAAACAAGCCAGATGCATAGAAAGGCTCAGAAATAGACGTGTCAAAACTTGTCTCTTGGTGGTAGGAGGAAAGATTATTTTTATTTTCTATTTTTTGAGAGGCTATGTATAACAGCCCTTCTAGAACAAGAAGATGTTTTGAAAAAAAATTAAATTATCTGCCTGGCTCTGTTTCCTCATCACCTGTATAAAAGAAACAGAAAAGAAGGGGGGGTGGGAGAGACATTACTGTGTGCAGGAGGAGCCTGAGGGTCTCGTAGGAGGGAAGGGGAGATTTGTATTGATGTCTGTCCCACAAACACCTGATGTGCCTGCAAGAGGCTTCTTGGAGCCACTGGAGCAAGTGAGAATGAGGCTGAAGGACCTGCTTTGCTCATCTTGTGGGGAGAATGTACAGAGAGACCACTTGCTGGTGAATTCCATCATGGTGATCCCCAAGAAAACACACACACATACACACACACTTCAACTACCTCTCCCCCAACCCAGATATACTCAGCCCTAAAGAAGGAGGCTACCATAGGCAGTTACCAAGAGCTCCAAGGAAAGGTGATTTATTGCCTTCAATACCACAGCTAGCTGCGAGAACACTGTTCCATTCACTAAGTCCCCCGGGAATGAATTGGTTGTGGGGAAACCATACTGCTGCAAAACGCTAACACAAGCCACGTGTGGTAATGGCCCCATTTGGTCAGGAGACAGGCGCACCTGCAACTTCATAGCAAGTTTTAAAGATAAGATTGGCTACCTTGGAGGATGCTGATGAAGAAAAGAGACAGTGGGAAGCGGTGGGGAGCGGACAAGGAGGAGCAATGGTTGGGGATACGCATGCGCATGGAAGCAGGAGGGAGGCCCATTCATGAGGAGAGGGAGGAGAGAGAGGATAATGGGGGAGCGAATAAAACCAATACAGAGAGAGAGAGAGACAGAGAGACAGAGAGAGAGAGACAGAGAGACAGAGAGAGACAGAGAGAGACAGAGACAGAGAGACAGAGAGAGACAGAGACAGAGAGAGACAGAGACAGAGAGAGAGGGACCCATTTTCTCTGTATGCTAACTAAAAATTTATATTTAAAAGGTAGTTTAGGAATTGGAGAGATGGCTTAGAGAGTAAGATCAGTGGCCACTCTTGCAGAAGGTCCAGGTTCAATTCCCAGCACCCACTGGGCAGCTGACAACCACCTGTAACTCCAGTTCCAGGGGGATCTGGCGCCCTCTTCTGGCCTCTGTGGACACTACATGTATGTGGTGCACAGACATACATTTAGGCAAAAACACCAGAACACATTAAAATAAACAAATGCATTTTTAAGAGTAATCTAATAGACCAGAAATAATGGTGCATGCCTATCTGAACTCAGGAGGCAGAGGCAGGAAGAACGTGAGCTCAGGCTCATTCTTGGCAACACAGAGAATTTAAGACCACCCTAGATAACATGACACCCTATCTAAAAATAGTTTTTCTCAAGTGTATTGAAAGAAGAATTACTAGCAAAAAGATGGGTGACTGCTAAATGGGGATTTAAAAATAATAATTAAAGGAACATGAAAGAATGTTCAGATGGGTGACTGCTAAATGGGATTAAAAATAATTAAAGGAACATGAAAGAATGTTCTAGAATGACCAATAGAAAAATCAGCTCCCACCTGCAGAGTTGAGGGAGGTGTGGAAATGTGAAGGGCATCCTCCTGCCCAAGCTGAGGTGCAGACCTCATGAGGTTGTATCTGCAGCCTATTGCATGGTGTAGATCTGTGTGCTGGGTGAAGCTAGCTAGAGCTGGTCCACGGCTAGTAAGCACAAGAAGTGACCCATTAGCTGGATTGTAGAACTTTCTGGGAAGTAACAATCTCGGTGTGGTCCATAGGCGCCCCTAGTGAGGAAGTCCGGTACTGCACACTGGTGTAGGCTTTAAGGGTAAGGCAGTGTGTGGTCTGGGGCATCTAGAGCTAACAGTGATCTAACAGTTATCACAGCGCACCTTAAACATTCTAGAAGGACCCAGAATTTGTAAACAGGGTTTCCCATCATGGTGCAAGCTAGGGTTTCTCTCTTCCATTAGTCAGAAACTCGGGAGGGTTTGCTAAGTGGTTGACACCTCCTTTCAGAGCAATGTGTGAAACTTTCAAGGGAGAAAAATTAAGCAGCGAAGTTCAATCCTGTGCCTGGGTGTCACATAGCCAATTAGGAATGACAAGAAAATCAAGTCGCCATCCCAGGCAGAGTGCTTCAAGATCAAGGTAAGCAGAGAGGGGCTGTTTCTGAAAGGCCATAGAAGCGTTGTCCTGTGTTCCTCTAGCTCGGTGGTTCCCAACCTTTCTAACATGCTGTGACGCTTTCATATAGTCCCTCATGTTGTGGTGACCTCCATCCCCAAGATTAATTGCTACTTCATAACTGAAACTATTCTGCTGTAAAGAATCATATTTTTCCAATGGTCTTAAGCAATCCCTGTGAAAGGGTCTCTCCCCCCCCCCCCCAACGAGGCCGCGGGGGTCGCGACCCACAGATTGAGAACCCCTCTTCTATAGCGGAGGCGACTGGAGATGGTGTGAATGCAGGGGTCTTGCCTGTCTTCCTCCTTCCTCCAGAATAGATCGTGAACAAGCACAACCGCCTCCCACTTATGAAGCTCTGAATTACTAACATCTCACCGGGCCCACAACAGGGGCTGGAAGAGAAGCTGGGCTCCAGAGCCTTCTAACTTAGTGCCATTAACACAACCAGGAGGACCAACTCCCTCTGAGAACCACCGGCCCCAGGAGCACCAGGAATTAGCCCTATAAATGTCTGGCAGCTGGTCTGATATGTTGCTTGGTGTTGGGACAAACAGATTGTCTCCAAAATGAAAAAAAAATTAAAAAATTAAAAGAATCATTCAATAACAACAACGTCCGTTTGAGCAAATGGTTTTTTTTGTTGTTGTTGTTTTTGTTTTTTTTTCCTTAGAAAGTTTCTTGGGATCAACTGCTTCTTACATTTTATGAGTTTTTCTTTTTAGCTGTCTTTTTTGTTGTTGTTGTTGTTGTATTTTTATATGTGAGCGTGGCATGTGCATGTGTGCATACATATCTGTATGTATGTGGCCCAAACAGATGCATGTGAGCTCACAGGCACATATGTAATCATGAACAGAGAGGTCAGAGGTTGATGTCAGGAATCATCCTGGCTCCTCTACCTTATTCACTGGGGCAGCACTGCCCTACAGCTCATTGGTATCACTAGTCTTGTCAGCCAATTTACTCTGGGAAGCCCCTTGTCTCTACCTTCCAAGGCTGAAATCATAGGTGGGTCACCTTTCTCACTTAGTGTTTACCTGGACTTTAGGGAGTCCAACTTCCTTAGGCTCACATAGCAAATGCCCCAGCACAGCCTATGTCTGCTTTGAAGGGAATTCTGATGGTGGTGATGGAAACGCTGTTTCTAATTCATGACTGCACATATTTTTTTTCTAACCAAGAATTTAAAATGCAAAAGTAAAAGCCAAGTTCTGTAAACTAAACTGGAATGAAAATAAAACACAAGAATTGGGAGGAGGGGCTGGGGAGATGGCTCAGCTGTTACAATCACCGGCTGCTCTTGCAGAGGACCTGAGTTCAGTTTCCAGCACACAACTGATAGCTTCAACTTAAGTTCCAGGGAGATCTGACGCCCACTTGTGGCTGCTGGAGGCATTGTAATCATGTGTACACACACACACACAAATAAAACTAAATCTTTTTTTTTTTTAAATCAAGTGGCAAAATCTAACCTGTGGCAGAGAACAAAGTTGGGTATAACACAATGACCTCAGTATCCAATCTAAAATTTTACAGAAAGATGTCAGGCCTCTTAAACCCGAAGCAAGAAAACAAAGCCACGAATGTCAGAGCAGACATCAATAAAACATGGGGGGAAAATAGAGAATAATCTACAAAAAGCCAAAGTTTGGAGATTGGTGAGTATGGTTTGGATGAGAATGGCCCTCGTGGGTTCATGGATTTATTAGAATGTCAGGTCCCTGGTTGGTGGAACTGTTTGGGAAGGATTAGGGGGTGTGGCCTTGTTGGTGGAGGTGTGTCTCTGGGGGTGGGCTTTGAAGTCCCTCCCATTCCTAGTTAGCTTACGGATCATGATATAAGCTCTCTGCTACTGCTCCAGCACCGTCTTTCTGCCTGCCTGCTGCCTGCTTCCTGCTGTGAGGGTCATGGACTCACCCTAGGAAACACAAGCCCTCAAATTAAGCACTTTCTTTTATAAGTTACCTTTGGTCTCTTCACAGCAATGGAAAGGTAATTAAGGACACGAGACTGATAAAGTAATAGACAGATCAGGAACAAAAGAGGGTGGAGCAGAGAGACAACCCCACTGATGACAGACTTACTGAAAGCATGATGGTGGAGTGTCTACTCAGGGGGAAGCAAAGGCTTACATCCAGCTGCTCATCAAAGGAACAAGGATAAACAAGCCACTCCCTCCACACTTACACCCTGGACACTCCCTCTACACTCACACTCTTATGGAGAGTAAGTTGGTCCTTGCCAAGCTCCAGTGTGACCAACTGGCTTTGGAGAGTGCTATTTCTGTGAAGGACAGAGCAAAGCTGGCCATCACAGAAGGCAGCTGTTGTTCCAAGGAGGGGAAATCACTAGCCCTGTGACCTGTATAAGCACAGGGAGCCATAGTGTGGGGCATAGCAGGTCTGTGCCATGGCTTTGAGGTGAGGGTAGGATTGGTCATTCCCAGGAAATGGAGAGGCCAGGGTGCCTGTGGCTGAATTCTGAAATGTCCCCACAGACTCACATGCTAAAGGCTTGGTCCTCAGCAGTATTTTGTGAGGTTCTGGAAACTTTAGAAGAGAGAGTCCCACTGGAGGAAGCAGTTCACTGGGGCCATGGCTGCTTTGGGTGTTGCTGGGGTTTTATTTATTTATTTATTTATTTACTTACTTACTTACTTATGTTTAGACTTTGACAATTTTATTCCTGTATAAAGTGAGCTTTGGATGTTGTCACCCTCGTTACCCTCTCTCATCCCTCTTTCTCCTGCAAATACCTTTCTAACAAGTTCGCTCTCATGTTTTCACATCTGTGGTGTGTGTGTGTGTGTGTGTGCGTGTGTGTGTGTGTGTGTGTGTGCATGTGTGTATATGCATGTATGTATGTGTGTGCATGCGTGCATGCGTGTGTATGTGTGTGTGTGTGTGTGTGTGTGTGTGTGTGTGTGTGTGTGAATGTGTAGTATATATGTGCATGCCCATCTCTGTGTATGTTTGGTGTGTGTGTGTGTAGTACACTAGTTAGAATTATGTAAAGGTAGCTAGGAGTTTATTCACTAGAGCATGATTGTGATAAGTTTATCAGTGACAATGCCAGCAGAAAAGACACCCCTCCTCAGGATCTACTAATTACCAATAGACATGTTTTGAAGGCTCTATGACCCTGTCCCCGCCCATCCTTCTCTGCTTCCCATCTGCCATGAGGTAAGTATGTAACCTCTACCATATTCTCCAGCCGCCATGGGGACCAAATCAGAAGAGCCCAGCATAATGCACAATGGACCCTACCCTCTGCAACCATGAGCCAAGATGAATTCTTTCACAGGAAGTTAATTCTGTCTTGGTGATGAGAAGTCTGACTAACCCAGGCTGGGATAGAGTTGAGTGGGAATGAGAAGTGAAGGGGGCATTGCACAGAAGAAAAGTATGCAGAGCTATGCAGAGTTCACAGGTAACTCAGGTGTCACACCAAATTCAACAGGAAGCCCAAGGAGACTGTCCATCAAGGGTGCTTTGTCACTTGTTTAATGAATTAAACAGAGAGCCTGACTGGAATGTGGAGAGTGGACCAGAAGAGGATCAGAAGAGAGTGGGGAGGCCAGCAGGAGGCCATGACAGTCATCTGGGTAACAGATGGTGTCTGTGTGTGGACGTTGCAGTGGTTCCAATAGGGGTGTGTTGGGAAGGTTGGAAACCACCTGGGCTGGTGACAGCCTGGATATGATGATGAATGGGAATGGAGGAGCACCAGGGTGACTAAGAGACTTTTATTCCCAGCAACTGAATATACCTTCTCCTGACAGAATTTGACATGGAGGAAAGTTCTGCCTGCAGACACAGAGAACCTCTTAGAACCTCTTCAACCCAAGATTACCAAAAAAAACCCTGCCTAGAACCAGTCAGTTTCCAAAACCAATACAACTGCTGCCATTAATTAACAGAGGTTTCACTCCATAAGAGGCTGGTTCTTGGTGCTGAGATGCCCTTTGACTGGAGCTCAGACAGAGTCACAGACTCAGCCAGGGACCAAGGCCTAATCAGCCGGCAGTGGAATAAGAAGGAAGGCCTAGGGAGACACACATGACCCCTGTCCACATGACTGCCCCATGGCTAACTCCTTAAGAAGTACTCACTGGTCTACTTCTAACAAAGGGCTGTGTGACCTCCCTGAGGTGGTGGCATTTGGCAGCAGGAGCACTGAGCACAGCAGTGAGCACCTGGCAGCAGCCAAGGTCATGTCCACAGGTGACACACACATACACCCATGGTTATTCTCCAACACAGGAAACCTGTCACTCAGGGATAAGAGTTCTTAAGTCAGCTCAGCCCATGCCTGGCTATAAACAATGAATACATATTTTCTAAACCAAAGCAAGAACAATATAAATGAGCTGAGAAATGTCACCTTTATCATACCTCAGTTTCCCTTGGAGGATGACTGCCCTTCCCTCCCCCCACCCCCCCCCAAAAAAAAAATCAGGGGATTTTCATGCCTTCACTAACATTGAAGACAGTCTGTGAACTTTCTGTATTGAGACATGGCTGCTAGCAGCTAAAATTGAACTGTACTAATGTGCCACCTATGCAGAAGATCTCTAAAGTGGGTAGGGACACTGGGGCTCAGAGACAGAGACCTTCCCACAGCACACAGCTAAGACTTAGGAAAGCAGGGGTTTGAACCCAAGTTGATCAAATCCATGATCCAACTGTTCCCGACCACTGTCCTTGAACACTGCCCTCTGCTGTCTCTCTGGCACTCAACCTCTTAGATGTGGCCAGGACAAGCGGCCCAGAAACTTCTCCATTCAGGAAGAAGCAAGCAGAGCTTCCCACCTCTCCTTGCCTCTCTGTCTCATTGCATGGAAACAGCCAGAGATGTGTGCAACCAGCCTTCCTGTCACTGTCCCTCCTTTCTCTTTACAACAGGATCCCACAACCCAAGGAATGGAAGCTCACAGACCAACAACAAGACCTCTAAGGCCCTCAAAGGCAACATGAAGAAAGACAGAGGGCGACCTTAATTTACCTTTTTGCTACCTGTAGTTTGGAGAAGTATTGGAGTTTTGGATTGATGTACTTTCTGCAATATTTTCTGCTACAACCCCCTTACAGGAACCTGCTCAATGCTTGATCACTTTTTTAAGCATACACACCCACACATGCATCTCCCTTAGTAATTATATTTTTACATTAGATATTAAAAGGGTACTTGTGTTCCTACTGATCTCTCAGGATAACTGCACAAACCCTAACTCACCAAGAGATTCAACATTTTCCACAAAGAAAAATGCTGGCCATGGGATCCAGGAATCAGACTGTGGACATCTCAGGAGGCCACATGTGGGGGCCACACTGCTTTTGCCTTTCATGCTAGATAGAGGGTTTTACCCATGGGAAGCGTTATTCTCAAATGATCATTTGGTAGCAACTACAGGGAGAAAAACTGACAGTTACTAAGTGCAAATGATGTGATAGGTAGTGATATAAGCTCTCATATGTATGTATCTATAGAGAGCTAGGTGACAGTTAGATGATACATACATACATACATACATACATATATACATACATAAGTGATAGATTGATAATAGATATAAGTATGTAGAGAGGTAAATATAAGATGATAGATAGATAGATAGATAGATAGATAGATAGATAGATAGATAGATAGATAGATATAGTTAGAGTATAGATATATACGATAGTTTGATGATAGACATATATAGGTATATAGATAGATAAATGGATAAGACAATGGGTAGAGAGAGAGAGAGAAATACATGATAGCTTGATGATAGACATATATAGGTATATAGATAGATAAATGGATAAGATGATAGATAGATAGATAGATAGATAGATAGATAGATAGATAGATAGATAGATAGATAGATATAGAGAGATGATCATTATCTGTTTTCTGAGTGATGTTTCCAGCACTCACATATATTAACTTAATCCTTGTTCCACAGTGAGAAGCAGAGACTACTGCTCCTTCCACACACTGAGGAAGAGACGCATCACTCAATGGATGTCCACATCACAGAGCAAGTGTGCTGAACTTAAACTTGAGCCGTCTGAGAGTAAAGACTGGCATCTTACTATATAAGCTGTGTTAGAGGAGGATCAGCCAACTGGAACCTGAGAAAATTATCTTTTTTTAAACTTGAGACAATTAAAAATGTAGCAAGTCCATCTTGCAATTGAAATCTGGAGGTTCTGATAACCCAGAGTGAAGTGGGTGGAACTCGGGAGTATCAGCACCCACTTCAGACAGGGAGGGAGGTGGACAGTCCCCTGCTCCCACACCCTCTCTCCTCTGATGTGAAGTCTTCACTCATCCACAACAGCCTGCATCCCAGAGAAATTGAATGGTAAGGGTGAGTGTCTCCTCATATCATCATTTCTCGCTTTGCTCTGACTGGTACCCACATGGTTGCTATGTCTGTTGCCATCTTGCCGACTCAGCAACGCCATACAGGAGATGGATCTGGGCATCTGCATCCTTCATCCTCAGCAGGATGAAGAGGCACAGTAGCATCAGGTTACACTGGCATTTAGTGTACAGAAACAGCCCCTCCCTTTCATTTGCACACACAAGCCCTCCCTGGGAAGCCACCCTGGTTTGACCATGCTGCTCTGAGTGAGAACCCCAAAAGAGGTCCCCAAAGACACTTGCAAGAAAGACTGGTATGGATGTAAAATCTCAGGATAAAAACACAATCCTCAGCCAGAGAAGTAGACTGTATTGTCTGCCCCTGTGGGCTTCTTGTGCCTGGACAGTTGCTGTCTAATGGGGGCATGGGGTTGAGAACCCTACCTGTGGTCCATTCTCCACACACAGCTTCCCTTGCAGGAAGGATGGGACCTTGTAACTGTCACTAGCTAAAGCAATGTTTCCCCGAGTCACAGTGGCTCTGAATGAAATGGAAAAGATAGACAAGCCCGTTCGGAATGAACAGAATCCACAGGGGTGGGAGCGCCTTTCTCAGCCTTTTCTAAATGTTCTGGCTCCTTTTCTGTCTCAGAGAAAGATCCAGAAGCTTCTTAGGCCCTATTCTGAGACGCAGAGACACATCACTCCACCCAAGGATGCCGGGCGGAGTTTCAGGCTTAGTCTTTAGCCCTGGAAGAGAAACCCTCCCTGTCCTGTTAAAGAAAAACCTTAGAAAAGTAGAATTGTTTTCCTTCCATCTCTGGGCAAAGAACTTTGGTCTTGTCCATGATGCCAGAAATCAAGACTACTCCACTCACCAATGGCCCCATCCCACTGATACACACAGACCCCAGGTCACAGCCTGGGAAGGAAGGGCTGGGTACAAGCCCTGAAGACCCACAACCCATCAAGCATGTAAGGTTCAACACTGGTTGGACAGAACACCTGATTCTCCTCCCCCAAGATATCATTAACATGAGAGGGAAAAGAAAGAGGAAGAAGAGAGGTCTCAATGAGAAAGGGAGTTGGTGACCAGAGGCCAGGCCCTGCCAGAACAGGTAAGGGATGGGGGGGATGATGCAGAAGCAGGCTGCGATGGCTGAGATTGACTGTTGACTTGGCTTGATCTAGAACCACCATGGAAACAAGCCTCTAGGTGTGTCTATGGGAGTTTCTAGACTGGGTTAACTGACATGGAAAGATGCACTCTGAATGTGAGCAGCATTGTCCCATGGGCTGAGGTCCTGGATGGACTAAAAGGGGGACAATGATCTGGGCTCCTCAGTTATCTCTTTCTGCTTCCTGACCACTGATACTGTGTGACCATGTGATCGTGTGCCTCACCATCCTGCCCCCATGCCTTCCCTACCCTGGTGGACCGTGGCCTGAAACCGTGAGCCCAAACAAAGCCTTCCTAACTTAAATGGCTTCTGTCAGGTATTTTGTTACAGCGAGAAGTGAAGTAGCTAATGCACTGAATAATGCATTAATCTCAGAGTTCTACAAAAGAGCGTGAGTGTAATCAAACCTGACAGGGTAAATACACATACATAAATTATATAATAGTCATTTCAATATTTTATTAGTTATCTATGAAACTAATAAATTATCTAAGCAGAATGAAGTGCGATGAGACTAAAGGTGTAATTCACCCTTCGGTCAGAATTCTGTCTAGCTGAACTCTCTCCACTGGTGGAATGTTCTGGATCTGCACTGAGGATGGCAAAACCAGTCCCATGTGTCCACTAAGCTTTCAGATGTGGCCAGTGCAAACAAAGAGCTGAGTATTTTTCGTTTTGTATTCATTTTTGTTTGTTTTCATTTGTTTCTTTCTTTCTTTAGGGTTTTTTTTTTTGGTTTGGGGGGGGGTTGTTTGTTTGTTTGTTGAGACAGGGTTTCTCTGTGCAACCCTGGCTGTCCTGGAACTCACTCTGTAGACCAGGCTGCCCTCAAACTCACAGAGATTCTCCTGCCTCTGCCTCCCAAGTGCTGGGATTCAAGGCATTAAAGGTGTGAGTGACTATCACCCAGCTAAGTTTTATATTAATTTTAATTGAAACCATCACAGGTAGCTAATGGCTAATATGTTCGACATTCAGTTTCTAAGCTAAGGGTAAACACTGCCAAGGAGCCGGAAGGATGGACCCAGGGGGGTGTATTTAGATAAGGAGGGCATACAGTTCAGGTGAGATGTGTCAGGGTGCCAGGGAGAGTCAGAGGGAGGAGAGCAATGGTGGGTGCAATCGAGATACACTCCGCAAATGCATGGTTTAAAGGAGAACACCTAAAGATTGGCAGTTGAAGTGTGCTCTGCCTTCACGTACACGCATGTGCACATGCCCACTCACATACACACAGACACACACACACACAGACTGAACAATGACAGCCAGAGTGGGGACAGCCATAGTCACCCTGACGCTGTTGATAATAGTGAAATTAAGATATCGGCCCCAGTCGTTGATCTGTTTTTAACCATAAACTTTATGGTTAAGTCCCGCCCCCTTTATCACTGCAAAGGATTTTCTTTCCCCTAACCCCAACATTACTTGTGCTGGTTAATGCTTTTTATCATAATTTTACTTTTTGTTTGTTTGTTTGTTTGTTTTGCATTTGCGAAGTCGGGGTGGTTAGACATTTCACACTCAATTCTTTGATCTTGTTTTAAATATAAACAAATGGAGGACTTACCTCTTGAACAAGTATGGCACCTGCTCGTCAGGTAGCCATGTCTGCACAGTGTGGGCCTGGACTACATCCGTAGTGTCCATCCAAATTAGACTGTTGGTCACTCTGGACTTGCTGCAGTTTGGATTTGTTTACATTTTTACTATTACTATAAGCACACAGTGTTTGGAATAAGAACAGCAAAGGCTTGGAGTGTTGGGCCACTGCATGGGGCAGGGATATTGACCAAGGAAGAAACAGTTATCTAAGCAGCCAGGTGCTGGTAGCCAGGACTGTGCTGAGCCCTGAGGAGAAGGACAAAGCATTCCTCTGCTGTTGGTTGGGGACCTGGATCCTTGGAAAGGCTCCTGAGAGAGAGGTCACTAGAGAGACCAGTGAGAGACTCGAGTAGGGAGACACCTGTGGATACAACTTGATCTGCTAGCGCCACCTGGTGGGGACTCCAGGGGCTGTCACTTGTAAGTCTGTCCTTAGGAAGAAAAAAAAGAGTAAAAGCCAAATGGGAACAAAAGTGGGGTGGGGGGTGAGGACATCCACGTGGAGACAGGGGGCTGAGGAGGAGGTATGGGATGTGGAACAGTCAGAGGGTGGACAGGGATGGGGGGAATAAAATATGGAGTGTAAAAACTTAATTAATTAATTAATTGATTTTAAAAGAAAAACAAAAGTATCAGCCCGATCATTTGTGGAATTAAAGCCATTTAGAAAGCGGTTGGCTGGGCTCCTAGGTGAGTGAGGCAAACGTTATGCCTTGGAGCATCTTCTTGCTGATTGATCCTTTTGGGGCTGACATTTATACCCTGGGCTGAGGGAAGATTCAATAACTCTACAAGCTGCATGTCTTCCAGTTGGTCAGTAGCCACACTGCCTGTTATCAAATACTTCCAATTTAACCACCTTGCTTAACTGCTCTAAGCAAAAGGCAAGGCGCAAGGGGCCAGAGAGATGGCTTGGTGGTTAAGAGCACTGGCTGCTCTTTCATAGGTCCTGAGTTCTATTCCTAGCACTCACTCGGTGGCTCACGACCTGTAACCCCAGTTCCTGAGGTTCTGATGCCCTCTTCTGGTCTCCTCAAGAAGTGGCCTACACATGTACACGCAGAAAAAGCACCTTCATGCATAATATTTTTAATTAAATAACGATATGACTTTGGGCCATGACTAAAGATGTCTGGGGTGCACACTAAGCATCTATGGCCTCCTTCTACCTATGTCTTAAGGTACCAGGGGATTTCCATAACCCTTTCCACAGACAGGATAAAGAGGCAAATCTTACTGAAGGGCACATGGCTTCAGGAAAAAGCAAGGTCTGATTTGAAGCGAGGAGGCTAGGGATGCATGCATGTGTGCGTGCGTGCACGCGTGTGTGCATAGTGTGCTGGTACCCATGTGTGCACATAAAGGCCAGACACTTCGTCTAGTGTCTTCTATACTTTACAACACTATGGTGTTGCTCTGTACATTTTTTGAGAGAGGATAGCTCACTAAACCTGGGGCTCACAGATTCTGCTAGGCTCTCTGGTCAGTGAGCTCCGGGGATCCCCCCACCCCTCTCTACCTCCTCCATCCTAGGATGACAGTGGTGTGCACTGCTGCATCCAGTCATCTATGTCCATTGGAGATCTGAACCCAGGTCCTCACGCTTGCACAGTGAACATGGCACTGGCTGAGCCATGTCACCAGCCCCAACGCCCATCTCCACGTGCTCCCACTGGCTGGAACATGTTCTCCCCTCCCCGACCAGTGCAGAGTCTGTCAAAGCCATCTGCTGGTGATCAACCAACTCTGTGCCATTTCTCAATGGGACTATCAGGCCCGGGAAGCCGAGTTTTCACAGAAAAAAAAAAAAATTTACCTATTCACAGCTCAAGCTGTAATCAACAACCCTGCCGACCTGTCAACAGCCAAGGGCTTTTTTTGTTGTTGTTGTTTCTCAAGAAAATCGTTGTCTCAAAACACAGTTTGCTGATTCTTTTGCTGCCTTTTAGGGAGCGTGAGACAAGGATGTGATCCTGCACATAATCGCTCTGGCTTTCATCATTCAAGACCCATCACCCAGAGAAGCCAACCAATTCCAGAGGAGAAGTCTTTGAAGGATGTGCGGCTCGGTGGCTGTGTCTACGGGATAGGCCATAAATATTAATGGTATTGACAGAGCCTTTAAAGATTTGTCTTGTCCTGTCTCTGCCATCGAAGTGCCTGGATTCTGCCGTTTTGTGCCTCTGACTGACATCTTGGCTTGTCTCCAGAGCTTGCTTAGCTGGCTTAGGTTTGGGGGGTTGGTTTTTTGGGGTTTTTTTCCAACTCTTTTTGCCTTCAGGAACCATACACCAGCAAACACTTTCTCAGGAAGGCACAGGGGACTCCACCAAACATCATGATGGGCTCTTGCCATTGTTTCCAGTAGGCAACAGTTACCCTCCCCAAAGCAATCCTCTTGGATCGTTGCGTATTTAATGTATGCCAGGGCGGGTAACACCTCAGTGTACTTGTGGGGCCTCTATGGCAAGAGGGGACACTTCCATCCAAATCTCGTTGGTGCCATGCCCTGGGACAAGGCTCTGCTGTGTCTGTGCTGGATGGGTGGCACCCACTCTGCCGTGTGCATGCGGAATGCAGAATTTATTAGCATGTGCCTTCTGTTTGTAGCCACTTTTAAAGGGCATTCACCGAACACACACAGTCCCTGACGACTAAAAACTGCTCATTTCAGCTTTGAGATTCTTGGGTCAATCAAGTGAGAGAGTGTGGGTGTGTCCGGGGCTGTTACTGTGTGCAACCGCAACCGCGTGCAGAGTCCCTCTGCTCTGTTCAATGTAGGAGAACCTAGAAGACAGACCTGCCTGCAGCTCATTTTAGGCACCAGCCGCCAGCAGTGGGCGTGGTCTCCTGCAGTGTCTCAGGCAGGCTTGGTTTAAGGAAAGAAACATACAGAATAGCTAATAAGACTTAGGATGGCATGGTTCCAGAAAGGTGAGTCAAAATGGACAATGTGAACTGCTGTTGTCTTGGTAGGCAGAGGGCAGCCCATACCATTATATGGTAAACAGAATGCATCCCATACCACTGTGTGGCTGATTTGCATATGCCATGGGAGCCTGTAAAACTTGGTGCCCAGAACCTCATTCCCTGCAGTCAGTGATGGCATATCTGGGCTGTAGTAAAACTAAGCCCCAAGTTCAGAGCATGGGTGTTACAACCCTTGTCTCCTGCAGGTTGTTAAGTGAGTCTAATGAAGTGATGGTCCAAAGCCACTGAAGTTAAAAGAATAAATTTTTTTTCCTCCTTCAAAGATGCCTATGCCTTCATCTCAGGACATGCAGAAAGGATCATTGATGATGTGACTAAGTCAGGTTGCAGAGGTAAGGAATTGACCTCCTATCATTCAGGTGAAAAGGGTCTATACCTAAGGGAACGCTGACAATGTGTGAGCCAGAAAGCACACCCTGGGTGAGGCTCTCTGCCTCCCCCAACTCCCCCCACCACCCCCACCAAAAAAAAAAAACCTCCCAGAAAGCACTCAGCCCTGCCACAAGACCTGGATCTTATTGTGTAAGGACCATTTCTGACTTCCAGAGCCTCAAAGTCAGTTCGTATTGTGAAAGCCACTCTACTGGAGGTCATTGGTTACAGCAGCAAGAGGAAACTGATAAAAAAAAAAAAAAAAGAAGCCCCCTGAGAAGCCTCCTGAGCTGAGAGCCAATGTCAGCCAACCTATCCCGCCTTCTTCTTATGGCCTCTCAGTCCCTAGCACTCTCCAGCTTCCCTCTGCATTGCAGCTGACTACTTAAATTGTCCTACTTAAATTCTGCCTGAAGACATGTACTGTTCCCTCTGTCTGGAACGTTCTTCCTCCACAGGTTGCTATGGCTGCCTCTTTCTTTTTCATCTAGTTCTCAGAGCAAGTGCTAAGTCCTTAGGAGGACTCCTTCCCCGTCCCTCCAGCACTGTTCAGCCTGTCCCCAGTCTCTGTCTTGCTCATCCAAGTCTCCCGGACATTCCTCACTTCTGAAATGAAGGGCTATCTGAATCTGTAAACTGTCAGGCTGAGGAGCCAGGACCCTGCCTGCCTTATTCATCACCATCCTCTGGGACAGTGCTTGGCACTGCCAGCACCCAAACGCCACTGGAAAGAAAGAGGCATTTGTGCCCAGGCCGTGTTGGAAGCGTTCAGCCAGCGTGACTGAAAGGGGGGCTGATTATCTCCTCGCAGCCTGTGCTCAGCCCGGGGTTCCAGTTGCCTAGAAACTCACTGAGTATGTTCATTTTTTTTTTTCATTTCAACCTTTTTGAAAGATAATGTGTTTTTTATCTACATGTGCAGAGTTGGGGCTTTTTAGTTTTAAGGGCTGGAGTTGAATGGTGGGTTGCTGTCTTGAACTCCAAGCCACCCACAGGAACAAATCTCCATACTCAGAGCTCAGTAGCTGGACAGAAAACCCAAAAGGGGAACAGTATGGAGGGGAAGGGGGAAGCGTTTGCATTCAGGAAGGTTTAAAAGAAAGGGCAAGAAGAGAAATGGGCACATTTGTTAGCATCTCTGACCCATGAAGGAGGCAGAAAGCACTAATTACTACAGAAGGTGGTGTTAGCATCCAGGGCTGTGACCATCTCTGTGTGTGACCCCTGGGGGAGACTTCTATAGCTTGGGACCAACTGTGCTGATCTTCTAGTTGTGAAGACATTAGACAGAATGGTCTCCAAGACCTACTGAATCCAAATCAAAATTCCCACCTGCTCCTGTTTCTCTCTATTTATCAGAAAGCAATCAATTCAGTGCACAGCATATGCTGTACAAGTGTTTGCTACATGGACGTGAGCGAGTGAATGGATGAATCAATCAACTGACTGAGGGATATTGATGGATGGACCAATGGATGGATGGGCAGATGGATACATGAGTAGGCTGATGGAAAGATCAATAGATGGGTTGGCCTATAGATGGATGGGCAATGGATAATAGGTGGATGGATGGATCAATGGGCAGATTCATAAAGGAAATCAGATGAATCAATGGAGGGATGGATGATGGTTCAATGGAAGGAGAGCTGTATCAATTGGTGGATTTATGGAGAGATAAATGGAGGATGATAGATCAGTGGATGAATGAACAGATGGATAGATGGGTGGGGGTAGGTCAGTGGACAGATGGAAGGATATGGGGGTGGATGGATCTACAGATGAAATGATGACTGCATCTTTGGAGGAAGGAGGGGATCAATGGAGATATAGACGGTCCAATGTAGGGATGAGTATATCATTCAACTGATGGATAGATAGACGGGTGGGTGAATGGATGAATACGTGAATAGATGTATTAGTGGATGGATAAATAGGAGTGAGTGAATGGATGGATAGATGGATGGATGGACAGATGGATGGATGAATGGACAGATAGGTGGATGGATAAATAGATGGAAAATGAATGAGTAAATTGTCACAGCCACTGCCCTTAGTAAAATCACTTCTTTGGACCACTGCACCAGCTCCACACTGGCTTCCCCACCTGTGGTCTCTTCTCAGTCCTCTCACTGACACCCCCCCCAGGGTGTATATTTACCTAACATGAAGCCAAGACTTAAACACGACCAACAGGCAACCACAGTATCTAAACCAATTCAGGATCACAGACCCCTGCAGCAGTTCTCTTGAGTAAACCTAGATTAAAGCCCCAGATAACACACCTTCTTAGAAGGTTCTGGGAGGGTTGAACACAAGGGCCCGTGGGTGGCAGATGCCACTGGCTGCTTACCCTGTCTCAGACAAAGCTGGAACTACTGTCCCACATCCCTGTACTGAGAGATGGATATGAAGCCTGGTCCTTGGAGCAACAGGAGGGGACCTCTGTTCCTCTGTGCCTATGTGTGAATGGTGAGAACTAGGTTGAGGGACAAGATATGGGGCCATGAAAGAGGCCCCCATGGAACCCCTCCTTTGCAGGCTATGGCCAATTTAAAGTGGGGCATATATATAGTCCCTAAGTCAAGGTGGCTGGGGCTGGGACATCCCTAATCTATTCTCGACAGCTGGTGACACCAAGTTCTCTACTTCTGCTCCACCATCCCAAAATACCTACAGTTCCTCCTGAGGGACAGTAGTTTCATGCTTCACACCACTGTGCCAGGGACAGAAAGTCAGAACATCCACAACTGGTACCCAGAAGTTAATAAGAAGCAGTACCTCCTCTCGAGTCCTCAGCAGACTTCCCCTGGGAGTTTATTAGCCAGAACACCATAAGATAGTCACTATAATAATCATCAGCAAATAGATGACACCCATTGATGGATTGGGTTAATCCATATATCACCCTGGGCTGGGGGTGGGGGAAGGGTCAGCGCTGCTTAGCTAATGGGCATATGGATGTAACCAGGCAAAGACTATGCTGGGATCCTGTTAGCAAAGAAGTTGGGAGGCAGGCAATGGGAAGACTGACCTACAATGTCCCAGTGTTCTAGATGGAAACACTAGAACACGGCAGACATTACTGCCACTCCTACTCCACCTATGGCAGACATGGCTAAATGATCACAGAACTCTCAGTGAGCCTCTGAATACGTCACTGAGCAGTGATCCAAACAGGCACAAACCAAAGAGAGTTATCAGGAGGGTTGGAATTGGGAAAGGACCTGTTAATCTTCTTGGTGACAAGAGCAATCCTGCTATATAAATTGATATTTAGTAGCTTTTGATAATTCTGCTTTAACATGACATAATACAAGCCTCAGCATACTACAGGTGTCTTGGTCCATGTGTGCTGCTGTAGCAAAATACCTGAGGCTAGACACCTTATAAAGAGCAGAAATTCCATTCTACTTTTTGTTTTGTTTTGTTTTGCTTTGCCTTGTTTTGTTTTTTTGAGACAGGGTTTCTCTGTATAGCCCTGGCTGTCCTGGAACTCACTCTGTAGACCAGGCTGGGCCTCAAACTCAGAAATTTGCCTCCTCTGCCTCCCAAGTGCTGGAATTAAAGGTGTGTGCCACCATGCCCGGCTTCATTCTACTTCTTGAAGGTGAGATCAGGTTACTAGTGGGCTCCGTATCTGGTCTATTTCTTAGATGGTGCCTTGTGGCTGTGTCCTCTAGAGAAATGTTCACATGACAGAAAGGCTGAAAGGCAAAGGGACAGAAGAGACTTATCCCAGGCCATTTTATGAGGTAATAACCTTCCAGAAGGGAGAAGAACACAAAACCTAACAAAACTCATAAAACTTTCTGGTTGATAAATTTGTCGTGATCCAATAAACTAGACAAATAAATGATGATGCTAGACCAGAGTTCTGACATCATAACATAACAGATGAACCCAACATGGCTGCCTCCTTCATCACCCTGCCTTACCTTCCCTGTGCTTAAATGACAGCTGTGCCACCTCATCTGCAGCCCTGGACTTACACACACACACACATACATATATATATATATATATATATATATATATATATATATATATATATACACACACACACAGGTACACACATATACACAAATATATACACATACATACATACACACAGATATATACACATATACATACACACACAGATACACACATATACACAGATATATACACATAAACATACACAGATACACACATGCACACAGATATATACATATATACATAGACACACACACACACGCTCCCGATATGTTCCCTAAACACCTTCTTGCTCCTCAGCCTTGAAGGACTTCCTGACTTCCTAGCCAATGTCAATCACCTTTAAGAACCATATAGACTGCGCCCCCAAGTCTTCCTCGACTTTCCTTGACAGCAGATGAATCTTGGTGCACACTGAATTCCCACCCATCCAATGGCTGTGCCTGGCTCCCTATGCGTTGCATACTCCAGGAAGGTCCAGGAGGCTCATGAGACTTGAGAAGCAAGCAAACGCCACACATCTGGGAAAGCTGGAAGAAAAAGATTCAGGAGGAGCCCTCCCCAAGATTTAGAAGCAGTCAGCACTTGCAAGAGGAACAGACTCTGGCCTGCTGAGCTGCCTGGGCAGACTCTCAGAACTATCCAGCTGGCTGCGAGTCCTGCAGAGAGCTCCAGGGTTGCAACTTCCTCCAGTTGTCACCGGGTTGTTTTTTTTTTTTCAGTGACATGGCTGATTTTGAATTATTCCTGTTCTGATAAGTAACCTCTCACCCACACCCCTGTTATTAACCCCAATAAATTTATTGGTTCCTCTGATGGTTTGAATGAGAATGGTTCCCCTAGGCTCATATGTTTGAATGCTTGGTCCCCAGTGAGTGGAACGGTTTGGGAAGGACTAGTGGGGCGGGGGTATGATGTTGGAGAATGTATGTCATCGGGGAGTAGGCTTTGAGGTTTCAAAAGCTCATGGTGGGGCCCCTGTCTCCTCTTCTCTTCCCTTCTCCTTCCCCCCTCCTCCTCCTCTCTTCTTCCTCCTCTTCTTCTTCTTCTTCTTCTTCCTCTTCTTCTTCTTCTTCTTCCTCTTCTTCTTCTTCTTCTTCTTCTTCTTCCTCCTCCTCCTCCTCCTCCTCCCCCTCCTACTCCCCCTCCTCCTCTTCCTCCTCTCTCTCTCTATCTCTCCTTCTCCCTCCCTCCCTCCCTCCTTCCCCCACCCCCCTGCCTGCAGATCAGAATGTAATGCTCTTGGCTACATCTCCAGCACCACAACTGCCTGTCTGCTGTCATGCTTTCCACCAGAATGATAACGGGCTAATTTTCTGAAACTATGAGGAAGTCCACAACTAAACGTTTTCTTTTATAAGAGTTCCCTCCGTGTCTTCACAGCAAAGAACAGTAAGGCAGAAGTTTGTATCAGGAGTTGGGTATTGCTGTGTTGGGCCTGACCATGCTGTTTGTTGGAGAAATGTGTAAGACTTTGGGAGTTTGGACTAGAAACATGGTTGAATGTTTTAGTCAGGGCCTAATGGGCCATCCTAGTAGGGCATGGAAAACAGTGGTGCTGAAGACAATGTGGATGACGCAGATCCAATCCAAGAGGTTTCAGGGGGGAAAGGATATTAGTAAGCGGCATAGAAACTGTTCCCCACATTAGACTTTGGTGTAATTGTGGCTTTTGTCTATTGTGGGTCCCCCACCTTGAGTAAGGAACCATGTGTGCTGAGTCTCCCCAGAAAAAGCCCACACACAACACTCCATTTGCCTTTGATAACAGTCTCTTCATTCATCACTATAATAAAGTAATTGGAAATAGGGTGGGCTGAAAGGAGAGGGATTCATTTCAGCTTGTGGCTTGAAGGGATACAATCCATCAAGGCAGAGAAGGTAGGCAAGCATGGACAGACTGTGTGCTGGCAAAAGAGCAAACCTTAATACTCACATCTCAGCACAGAGGGACAGGAAGCAGGGCAGTGATAGAAACCTCAAGGCTCTCCTTTCCAAGAAACCTACTTCTTCCAGCTAGGTGCTACCTTCCAGAAGAGCAGTCAGTGCTCTTAACCGCTGAGCCATCTCTCCAGTACCCCCCCCCTTTTTTTTCCTTTAGGTACCACCTCTTAAAGGCTCCATAGCCTCCTGAAACAGCATCACCAGCTGGGAACCAAATGGTCACACACTTTGAGCCTGTTGTGAAATTTCACATCCAAACCTCCAGAAGTACCACCTCCTAACCTGAAATGCAACTTCTGTTTATTCTCGCATGTGTCAGTTCTCCCTGTAGATGATAATTAGCATGCTGACAATGATGTAAACAACAGTATTATTAATATGAATGAGTGTAGACTCTTCCCCTAGAACACCTCACCAAATCCTTAGGAAACTCTACTGAGTAAACTCAGCCACCCCACCTCGCCCCCCCACCTGGAGTCATCCTGGTCCCCACAAAGGGAACCAAGACATGGCAAATTCAGCCATTCCACTTTTCAGCCAATAAATAGCAAGCAAAGTCAAAAGCAAGGAAGTATCCCAGAGTGGAACTCAGCCACATGGAGAGATGTGACTAGTCATAGCGGAGAAGGATGCATGGGATATAAACTGGCTCCTCTAGGGGATTCAGGAGACTCAAAATGTTAAAAAAGGAGGCACTTGAGACAGATGAGGTGGAGAAATAATCTCCATATGGCTTGCATGACATGTGCTCACACAGGAGGCATGCTGCCCCACCATGCAGTGGCCATGAGAGAAAGGCTATGGAAAGAACCACACTCTGACCAGCCATGCGCTGACCTGCAGTCCCTGTCTTCTTCCATTTGTGTTTATCAAGCTCCTTCTCCCCCAGTTCTAGTCTATCCCTATCCATCATGAGAGAGGACATGGAACTACTGGCCAAAGAGGGTAGGGTCACACCAATAAAGACATCCTTGGGAAGTAAGCTCCGATGCAGAAGATGAGGTTTCCCCCAAAGCCTTTTAACAACCACATTTTCAGGATTCATCTCCAACTGCCACTCATTACAGGGTGCTAAAATTACACTCAAGCCAGAGATGCATTCCCGCCTACTAGCAACAACCTCATCACAGCACCCAAGTAGCCGCGGGTGATTCATCCTAAGTGGGCTCGTATTCCCACAATCCTTTATTTGCTAAAACAGGCATGGGCCTGGATTTGGCCGAGGTCTGTACTTAGCCAACCCTGGTGTCCTGACCTGGTCCCACCTTCCTGACAGAATATCACACGTCACTCCACAGCACCCTTGGGCACTGGCACCTGCCTTTGTAGGCAGTGAGGTACACTCCTTCAGCCTCCAGTACCATACCATCCCAGCCCAGGTTTCAGAGCTTGTAGGGAGTTGGGTGTTATCAATTATACATGGAGTAAATCACAAGGGCCCTGAGACAAAACCCGCCATGCCCAGCTTCATGCACATTGAGCTGGAGAATGGGTTCCCAGAAAAAGATGCTGGAAAACCCTCCTTCCCCGCTGGACCTCAGGTTGCCCCTTAAGTGATATCCTGCCAAGCTGTGACTGCCACAGAGCCAACTGTAGGTCACTATGATAAAACTGATCTTCAAAGCCAAGTTGACTGGCAGCTGAGACGGAAGCACTGGGGTCATGTGTTCAACAGCCAGCCACAAGTGGCCCGGAATATTTGAATGTGGATTCCCCCACATTTGGGTCCAGTATAGAAAAGTCCAAAAATATTTAGTGTTTCCAATGCGCACCCACTCTCACCATGCTTTGGAGGTTCTGAAATTCTACCCATAATCCTGTTTTCAACTCTGGCTCCTGAGCCTAATGTGAACAGAGCCCCAGACAAGCTCAGAGGGGGAAATGTCATCCCTGCCATGCCAACGGGGCAGACATGTGGGCAGTTTAATGGACTCTGGGACTCTGTCCAGCTTCAGCCAGTCATTTCCCAACAAGGCCCTTTCAGTCCATCTGCATTCTAAACTTTGCCAATCCTCGGGGCCACCTGGGGACTCTCAGAACAGGCCAACTGACAAGGGTCTAGTTCTTGGGCATCTAGAGCCTCTGTCTCTAGCACACAGACCTTACACACTTCAGTGAAGCCATCTTCCCCAAGTGTAGCACTTGGACCTGATATGAACGCAGATGGAGACGATAAAAGACAAGAGGTCCCCAGGAGCCACTTGGCAACACCACAAATGAAAAGAGTCTCATACAGTAAACCCTAAATGGCTTCCCAGGAGCCCTTATGGAAAGCAGGTAAATAAAACATCGCTTAAGTACATTTCCCTTGTTCAAACAGTACACACCAAGTGTGCGAGGAATGATGGGCTTACAGATACTTCATGCTTCTTTGAGTGATATGAGCATTCAAAAAAGAAGCTGAAGCCTGGCTCAGAGGTTAAAGCACTTGCCACGCAAGTGTGTGGACTGAAGTTCTGATCCCCAGAACCCCATGCAAATACCTGGTGGGTAAGGTGGCCCACATGTTATACTAGCCCAAGAAAGCAGAGACAGGATCCCCAGAGCAGGTGGGCTCAAGAGACTGGACATTATTGGCAAGTTCTGCATTTGACTGAAAGACTCTAGCTCGTTGTATACAATGAAAGAAGAGCGATAAAAGATGTTTCCTGATATAAATCTTAGAGCCTCTACAAAGACTCACACTCGGGGGCACCCGCACATCCCTAAAGATAAAGAGGAAAGAAAACAAAACAAAACAAAACAAAACAAGAAAATACTCAAAAGAAGTTCCTTCATGGCTCATCTTCATGAGCCCTGGTTGCTTACCATAGTGAGAGGGACGATGCCCACAAAGGTAGTCTGGCTGATGAAGATCTCAGAGACGAAGAGCTCACTCATGGAGTCTTCCACAGGATATTCTACCTGCCAGGTGATTTGCTGGGCCCCAGCAAGGCTGCTGCTGTTATCGACTCCAAAGTCCACTTGCAGAATCTCATAGAAGGAGCCATTTGCCCTGGAAAACAGACATACCATAGGGTTTAAAGTAAAAGCACATGACTCTGCAGAAAGCAACGGACACAGTCATCTTATGCAGTCCTCTTGGTTAATGAGGAGTTAGAGAGGGTGGAGACTCACTCGCGGCTACTCATGGGTTGCAGCACCTCAGAGTGGGTGCGCAACCCTTCCCTAAAGAAGAGATGCTCTTTATTGAGTTTCCGGGTTTTTTTTCTATTGCTGTAGCAAAAAGCAAATTGAGGTTGGGACTGGGGGTAACTCAGCAGACTGCTTGCAATCTGTCACAGAAGGAAATTAGTGCAGAAACTTGGAGGCAGGAACTGAAGCAGAGGGCCATAAAGGAATGCTACTTCCTGACTTATTTGGTCCAGGAATGACACTGCACACAGTGGTCTAGACCCTCCCACATCAACAATTAATCAAGAAAATGCCCCGGCCATTCTGATGGGGGCATTTTCTCAATAGGGGTTTCATCTACTTAGATGACCCTGCCTTGTGCCAAGTTCACACACACACACACACACACACACACACACACACACTACAAGTACAAGAGCCCAGGTATGCTGCATCTCTGGGCATGTCCCACATAGCTCTCTGCCCTGCACACCCACCCATAGAATCCTCAGGCCACACCCACAGAACCCTCAGGCCACACCCACAGAACCCTCAGGCCACACCCACAGAACCCTCAGGCCACACCCACAGAACCCTCAAGCCACACTCAAGAAAGCCAAGAATTCTCTGACTCAGGTTCCCCTCCCCTCCAGCAAGCAGACACAGATCATGCTCTGTCTATACAGCTTCTCTGTAACTCATGAGTCCCTAGCTCAGACTCTTCAGGATTTACAGAATGATGATGATTTTGCGGGCTTATGGGATCAACATGAGATCAATGGTTCAAAAGGATGACACATGTTCCATGGATTATCACAGAAACTGTGGCTGACAGGGGGATTATGCTAGACTTTCCATCGACCCCAAATTAGATTAAATATAAATACAGAAATACCACCTATCTACCTTAATTCATAACACAAACACACATGTACATTCCCACTCACATCCTTACCCATCTATACACACACACATACATACATACATGCTCCTGCACATGAGGGCTCTTGGAAAACGAAGGCTACTGCCTAGCTACTGCACTGGAAATCATTCACCAAGCACAGAGAAGAATAAAAAGTCATCAGCACAGGTCTGTGATTGGATCTCATCCTGTGAGCCTCTTGCCAACTTCCCTGCATCTATCTTGACTGGGACCGCAGGAGGATGACAGCAGGGAAGCTAATTCCCCAACTCCCCACAACCTGAGTCCCCCAGGCCAGTTTGCACCATTTCTGATGATGAGTCTGTTTGAACTAAAAGGGGTTCAGGACCTCTTTCCTGCCTCATGGAGCCTGGTGAGCTCGGCATCTGGTGTCTCAGTGTTTAGTCTGTGAAGAAAACATTGGGGGAAAAGGAACCTGCAACCTGCTGCTTCACCAAGAGAAATCTTACCATGGACAGCACCCCTACACCAATGACTTCCATAAAACAAGGCAAAAGGAACACTCAACTCTAGGCTGTCCTCCTGTCTCAAGAGGTTACAAAGATGGCATCCAACACTTGGATGTGGAATGCCATTCATCAATGTGTCTCCTGTAAGGGACAATCTATCCTGGAAGATGGAACCTTTCTCTCAGAACCAAGGAGTTCTTTTTCAGCATTGAATAATGAATGGTGTCTACCTTTGAGGAACCAGAAAAGGTACAATGAAGAAGACTTCATGTGCCATCCTTGCTAAAGCTGTGTGTGGGCTCTGAGGTGAGCAAGGAGAAAAGCCAGTTCTGTCAGGTGAGACATGACAGTCGCCCTCTAAACCATGTACTGTCCACCATGTGAGCTGATCCAGATGCAGAGGCTGCCCCCAAGCAATGGATGGAAAGGTAGTCGCAGCGGGGTCACAGCTGTGAGGGGTTTAATTGTTTATTTTGTTTGTTTTGTTTTGGGTTTTTTGTTTTGTTTTGTTTTTAAGCATTTTCCCTCAGAAAAAAATCTTCTACTTCAGGCAGCTGGGTACTTTCTAATAAGTTCATTTATATGGAAATTGGCTCATAACTATTAATTTTACCTGTTCCTGAGCCACTCTTGATAAGCTTTGAAAAATTCAGGAAATTGCTCATTGGATTTCGATTTAATAATGGTGGCTGCTACTGAGGAACTAGCATCCCACTGCCAGCTATGAGGTGGGCATAAGGCGGCTAACAAGTAGCCATGAAGTGCCCATTCTTGGCCTGTGAGAGAGTGCATAGACATGTTCGGGTGTATGCATGTGGGGTGGGAGGTGGGGATATGGGTGTGGGTGAGTTTGCATAGGTGCATGTATGTGGGGGAGGGTGTGAGTGGGTATGTGCAAGAGTGTGGATGCTTGTGGCAGGGGCTGGAATGAGCAGAAGTCTGTGTATCGAGCAGGTTCTGGCATATAGCACCTCAGGCTGGAGCACAGGTCTCCTTGCAGAAGGACTTTCTTCCTGAAGCCCCATCTCTAAGAGAAGCATCGCCCTGTAGTACAGGCTAGCCCCATCCCTAAGTCCCTGAGGCCTCCCAAGATAGGGTTGAGGTACACAATATGGCTGCAGCTCAAACATGTATGAGAAAAGGAGTCACAGGGAGAACCAACCCATCGGCTGATTCCCAAGGACCACATTCAGATATGAGTCCCTGTATCACTTGCAATGATGACCATGCTGATGTATGGCAGAGGAAAAAAGGAGAGAGAGGGGAAATAAAAATGGGAGGTGGGGTTGTGTGACATCCTGTCATTTACATAGGCTTTTTTTTTTCTCCCCACCAACTTCTAAATAGTTCTGAACCAGCAAGCAGAGATGGTGGCAAAGTCCCCCAAATGAGAGTTTCTAGAAACAAGATGCCACAGATTGTGGCCTTAGGTTTACTTTATCTTGGGATCTTTTTCCTGGACATTAATATAAATAAAAGTGGGTGAGAATCAAACTGGGTACTCCAAGATGGGATCTGCTGGTGACCCATAGCAAACACAGTGTGGGGCTGGATGGGCAGCTGCTACACACACACACACACATACACACACACAAACATACACACAAACATACACACACACATACATATATACACACACAGGTGCACACACACACACACAGGTACACACACACACATACACACACACACACACACACACACACACATACATATATACACACACAGGTGCACACACACACACACAGGTACACACACACACATACACACACACACACACACACACACACACACATGCATGCCCACTGAGGACAAAGGACTGTACCTGCTGCTGCTCTGACAACAGTCAAATCGGAAATCTCAGCCACACTCCTTGTCTCATTTCTCCCTGTGATAGAAAACACGCTGGGAAAATGAGGGAGAGATGGTTTAACCTGCTCATGATGGCCAGTTCCAGTCTGTCATTGTGCAGAGGTCAGTGTAGGAAACTCTAAGTGGCTTGTAGCATCACATCCCCAGTGGAAAGCGGAGAGAAATGAGACAGGGGGCCCTGGGGAAAGCCAGAGGGACGGTAAGGGATAGGTGTGATCAAGATGTATTGCACACATGCGTGAAACTTCCAGAAAAATCATTTTGTTCAATTTTTTAAAAGTCCAGAGATGGCAATGTACTACAGTCACTTCAACTTTTTAATAGAGACCATGAATTACAATAGAAAATACTGGAGGTGGGTCTGGGAGGCAAGGCCTCATGAGGAGTTGACATTTGAGCCAAGACCTAAAATATAGCTGGGAGCCAAGCCTACCCTCTGCAAACATTTGTTGAATAAATGAGTGACTCTATTTTAAGCTCCCCCCTCCCCCTGCCGAAAAAATAAATCATGGAAAAATGTGTCCTGAGCATCTACAGGAACACAAGTTGCTATATAAAAAGGAGCAGCCATTGTTCAGTGCCATCTGCATGGTGAGGTCTCATCACAGCCCAGCTTCATCTCCACAGCTCTCCTGCCCTTCTCCAAATCTGGCTGCTCCGTGGTTTTTGTTTCTGATATACTATTATTTATTGATAGTGGTGATTGTCATAGACAGATATATACTCAGAGGCACATAAGTATCATGAAAGCAAGGGGGGTATTTTTGTTGTTGGTTTGGTTTGGTTTTGCCTGTTTTTCCTGCTAATGTGTCCCCAGAACACTGCCAAGACACTGAGTGCTCATTAAGTGTGTATCAGACAAACCAATGAGTCCGTGAATAGCCAGCAAGTTTGGAGGGCTCAGAGGAACACACACTAAGTGAGTCCCAAGGGACTAGGTCGCAGCCACTGGGAACAAACAGCTCCACCATGAGCTCACAATGGAGGGATGGTTTGCTGAGCAAGGCTGACCCAGGATGTGCAATACAGAATGGGCCTGAACTGCCATTCAAAGGGCCATATGTGGCATGCATCTGGTGTTTGATGTGCCCACAGCAGGTAAATCCACGCAGGCAAGACACGGGGGAGCGGTTGCCAAGCTTCAGGCCAGGTGGAGGATGGGAATTGACTGCTAATGGGTAGCTTCCCTTAGTCTGATAAAAACACCTCCAAATTGTAAATGGTGATGATTCCAGAACTTTACAAATAGGCTAGAAACCAATGAACTGCGCACTTTAAGATGCTCATGCCTGTGATTCCAGCACTTGGAAGGCTGGGACAAGAAGACTGCTAAGAGGTTAAGATCAGCCTAGGCTACAGAGTGAGCTCCAAGGCAGCTAGGGCAGCAGAGTGAGACCTTGGAGGATGAGAGAGACAGAGAGAGGGGAGGGAGAGAGAACCAGAGACAGACAGACAGACAGACAGACAGACAGACAGACAGACAGATACAGAGACAGAGACAAACAAGATGGAGGGAGTGCGAGAGACAGAAAGACAATGACAGAGAAGATGAAGGAGAGGGAAATAGGGAGGGAGGGAAAGAGTAGGGAGGAGAGGGAGAGAGAAAGAAAGAAAAGGAAAGGAATATTTTTATTTAAAAAAAATAAAGTCACTATCCCTCTTATCGGGTTTGTTCAGCTTTTGTTTCAAACTTAAAATCATTTTTCAGGAACAATTATCTCCCTAAATTCTCTATCTGCCTCTCAGATCAGCTGCAGCCAGGCAGCTGCAACCAGATAGCCCGCAGCTACCCTACTGCCCCAGCTCGGGAGAGGGATGCTAGGTCCCTCATTGAGACATTGTTTCTGCTTACGAACGTTTTCCCAGCGCTGGAGACAATCAATCCCCTTAACGAGCAAGCACTTTGGACACCTCCACCTCACCGGCTGCCAGAGCCCGACCGTTTCCCACACTAACAAGTCACCTCACTTCCAGCTTATTTGATTTTATCAGCATCACTATGACAAGCCCGGAGACAGCTAAGACAATTGCCACAATTATTTTTTTTCCTTCCATCAGTATCTGACAACATCCCAAACCCTTCCAGGAAATGATGGCTCAGAGTCCTCTCACTCCCGGCTCCTAATACAACTTCCTGGAGTGATATCGTCCCCTGCCTTCCACCACGTTCCTCTTTATTACTGACCTGGCAGAAGAAGAAAAAAAAATGTTATATAAATCAGTGGACTTCCCAGTGGGTTCTATTTCTATTTAGATTCTCTTCAGAGAAAAAGGCAAGCCCAGGCTGCTAACTGACAGGTGAGATAACATGACAGACTGAGGATAACGGGATGGTAGATGGAGTCTCTAATCACATTAGCTCTCCTAAAGCGACAGAGGAAACATCCACGACTTCAGCTGAGAGCTGAGCTGGGGACCTGACTTCTGTACTTACTGACTTCAGTTTTCACCGCCGTGTTGAGGAAAGGGTGTTTCTAAGAGACAAAGTCCCTAAGGACAGGGGAGGTGCCAAAACTGGGAAAAGATGTACCATGTGTGTATGAGGACCTGGGTTTGATCCTTCATGGATACGTGGGAAGCCAGGTGCCTGTGACCCCAGTGCTGGGAAGACAGAAACATGGGGATCCCTGGGACTCACTGCCTAGCAAATCTAAATCCATTAACATGACCTAGGCCAGTGAGAGACCCCGTCTCAAAAGAACATGTAGATGGTGCCTGAGGAACAATGCCTAAGGATGTCTTCTGGCCTCCACACCCATGTGCAAACAAGTATATGAGCACACATGTACATGTGCACTGCACACATGCATGCACACATACATGTGCACTGCACACATGCACACACACACATACACACATATACACATGTTCTGTACAGGTACACACATACACACATACACAAATCCCAAAGACATAAGAACAGTCAGGGTCTTCTCCAATGACCCTCCAACCCTACCTCTCAGTCCACTATGAGCTAGCTCCTTGTGGCTACTGGGGGGGGGGGGGACAGCCATGTCCACATGAATAGTGCCCATGAGTGGTCTCTTCTGCATCTAGAACCCCAGATCTCTGACTGAAGAATCTCTGGCATTTCCCCTCCCTGATATAGGGACAGATGGCAGGATCAATCACCTGGCTCTGTCTGCTGAGGCAGAGGAAAGGGTGACTCTCCTGAACGCTTACATATTGAAGTGATCAGCAGGGCTGATGCCCAATGCCCAGTAAGGCCCTGGCAGAGGCAGTCATGCAGCCACGGGTGGAACTTCCCAGATCCACCATGTCTAATTCCAGAGCTACGCTGGAAACATGCTCCGAACACTTGTGTATGATTGTCATAATAGACAGTTATTGAGGGATCATAGTGTTCCCAGGCCTCTACCAGATACATAAGCAGATGAGGAAAACAGAAAGAGAAAGAGAGAGAGACAGAGACAGACAGAGATGGAGACAGAGAGACAGAGAGGCAGAAAGAGACAGGAGTAGGGGAGAATGCCTGCCTCTACATGGAACAGAACCCCGTGTAAAGTTCCTTGTTCTGTTGGCTGAACAGGAGCAGCCTCTGTAAGTGTGGATTTTTTTTTTCTAATACTTAACAGTCTAGGTGGCTCTCCAAGGGACAGCTACTGCTAATGAGAATGGGGTCCTGAGGTCATGCCCTGTGCATGCTGGGTATCTGTGGGGCTTTCCTGGTGGTCATGAGGGCACCTGTAAGTCCAACACCCTTCAGGCTACCCTGGCCATCAGGGCACAGGTGGCAGCCACAAAAGCAATCAATGGTAATTTATTCCCAGCCCTGGTGCTCTTCCTGCTGAGACAGGAGTGACACTGTGCAGGAAGGACTGCGCTGAGCTGTCCATCAAGGAGACTGTAACAATTAGATGACCAAGGATCCTTCATGGCTGACCTACAAAGGTCAGGCCCAAGATGAGCTGCCCGGAGAATATAAGATCTGAAAGGGCTCAGATTCACCTAGAGGAAAATTTAAGGAGAGATGCCCATAGCTTAGACAAAAGGCGAGTCCTCATGAAGCCAGAATCTGCTCCCTGGTGCTATTTCAGGGATGGGGCTTGGCAGGGGAGGTGGGGAAGGGCTGGAGGGGGCGTCGGAAGGAGAATGAGTAAGAACAAAGTGTAACAGCATAGGTATGAAGATACAACAGAACCCATGACTTTGTATTCAAACCTAAAATGTTTATAATATCAAAGAGTGGGGCCAGGATCTTCTGCCTTCCCTGAGTACCTATGACAAGGTGTTCAATCAAGAAAAGATTGTTCCAAAACACTGAAGGCCAAGAAAACTGGGATCCAAATGTCTAGCTTGACCATTAAAGACACTTCCTCGGACACTTCTTTAGTCCCTGTTCCTGACTCCCTGTGGCCAGTCTGGCCACCAGTGAGACTTCGTCTCTAAACTTCACTTCTTATTCTTCCAATTTAGACACTTGTCTCTTCAGCGCATGCACACACACACACACACACACACACACACACACACACACACTCATACACTCCATAGTAGCATGGGAAACTCATTTAGAATTTTTCCTGCAAAAGTCTTTCCCTCTATTCTGGGAAAGTCTGAAGTGGCGAAGCATCTTTACCCTGTAGTTCATGGCTTGGTCATGCATGAATGCATCCATGTATCCATCCACTCCACTCAACTGTCTAGCTAACCACCCATTCTTCCATTTATTCATCCATTCATCCATCCATCCATCCATCCTTCACCTACCACCCATCCATTCATTCTTCTGTCCATACCTCCATTCACGTCTACCATCCGTTCGTTTATTCAATATCCACCCATTTATCTGTTCACCTATCTGCTTACCCATCCATCTATAGCCCACCTACCCATTCATACCTTCATCCATTTTGTTATTTTAAGGTGCTAAGAACTGAATTCAAGGCCTCATGAACACCACCAAATCTGGAGTTCTACCACTGAGCTACACCCCAAGCCAATGAAGGTCTTTTTTTTTTCATGATTATTTTTAGTTAGCACACAAAACATTACGGCATGTTCACATACTCTCATTCCCCCACAACACACACAGTAGTTGTCCTTCCACCCCTCAGTTAAGTCCTATGTGTATATGCATGCATGTACATACGTGTACATGTGCACATCCCTCTGGGTGCACATGTATTTGTGTGTGTATGTGTGTGTGTGTGCATGCATGTTCAACCATTTGCCAGTTTATACGTGCTTGTGCCTGGTCAAACAGCAAGCACACACGCCTTTCACCAAGTTGGAAAGTTTGCGGCCATCACTTCTATAATAGTTTTCCAGTCCCCTTTCTCCCTCTTCTATAACTCCAACTTCACATGGAAGTCTTGCTGGTCTCATACAAGGCCCTGAGGCTCAGTTCATTTTTTTTTCAGAGTTTTTTTTTCCTATTCTTTGGATCAGATAAGTTCCATTGGCCAATCTTTAAGTTTTCAGACTATCTTTTCCATCGTCTTAAATCACCTGGTAAGCCGTCCAGTTTAAAAAAAAAAAAAACAAAAAACACAAAAAACAAAAACAAAACTATTCCAGCTGTTCTAAAGTTCAGTACTAGAATTTTAACTTCACTCTTTGATAGCTTCTCCTTGGCTTCTGTTTCTATCCACTGGGTCGGTTTGTTTTATGTTGCTATGACAAAGTGCATGAGGCTGGGTCATGCAAAGAGGACTCACCTTTTGGAGGACTAAAGTGCAAGATCATGTGATCTGGTTGAGCTGATCCTGGTGATGACTTTATGGCAAGTGTCACGACAGTGAGGTTGGATTGCATGTTTGGGGAAGGTCATGTGATCACACAAAGTGTCAAGCTTGTACTACATGAAGAAGTAGCTCTCTCCTAGTGACAACCAACCAGAGTCCTACAAGAACTAGTTCAATCTTTTCTGAGGGCTGTACTCCAGGGACCCCTGAAGCTCTGCCTCTTGAAGGCCCCAACACCTCTCCTCGCTGCTACTCAGGAGGCCAAAACTGATGCCTACCCCAACATCTGAACCCCAGGGGTACACACCACACCTAAACTGCAGAAGATATATTCTCTTTAATTTTTATAATTATTTTGCCTTCTTTGTAATCTTAGTCTCATTACATCAGCTTCCATTGGTTGTTATACTTTAATATCTTTTTTAGGACTGGGTTTGAACCCAGGGCTTCAGGCACACTGGGCAAATGCTCTAGCAAAGACTCATCCCTGCCCCCACCCCCACTGCTTGCTTTTCCTATGGCGCATGCATCTCATTTGTTGACTCTTACATCAAGTAATACTAGGCTGTGATCTAGACACAGTGGATAGTTACATCATAGAGGCTCTGCATTTGGGTATATTCTGACCTTTGCTTCTTTATTAGCTTCACGGTTAATGTGAACATCTCAGAGTCTTCATAATATACAATGGTTCCAGGGTCACCCATAGACTTGGGTAAAGAGTATCTATGGAATCTGAGGACTCCCCGCTCCTCTTTGAAAATCTTTATTCATTTTGTTGTGAATCGCCCCCCCCCCAAACTGGGTCTTGCAAGCTAGCAAGATTGGATTTTCTGATTTCAACTTCCCGATGTGGGGCCTCCCTCATACCCTAAACCACAAAACAGGAAACATAGGCGGTGCTGTCCCTGTCCCAAGGGTCTGCTACTGCTTCTTACATCTTTCCCCTTAGGTGTCAAGGATCAGGGGCAGGGGTGGGTGTCACATCTTCTCCCTCTGCCACCTTAGTTCTTGGATTTGCTAGCACTCACATGGTACAGGTACAGGGAGATCTGACTCAACCGTAAGAATGGCATGGGGCTGGCAAGAGGGGTAAGTTGGTAAAGGGCTTGCAGTGTGAATGTGAGGAACTTAGTTCAATTCCCCAAGCACTCATATAGAAAGCTAGACATGGTGGTACATACCTCTAATCCTCCTACTAGGGAGGCAGAGACAGGAAGAGATCCCTGGAGCTCAGTGGTTAGCTAACCTCAACTAATCAGTGAAGTCTAGAGTCAGTAAGAGACCCTGCACCAGATATTAAGGTGGAGAGTGATGGAGGAAGACACCAGACACTGGCATCTCTCCTCCACACACATGCACACAATTGCATGTACACCTGCACACAGGTACACTCACAGGGAGGACGGCAAAAGAGCCCCTTCTATGGGGCATCACAAACAACAGCCATCAGCTTTCAAGTCAAGCATTAGTTCAGCTCCAAAAGAGCAAGGAAAATAACTTAAAGAGAGGGAGCCGAACCCAATAGCAGCCACTCAAGAGATGGGGATGGGAAGGCTACAGGTTTGAGGCCAGCCTGGTCAACCCAGCATGACCTTGTCTATGTATTTAAGACTGGGATGCAGCCCATTAGCAGAAAATTTGCCCAGAATAGATGAAATCACAGAGGGCAGGGAGATTGCATTCAGTGATATTCTAAAATAAGCCCAATTAGAACTTCTAACCTTATTAACCTTAAGCTTTAACAGAAATAAGCCTCAAAATAGGTTGACATTTTGAATGCCACCCGGGTCAGAAAGCAGATCCCTGTTCCACTAACCTTCCGTCTACCTGATGGCTCTTCAATAAAGATCATCTGTGCAAAAAGTCAATGGGAAACCACGCCAGCGCCTCTCATCCCAAAGCATATAAATCTCCCTGCATGAGGCGCCATCCCTCAAGAGACAGGAATTCTCCTGCCACCAATTAATTAGAACCAACAACTCCATCCCAGCTTCCATTTAGCCTCTTCTGCGAATTTACAGCTGCCTCAAAATTCTTTTTTTATTTTTTTTTTTTAAGACAGCATTTCTCTGTGTATCCCTGACTGTTCTAGAACTCACTCTGTAGGCCAGGCTGGCCTCAAACTCAGAAATCCACCAGCCTCTGCCTCCTGAGTGCTGGGATTGAAGAAGGTGTGCGCTACCACCACCACCACCACTGCCACCGCTGCCACAAGGCTCAAAATCATTCTTATTCCTCATACCTGTGACCTGTCTCCCTTGCCCTTGACTGATGGTCTATTGGAAGACTCTTGAACCGGAGCCCATTCCTATCCTGCCATAGTGTGACTGGGAGAAGGGTTTGTTCCCAATATCAATAGGTGCCAGACTTGAATGTGAAATAACAAGGAAATACACTAGTAACAACCTGGATTGTTGTTGTTGTTGTTGTTCTCCATTGTCTCTTGAGACCACTTGTAGATCCAATTACAAAATCCAAAAATTCTGGAGGCATCCTGGGACAGGGAAGGCATCTGTGTGCATATTTGATAAGATGCTCCTCTGGCTGCAGAGAAGGAGGCCAGAGCTTACATGGGACTAGGCCCAATTCCCACCCCTCATCCATTTTGGCCCACCGGTGCATGTCCCCAAGGAAAGGCAAACGAGCGCAGGCTGTGATGAGATCTGAATGTGGGTAAGCGCCAGACCAGACCCCCAGAGGAGAGAGAACACTAATTGCCCTGAAACAAAAGAGCAGCAGGTGCCATCTGCTCTGGTAGCCAAGCCAGGCCACACTAATGAGGGGTCCAAGTAGCTGTGTGGTGGCCCTTGCAGCTAGCTGAACTCTTGTCACCAGGAGCTTGTCCCCTGCACACCTGCCACCAGCAGGGAAGACCTTGAATATGTTTGAGACAAAGCCCAGTTTCAAGGGTGCAACTCTGTCCTGGCTTCCATCCAAAAAGCAAACCCCTGCTGGGGTCTGAGCCTCGAAGGTAGCATGTGCAAAGCTGGTCCCATCAAAAACACTGCTCAGTCTTTACTGCAACAATGTGTCGGCTCTCTGTGATGGAGGCTGGCGGGCTCACCCTAACAAAAGATGCCAGGAGACTGGAGTTCACACTCGCTCAACTCAGAGTGAGAAGACATGATTGGAGACGTGCAGGCTTTTACGGGAGCCGAACCTTTGAAGTTAAGTGTGTCTCAGAACACCAAGGTCAGCACACTCAAGAAGACAGACACAAAGTTAGAGACTTGCTGGCGCCTGTGGTTCTCCTTGAAGACTTTAAAAATGTAGCGTCTTGGCTGGGGTCTGGCCTGAAGCTTACTCATTCCACATCCATGCAGATGGCTAAGCATTGTCTAGCTCAAGAGGGTAAGACCTTTCAGAGCTCACGTTCTAGTGTGGAGAACTGCAACAGGCAAGCAATAGGACAACCATGCAACAGGGGGCCTTCCTTAAATACTGATGGCTCTCACACTGCGCATGTGTGGCAGGGGGTAATATACATCTGGAGATTAGAGGAAGAAGTATATTATGTAACCAACTCTATCACTCCCTACCTTATTCCCTGGCACAGGATCTCCCACTGACAATGCCTTTAGACTGGCATGCAGCAAGTCCCAACTAGCCTCCTCTTTCTATCTCCCACAATACTGAGGTTATAGTGTGGTCACATGTGTGACCAATACTGTGGTCACATGTGTGACCACACCCAACCTCTTATATGGGTGCCAGAGATTAGAATTTCGGTCTCCATGCTTGCACAAGCACTCAACCATAGAACTGTCTTCCCACTCCTTTGATTTTCTAAGCACATAAGAGGATCACAGTTCTGTGCCCTGAAGTTGGGACTCCAGTAGGGATGGGCTGCCCAACCTAACCAATACATTTTTATATCTCCTACTGGGGAAGAAGTATTTAATAAAGAGATTTAAGAATAAAAATTATGGAGGGCTGGAGAGATGGCTCAGCGGTTAAGAACACTGACTGCTCTTCCAGAGGTCCTGAGTTCAGTTCCTAGCAACCACATGGTGGCTTACAACCATCTGTAATGGGATCTGACGCCCTCTTCTGGTGTGTCTAAAGACAATGTCAGAGTACTCGCATATATAAAATAAATAAAAATCTTTTTTAAAAAAAAGAATAAAAATTTTAAAGAATCCTTTAGGATAGAGAATGGGTGGAAGATAATATAGAGAGAACCTGCATGCCTTGACAAAGCAGGAAGTCACTGGCTTCAGTTGTGTGCCCACCGGTGACCCCACCAGGCTCCAATGACCACACAGATGGCCCTGGTTATAAAGTAAATGGAGCCAAACATCAAAACTCATGAATCTTGGAAAGAGACTGGGGTGGAAGGATGTGAGAGGAAGTTATGAGAAGGTAAGAGGGGGGAAGGGAGCGGAGCAGCCAGAATGCATGATACCCATGTATGAATTTGTTAAAGAACTAACAATATTATCTTTTAATCCCCTGGCAGTCTAGAGAGATGGTTCAGCATTTCAGGTCATCCACCACTCTTCCAGAGGACCCAAGTTCAGTTCCCAACACCCATGGCAGGCCATTCACAACCTCCTGCAACTTCAGCTCCAAGGGGTCTATAACACTCCCCTGAGCTATAGGGGTACCACAGGTCTTATCAAAGCAGGATGGAGAGAGTCCTCACTGAGAACCCATACAGTGTGCCAGGACAGGAAAAACCAGAGACCTGTAACATCTTAAACTTGAAGAACCTCCTTAGTCAAAACTAATTAGGGGCTGGGAGTGTGTGGACGCCTTGATGTCATCTCTAGTTCTAGGGGGGGGGGGGGGCAGGGGAAGCTAGGCATCATGGTTTTAATCCTAGTCATTGGGAGAGTCAGAGGCAGGTAGATCTTTGTGGGTGCCAGGACATACTGGTCTACATGGCAAGCTCCAGGCTAGCCAGGGCTTCATAGTGAGACCTTGGAGGGAGAAAGGGAGAAAGGGAAGGAGGGGTGGATGGATGGAGGGAGAAATGGGGAAGGGAGAGAGAGAATATACATAGGTAAGGCATGTAAATAAACACATTTCCAACCTAACAACTCAGAAGTCTGTCTCAAGTGTTTCCACACAGAGCAACAGCAGAGAGGACCAGAGAGGGTGAACTACAGGCTCCTGGGAGCAGAGCCAACAAAGAGCAGCCCAGGCTGAGCAACAAACTGGTCTTTGAAGAGGAAGGAAGCCAGAGTGGCTCAGAGGATGGCTGCCTCTCATCAGGCACCTCAGAGCCCGGCATGGTGAAGTACATGCAGACTGAGAACTGTGGGCACTGCAGCTGAGCCGATCAGGGAAGTGCAGTTGGAATATACTCACCATAATAGAACCAAAACTGACCACTGATGCTGTTCCCAGCCTAGAGAAAGGCCGAGCAACCAAACACAGAGTATATTACAAAAACAACAGAGAGGGAAGGGGGACTGGGTGTGGGGTGGTGGTCCATGAGAGGAAGCCTGGTAAGATCAAGCTAAGGCTTGGAGTCCCAGGGACCCTGAAGGGAAGGTAGGAGCTTTGCCTGCTTCTAGCACCAGGCCCCTGTCACGTAGCTACACCCCCCCCCCCATAGAGAGAACTGTGGCCATCAGTCACATAAGGGCCAAGCCCCCAAGCCCCTCCACATGTAGATGAGTCATCTCTAACATCTCAGACCAAGCCAATAGGAAGCATCTATTGTCAGACCTCCCCAAAACTGTATATATGGATTCTATCCAGAAGGAATAAAGGTATGTGAGAGAATGTAAAAAAGGGGGGTACCTCCCCCTCCCTATTCACTTTGCTTGACCCTTCTCACCTGACAGGCCAGAGATCTCCCCAGATAGCCACTGGTACACAGACCAACAGCTGGGAAATGGAAAACTTGACCTTTCTGTGGGGGTCATCTCTGGGTCCTCGCTGTGCACCAGTCACCTCCCTGAGAACTCAGGCCCAGGGTGGGAGATGTGGAGATGAGGGGCTGAGAGCAGGAGAGAGAGTCTCATCCCGACAGGCTCCAGATCTAGCCCAGGAGTTTCTGGGACTTCCATAGACTCTGCTATGCTAACGAGGCTACATTACAAAGGCTCATAGGGCAGCAGTGCTGTGCCCCATGACTCCCTGGTGATACTCCTTTGCATCATTATTTCAACCGTGCTGCCTTTCTCTGCTGTTAGCTACATTTCCTCTGGCAACTGGGGAACAGACAGAGGGCCAGACAAATTCCCCTCCTTCAAACCCAGTATTTTCTTTATTGAGCAGCTCTGTCTTTGAAAAACAATAGCCCCAAATTCCAGTAGAAAAATGGCTAGATCCCCAGCCCCACTGCAGCAGGTCACGTTGAGACCCAAGGAAGCTACCCTGAAGTCCTCCTAATTCATAAACTGTAATCCAGCGGCCTCTCCCCACAGTCCTTCCTGGCACGCAGCCTACTGCACTGAAACCAACGTACCTCAGGAGGGTGTACTGTCATGTGGTGGGTGACATAAAGGAAGGATGAGTTAAGCGCTTTCTGCAGTCTCCCAACTCTCTGCCACACCCAGAAGCACCTCCTCAACAAAGCCCATCTATGTTTTATGTTTCTGAAAAGAACCTTCTGTAAGGAGACCCAGATCTGCCCATCCCACCCCCCCAGGAGAAGTCTTGCCAGCTCAGGTGACATTCTAAGAACCTTGTTTGCGGGCGGGGGGGGGGGGGAGGGTGTTGGGGGGAGGGGGGGTGCGGGGGGAGGGGGGTGCGGGGGGTGGTGCGGGACATAGGTGGATTATCCTGGTAGAAAACCAGAGAAGCCAAGTGCTGAAAGACATGGGCCACACCTCTCACACATGTGATCTACAGGGGAGAAGGAGGCGTGAAAGAAGAAAGAGGGCATTACTAGATAAAAGAGGAATAGAAGCAGGAGGCGCTCTGTGAGTTTGAGAGCAGTCCGGTCTATGCAGAGAGCTCTAGGCCAGCCAGGGCTACATGGGAAGATGTTATCTCAAAAACTAAGATTCGAGCCATAACAGCAGATGACATTAACAGAGGTAATAGGATCCCTCAGCTATATGACGCAAAGTGTTCCTTGGTATCACCTGCCTAAAAGTGCCTTCCTGTCCCTCCGGAGAGCTACCTGAATTCCATGATCATATTCATCTCCTCCAGGTGATGTACTGAAATCCAGTGTACAGGCCATGTGAATTTGTCCTTGGACATGTGGATTTGTCCTTGGCCATGGGATCTGCCTCTGGCCATGTGAATTTGTCCTCGGCTCCACTGTATGCTTCTGAGGGCAAGAACTGAATGTCTATTTCACACCTTGCATGCCCTGAAGCCCTCACCCATCTCCAGAACCCCGAGTGGCTGATCACCACCCAACATCTGCAGCCTCAGTCTTCCCCCATAATGCACCTGCCTCCAGGAATCATGGCCCAAGTCCTGCCCTGTGCTGGAATCTCAGAGACTAGCTTGGAAAGGGCCTAGGGATGTGACAAACATCTGAGGCCTAGCAATGAAGAACAGGGTCAACATGGCCACCTTTTTAAACTTCAGATTGTAACAGGCACAGCCTCTCCAACAATGCTCACCTGGGTGTGTGCAATTACACTCCAACATGTGTGCAATTAGCTGTCTAAGCAGCATGGATACATGTTAGGAGCACCAGCAAAGGAGTCCACTAGAAAAACTAGCCAGCGCTCACATCAAGAGACAGATAGATGCTAAGCCGCCTGCAGATGCTGCTAAACACATCCCAGCACAAATGGTCCAGGCCCCACCCACTAAGCTAGACTTCCCCCACCCCACCCCACCCCAGTCCTGCAAGAAGAGGAGAGAGTGGGGAGTTACCTCTTGGAAACCCATGGAAATCCGCATGTATCTACTGTGGACAGCTTCCACTCCAAAGGATTATCCGCCCTTTCCGATTAAATCTCTCCTCGTTTCTGGTAATATCCTGAAAATCCAATTTATTAACTCAGCTTAATTGCCACTCTGGCAGCTGGCTCCGCTGGCTCCTTTTCATCCTAACCACACTTCCCACAGGATGACAACTCTTCCATTGCTCCTCGTGGAAACTGATGTCTCCATCATTGAGGAAGCTGTGAGAATGAGCAGGGTCTATCACATGGAGGTGACCAGGGGGCAGAGCGGAGACACAGCCGTGCTAGCAGGCTCTCTTTCCTTCCGACCCCTTGATTCCATTTGGGCTCTCAGCCTGTGCAAAGGTGCTATCTATATTTGGGGTGCGCCTTCCTCCTTAGTTCACCCTCTCTGGGTACAACCTCACAGACACAATAATGCTCATCTCCTAGGTGATTCCAAATCCCATCAAGATGGTCATCAAGGGTAACCAGGCATATACCGGCGACCTTTCACATAATGCTTCTGATTGAACCATACTAGATCTATCCCTGTCCCCTGCCCCAAATACTCATGCCTGCCACAGAATATGAAATTCCTTTCGACCTGCTTCAAGTATCCTAGTTAGCTTTCTATTGCTGTGATAAAACACCAACTTGAGACGTAAGGGTTTTAATTGGCTTACAACTTATAGGCCATCACAGAAGGAAGTCAAGGCAGGAACCTGAAGGCAGGAACTACAGCACAGACCATAGAGGAGGATTGCTTGCTAGTTTGCTCCTCATGGTTCACTCAGCCTGCTTTCTTATAGCACCCAGAACCACAATCCCAGGGGTGGTGGTCCTGCCCAAGTGAGCTGGACCCTCCAACATCCATCATTAATCAAAAAATTGTGTGTGTGTGTGTATTCAGCATTAGGAAGGCTGAGAACCACTGGTGTAAAATGTCCAAGTTAAAATCTCCTCTGAGATGGAAGATAAAATGCTCAACAAAGAGCCCTTGCAAATCAGAAAATGCGTTATAGGCCCTGAAATACAACAGCAGAGAGGAAACATCCCACTAATAGAGAGGAAAGGAAAGATGAGGGAGGGATATCAGACCAAGCAGGACTGGAAATCGGGAGGGTTATCATTAAACCCTGTGCCTGACATCCAGAGTAAGCTCCAGGAGCCTTAGCAGACTCACCCCATGGACTTGCTGCCTGTAGTCCACAGAGCTGTTCTCTTGGGATAGCCAAGCGCTACATTAGCCGAGAGAGTCCATTACAGGTGGCTTTCCCCCATGGCTGTTTCAAACTGCTGACATCACCAGGATCATGGTGTCTCCATGACCAATTCTACCTCCTCCTCACAACTTCACAGCCTCGCTCTCAGGGGATGCCTGCAGGGATTCTGACCCTGAGACACTCATCCTACCCTACCCCCAGCCCTAGACATGAGTGGGTTGAAAGCAAGCAGAAGAATACCCATAATGCTGTGGGCTCTCAGGCATACAACAGCCACAAGGGAGAAGTTAAAGGTCAGGTGAACGTTCTCAGCTTTTATGTACGTTTGAGTGTTTGTTTTGCCTGTGATTCTATCTATGCATGTATAGTGCCCACAGAAGCCATAAGATGGCATCAGATCCCCCAGAACTGGAGTTCCAGGTGGTGGTGGGAACTGAACCCAGATCCTCTGAAAGAGCAGCCAGTGCTCTTAACCATTGATCCATCATCTCTCCAACCCCATCAACTCTTGAAGGATTAAGCTGAGATGCATACACTGAAGGTACAAAGGCAACATTGTGTGTGATCCCATGATGCTACAGCCACAGATGGCATAAACCTTGATAAAATGTCTCTGAGGGAACTTTAACCAGTGACAGTTATATCACCATAACTTCTGCATCCCTCACATAAGAGCTATGGGCTGATCTTTAAGATATTTTATATTAGTAATTCATTGCTACTTAATGCATTATCCTAAATGTGGAAAATTTGAAAATCAGATATGACATATGTCCACATTTCAAAGACCTCTGAGGCCTTTCATCCTGAGACAAGATGTCATGCTTCCTTGGGTTCATGACTTAGAGGGCACCTCTGTGGCTGTGGGTGGGAAGCCTCAGGTCTTTACCATGGGGCCTCCCCACTGAGCTGTGGCAGCCTGGTGACATAGCAGCTGGCTGCCAGAATCGATAGCTAAAGGGCATGGAGGAAGGAGCAGTGCCTTTGGGGCCTCATTCCTGTAATCACTTCTGTGCCATACCTGGTAGAAGTGGGTCACTCAGTCCTATGACAATATGGAGTCACTGGTGTCTCCGGGGTGTTTCCACCAAATCACAACACATTGTCCAAAATTCCTAGCCACATTCTGCCTGTCCAAGTTCCAGGACCATATGAGTTTTACAGGTCAGCTCTCTTGCACCCGAAACCATTCAAGCTTTCTCTCTTTTTCTTTATACATTTATGTATGTGGCATTTAACTTTAATACTGAAATATATTGGCTTGGTCATCAGAATGCTCAGTTTCTATGTGGTAGCCATGTGTGTACCCATTTTACAGGTTTGTGCTACACATCAGAAGCAGGACACTAGGCAAGTCATTTAACTGTTCTGGGCCTCAACTTTCTCACGTATAAAGGAAGATCCTGGATTCCTGGCTTCTGTCAAGTTATACACCAATGTCTTAGTCAGGGTTTCTATTCCTGCACAATCAAGCAGGGCAGGAAGCAGGAGCTGTTGCAGAGGCCATGGAGGGATGTTACTTACTGGCTTGCTTCCCCTGGCTTGCTCAGCTTGCTTTCTTATAGAACCCAAGACTACCATCCCAGAGATGGTCCCACCCACAGGGGGCCTTTCCCCCTTGATCACTAATTGAGAAAATGTCCCACAGCTGGATCTCATGGGGGCATTTCCCCAATTGAAGCTCCTTATTCTGTAATAACTCCAGCTTGTGTCAAGTTGACACAAAACTAGCCAGTACAACCAATGATTTCTCTGAGTTAGTTATCTGAGATTTGATAACAAGAACTTCTAAGTCAGAGCAAAGGGGATGGATGCACTTACCAATAAACTGCAAAAAAAAAAAAATCCCTTAGGACTAATAACAGGAAGGAATGGAGAGAGGGAAATGGGGGGATGAGTGCTGACTGGTAAAGATGCACGCTTCTGTGTGATACATTTACTGTCAGCTTCCTCAGTTCATCTTCTTCTATCATCCTAAATCCCCTGAATAAATAGGATATCACCCAGCTTCTTGTGTAACCCACCCATATCTGTTAGGTGTCTCTGCAGAAAGTACTTCAAAACTGAATGGTGGGGCCTGCTGTATAAGCAAGTAGACCGGAGTTTAGATCTACACAAGCCACATACACGTTAGTAGTCATAGCAGCCCACCTGTAATTCTAGCCTAGGAAGGTAGAGACCAGGATTGCCCCAGAGCAAGCTAGCTAGTCAGATTAGACATAGGAGCAAGTTCTGGGTTTGATTGAGAGACCCTGCCTCAGAGAATGATACAGAAGACCAGTGGAGAGATATTAGATTCTGACATCAACCTTGGACCTACACACACACACACACACACACACACACACACACACACACACATCTGTACTGCATCTCCACATATACATGTGCCCCCAAACCCTCACCCAATACACAGAAACACACTTTGGTGGTTTGAATGAAAGTGACCCCCATAGGCTCACAGGGAGTGACATTATTAGGAAGTGTGGCCTTATTGGGGGAACTGTGTCACTGGACATGGGCTTTGGGATTTCAGAAGCTCAAGTCAGGCCCAGTGGCTCACACATTCTTCCTGCTTGCTGCCTGCCAATCCATATGTAGAACTCTCAGCTACCTCTCCATGCAGCACCATGTCTGCCTGCATGCTGCACTGCTTCCTGCCATGATGATAATGAAGTGAAACCTCTGAACTGTAAGCCAGCCCCAATTAAATGTTTCCCTTCATAAGAGTTGCTGTGGGCATGGTGTCTCTTCACAGCTCTAGAAATCCTAAATAAGACATACAAATATGCACACACAGCTAGAGGAGGAAGAGGAGGAGAAGTAGAGGAGGAGAGGAAGATGAAGAGGAAGAAGAAGAAGAAGAAGAAGAAGAAGAAGAAGAAGAAGAAGAAGAAGAAGAAGAAGAGGAGGAGGAGGAGGAGGAGGAGGAGGAGGAGGAGGAGGAGGAAGAGGAAGAGGAAGAGGAAGAGGAAGAAGAAGAAGAAGAAGAAGAAGAAGAAGAAGAAGAAGAAGAAGAAGAAGAAGAAGAAGAAGAAGGGAGAGAGGGAGAGAGGGAGAGAGGGAGAGAGAAGAAGGAAGGAAGGAAGGAAGGAAGGAAGGAAGGAAGGAAGGAAGGAAGGAAGGAAGGAAGGAAGGAACAAACAAATGAACAAACCATTCAGCAGAGGTACACATGAGGCTGAGCCAAGGCCAGAGAAAGTGCTGCCAGCCCAACCTAAACTACAGGCGCTTCTGCTAACAGCTTCCATCTTACACAAGTTCATTTGAGAGGAATCTCTCTCCAGCCAAAACAAAAAACAATACAAAACAACAACAACAAAAACAAAAACCAACCTGACAAGCAATCCCAATTACCTTCTCTGCCCTGTCTTAGGACCGTGGCTAGCCACCTAGCTGAACAGCAGACCCAGGGTACCCAGGGCCTTCGACCCTTTTCCTCCCCTTTAATTCCAGTCATCTAGAATGTTTCCTCTGACTCCTAGGTAACACTGTCTGTCAAGTTAAAGTTTCTTCCTGTTTGCCTACTGCTAAGAGTGTCTGCTAAAGGATGAGTTAGAAGCTGTTTTCATCCTTAAAGCTCTGAGCAGCCCTCCCCCATGCTGCTCTCAGAACACGCGGTTGGGATGACAGAAAAGAGAGGCAAGAAACTCGCCTGTGATAACACAGGAGAGAGCGCGGGAAGTGATAAAGGTCTGAACTCTAAGACAACTGAAAGTCAGAGGGACATGTTGTCAATTTTTTTTTAAACCGGGAAGCTGACATTTACATAAGGATGCCCTAAGAGAGAAACTGCAGGAAGAAAACACAGCGTGCTTGAAGTGAGGCTAGCCAAGCTCTGCGTTCCTCTGGACATTTCTTTCCCTCCTCCTGGACTCCCAGGAGAAGCGTGCCTCTGGACTCCCCCCTCTTCCCTGAGCACGCGCATGCTGACCAGCGGAATGCAGCTAAAGAAGATGCCAGCCACTTCCGGTGGCTGGCCTTTGAAAGGTGCCTGCCAGCTCTTGGGGCAGTTTCCATGGAAACAAGGATGGCATAGCAACAGGCAAAGATTCCACATGACACAAGCCGAGGACAGAAGCAGGCAGGGTCTCTTGGAGAAGCACCGCTTGGACTTGGGCACAGCCACTTGGATGTCACTCAGAAACGCCATCCAAGCCTCATCAGACTGTGAAGCTACTGAGACGTATCTATTCGTTACAACAGCTAACAGTAATTATGCTAACTAACACGAAGAGCTGGGGGTGGGGGCTGGGCAGTCAGAGTGGTTAATAATAATATATCCTGGTAGAGGTTTGAAAAATCCCAATCTTCCTTCTACTTACTGGCAATCACCCTCAGACTCAGGGAAGAAAGAACATCCATGGTTTTTCTCTGAATAGCCAAGGATGTTGTAACGGTCCAACATCTAGGCTGGTGAGATGGCTCAGTGAGTAAAGGGTCTTGCCGCCAAGCCTAATGACCTGAGTTCAATCCCTGGGGCCCACATAGCAAAAGGAGAGAACTGACTTCCTGCAAGTTGTCCTCTGGCCTACACACGCACACCATGTCGTGCGCGTGCCCACACACGTATAAACACAATAAATGAATGCGTAAAAAAAAAAAAAAAAAAGAAAAGACAAACCAACGTCTACCAAAGCTATCTAGTAACAGAGTTCTGCAGGGTGATTGTATAGAATTTCAAAGAAGCAAGAGGAGAATAGTAGGACCTGCAATTATAGGAAATAGAACACAGGCTCTCTACAACCTCCGGGTAAATGTTCAAGCCACCACCCTCTGGTGAGGGAAGAGAACAGTGCTGGTCGGACTCCTTGGGGCCTGGGGTTGTTAATTTCCCACTCAAAATTAGCTTCAGATGGGCAAACGGCATAAGTTTAACGTCCATCAACAACGATACACACACACAGCGAGGCCACCATTAAGCCCAATGAAGCTGTGGAAATAATCAAGAGGCCAGCAAATGAGCCCATTTGTCTTCTGACACCAGGAAGAAAGCTTAGTAACTCTCAAAGCCCTGAAAATTATCGTATTTAGGAGGGAAAATAATGGCCGTGGGTTAGAGGGGGGCCTGGAACAACCTCACGGTCCTTTGAGACTCTGACATGACTTCTCAAAGCTTTTAGACACCGTGCAGATCTGCTGGACACCGATAAAGACATGTTCTTTCTGGTCCAGCAGTTTGAGCTGCTGTAACCATGCCGGTTTATATAAGATCAGCCACCTTGCTCTGGTAAATTAAAAAAATTCCAAATAGGTTTCTCAGTCACTCTCCCAAGGGAGTCAGCATCACACAGACAAATAGCAGAGGAAGGGTTTTGTTTTGTCTTAAAATGTTTGTTTTCTTTATGGTTATGTGCACATGTGTGCACCTGCTTGCATGTACTTGAACTATGCACACGCAGGTTCCTTTGGAGGCCAGAAGAAGGAGTCTCCAGGGACTAGAGTTACAGGCAGGTGTAAGCTGCCTAATGTGGATGAGGGTCCTCTGCCAGAGCAGCAGGTGCTCAGAAAGGCTGAGCCATCTCCCCGGCCCCCAGGGTGAATGTTGACTTCTAGACAGTGCAACCTCGTGGTCCCATTGATGGCCCATGTGTCATGAGGTGGGATGGCAACAAGCCAGTGGTTTAACTCAAGATGCACTGAGGCCAAACTGCTGCAAGGACAAGAGGTAAGGGGAAGTGGGCGCCAGTGAGCAGACTCACACCTGACTTTACACCCCACTCTCCCACTGGGGACACAATCGAGGTGCCTTTTGTCCAGGTTCTCAGTACTAAAGTTTGTGTGTGGGGGTCTGTGTCTATGTCATGTATGTCTGTGTGTATGCACATGCATAATGTGTATGTATATGTGTATGTCTGTGAGCCTGTGTACACATGTATATGTACATGTATATTCATATGCATATGTATAATGCATATGTGTACATATGTATGTGTATGCCTTGTCATGTATGCCTATATGTATATATACACACACACAGAGACACATATATGTATGTGTGTGTTCATGTCTGTGTCATGTATGCCTGTGTGTATATATGCACATATATGTATGTGTGTATATATACACATATATGTCTGTGTATATATGTATAATGTGTATATATATGCATATATGTGTGTGCACCTGTGTGCATATGTATATATACATGTATATGCATATTCACATGTATAGTGTGTATGTATACGTGTGTATGCATGTATATAGATATATGTGTGTGTCTGTGTATGTATATGTATATGTGTATGTCTGTGTTTACATCATGTGTATCTGTGTGTGCATATGCATATGTATGTACATGCATATGTATAATGTACATGTGTATATATGTGTGTGTTTCAGTGTATATGCATGTGTGTGTGTCTGTGTCATGTGTGTCTGTGCATACACACACACACATATGTGTGTGTGTGTGTGTGTGTGTGTGTGTGCATATATTTAAACTATGTTTAAACTAGGCATGTCTCAAGACTTGGAAGAATGGATAATCTATGTGTAAGTGATGTTCCTGCATCTGTTTTATGCATCCTGTACCACTGTTCACTCCATCTATCAAGAGGTACAGAGAGAAGAGAGAGGGATTTTCTCATCTTCTCCAGGGCCATGTGCATACTAGACAAGTGTTCTAGAACTGAGCTGCACCCCTGCCTCTAATGGGATTATTTTTGGTCCCCAGGCAAGCTCTACATTTAGGTCTTGGGGCAAGTTTTCAGAAACATATAATAAATTTTTTCTGTGTGATAAAGACTTAGAGAGCTCCAGTTCCTCTGGGTCCTGGGTTTGCCACAAGGCAAGAGGAGGAGTTAGACCTTCATGAAGGTCACAAAGGGCTGGGAGCCATTGTGGCAGCTGGTTCCAGTCCAGTGAGCTAATATTGCTAAGTGGTCAGGAGAGCACAGAGCACAGAGCACAGAGAACTCAGCAGCTAAAGCTGCTAGCAGGGACCAGTCAAATGAGAATGTGGGAGGAGATGCAGAGAGCTTCCAAGGGAAGGAAAGAAAAAAGAGTCATGCTATGCCCATCCACTTTGCAGAAGTCAGAAAAGAAGAACATCCAGCTGAGGAGAGGGGCTGGCACACACCTTCAATCCTAGCACTCCAGAGGCAGAGGCAGGCAGATCTCTGAGTTCGAAGCCAGTCTGGTCTACAGACTGAGTTCCAGGACAGCCAGGGCTACACAGAGAAATCCTGTCTTGAAAAACCAACACCAAACCAAACCAAAATGAACCACCAGTTAAATGGAAGCCATGGAAACAGAACATCCAAGCCAGATGCGGCCAGCCTGGTTTCTGAGAGTCTATCCTCCAGCCTCAGTAAAAACAGTCTAGTGACCAAGTTTAGTGTCACAGATTGTGGTCCTAGCTATTTGGGAGGCTGAAGCGGGAGGATCATTAAGTCCTATCTGGGTGACAGAGGGAACGCAAGGCCAGCCTGAGCAGTTCCATGAAACCCCGTCTCAAAATGACAAGTGAATAAGAGAACTGAGGGTGTGACTGAGTGGCAGAGGGCTTTCCCAGCATGAGTAAAGTCCTGGGTTCCATCCCAACACTCAAACAAATAAACAAGTCTAAGATGAAGAGCTCCAGCATCCCAGATTTACACCAGCTCCCCTGGCCCGCCCCTCTGAGCACCCTGTGTTAGTCACCCTACGTAAGCACCACATGAAAACATCCTAAGTCAGGCAGAACTGGTTTTCAACAGAGGCTTCCTGGGTAAGGCTTACTGGAGCCAAATCTGTTGACATTTCTGGAGGACACAGGCTAACTGTTTTTTAACATAAGCTGAAAACATAGGACCCCTCGGGGAGTCTGCATGGTGTGACTGAAAGGCTCTGTCAACATCTCAGGTACAGGGAGCCTGCCAAGCTGCCTGGACCAAGTGTGTGTCTGTTTTCTTGACTCAAGCCACTGATTGGCTGGTAATATCTCTGCCTCTTGATCTATGCAGAGCAGGTCCTGGGACTTAGGTTCTAATCCTGATGCCCATGTGGTAAGCAGAAGAAATCCAAGCATGGAGGGAAATAAATAGAACTCACTGTCAACCCATGTGTGGAAACTAAAGAGCTTGCTCCTAGGGAGGGATGGACTACTCAGTGGTTAGAGATGCTTATCAACAAGTTTGATAACCTGAGTTCAATCCCCCAGACTCACACGGTGGAAGGAAAAACCCAATTTGCACCAGTGGCCCTCTGATTTCCACCTGTGTACCAGGGCCTGCATGCACACATGCACACACACACACACACACACACACACACACACACGAGTGCTTATGACTGTGCACATATGCATGCATGCACTGTTGAAGTTAGGTCCCAGTTCTGCCTCCAGCCCTGTGCTCCCAGATATAAGACTCAGACTCAAATTATATTTACAAAGACCTTGGCCATATAGCTAGGCTCTGCTCTGACTAGACCATAACCCATTTATCTTAACCTACATTTTGCCATGTGGCTGGTTACCTGTGCTCAGGTACCCTGCGTCCATCTCTTTATATCTCTTCTGGCTCCTCTCCCTGCCTCTTTTCTCTCCTTCTTCCCGATGTCCCACCCCTATTTCCTGCCTAAGCCAGCCATAGGCCATAGGCTTTTTAATTGACAGCTGAGGCATCCATACAGTACACAAGATGGTCTCTCTACAATGCACAAGTGCACAAATAAGCAAATAGAAATAATAAATATTTGAGCAAGACTCCTCAGCAACTACAGCTGCTTTCCCCCAAGCCTGACGACCTGACTTCACTCCCAGGGACCCACATGACAGAAGGCAATAAATGACTTCCAATAATTGCCCCCTGGTTTCTACACATACATACAAACATAAGCACAAACCCATGGGTAAATAATAATTTTTTAAGCTTTAAAAAAAATTAAAATAATGCAAAATTCCCTAACAAGTGTGTTCACAGTTCACCTCAAGACCTCAAAAGTTGATCATTAAAGTTGAAAAAAATGTAAGAATTCAACACCAAAATAAAGTAAATTTTACCTTCAAGTGAGAAAAGACAAAATTTTAGATTCTTGGGGAAAGGGTCACTGAAAGACTGTCCTTGGGAGAAAAAAAAAAACCGAAGAAATGGTTGACTATGTTAACTATAGGATTTTCCAGACTTTTCTCTCCTAAGAAAAGGGTTCATCTCACGGGACATTGGAAATGTGCTCTGTAAATCGTAATGGACTGCATTACTCGCTGTCTGTGTGGTACGGTTTTCTCACTGTGAATTTTTTAAATTATGATAAGATTTCTATTGACTTTGAATCTTTTCGTGATCCATTCAGACACCTCCTGGTGAATATGAAATATATAACACCTTTTTTTAAGGGATGGATATTATTTAGATTTTATTCAAAAACAATGAGATGCAGAGGACTTGACTGATAAATAGCAAAATAATGAAGTTGGTGATGGTGGTGATGATGAGAGTGATGACGGTGATGACAGTGATGATGACGGTGATAGTGGTGATGATGGTGATGGTGGTGATGATGGTGATGGTGGTGGTGATGATGGTGGTGATGGTGGTGATGATGATGGTGATGATCATCATATTCAGGGATTGATGGATGCCTCAATCTGACAGGGTTAATATTAAACCAGAATCCCGGCAATCCTTTCCTGGCCTGAAAGCACCCAGCATCTTCTACTGGCATCTGCCCAGCCCTCCATGCATGGGAGACTGCATCCAGCAACCATATATTTGCATGGAGAGGAAGATGAGGCTTTATGGCAGCCACCCACCTTGCTCGCCATTAAAGACCCAGCAACTAAAACAATCCTCAGAGTCTGTTCTGATCTCCCTCAGAGCTGCACATGGGGGGAGGGTCGGGGTTAGAGTTGGGGTCTCTACCACTATGATTCCCAGGAGGCCCATCCACTTAAGGAACCTGTGTTAACTATTTGCAAAAGCAAACCTTGCAGTTTGGAGGATTCCTCAAAAGAATGAAAGATAGGGATCGGGCCGTGGCTCAAGGGTAGAGCCCCTGCCTAGAATCCCCCAGTGAGGGGCTGGGGGGCTGGGGGTGTGGCTCAGAGGTAGAGCCCCTGCCTAGAATCCCCCAATGAGGGGTTGGGGGCATGGATCAGTAGTAGAGCCCCTGCCTAGAATCCCCCAGTGAGGGGCTGGGGGCGTGGCTCAAGGGTAGAGCCCCTGCCTAGAATCCCCCAGTGAGGGGCTGGGGGGCTGGGGGTGTGGCTCAGTGGTAGAGCCCCTGCCTAGAATCCCCCAGGGAGGGGGGCTGAGGGCGTGGCTCAGTGGTAGAGCCCCTGCCTAGAATCCCCCAGGGAGGGGCTGGGGGAGTGGCTCAGTGGTAGAGCCCCTGCCTAGAATCCCCCAGGGAGGGGCTGGGGGGCTGGGAGCGTGGCTCAGTGGTAGAGCCCCTGCCTAGAATCCCCCAGTGAGGGGCTGAGGGCGCGGCTCAGTGGGAAAGCACTTGACTAGCATATGTGAGACCTGGACTCCATTCTTACTATCACACGACCAAAAGGGAGAGATACCAAACATCCCCTACACGCAGGATGAAGCACAGACAAACAATGACCTGTAATCCAACACTGAGGAGGCAGAGGCAGGAGAAGCACAGAAATTTAAGGTCAACCTGGTCTACAAAGCAAGGTCGAGGTTCAAGCACTTCCCACTGCTTAAAGTTAAGCATCAAAGCCTCCATGGCTCTGCCACAGAAATTCACAATGAACTGAGCTGTACAGAGGTCTGGGGTGGGCACAGCCTTCACATGGTCTCCCACGACAGACTTTCTACAGCTCCGGGTAATGAGACTGCAGAAAACCCAGTTCGTATTCAGAACTTCCATCTTCCCTCCTCCATTACAAAGAACCTCCTTCAGGAATGACGGTGCACGTCCAAGATCCCAGCACTCTTCCAGGAGACAGAAGCAAGAGAGTCCTGAGTTCTAGGCCAACCTGGGCTATACAGTAAGACCTGTACCCATAGAGTCTCTTTCCCTCTACTGGTCAACAGCCCGTGAGGTGTCCACGATGCAGGGATGGTGACCAGGTGGTGGCGCAGCTTGTAACCTGGCAACAGCTCCTGGGTGTGGCCAGGATGCTCATAGCAGGAGAAAAAGCTCATCAGAGGGCTAACACAAGCCCATCATTCAAGCCTGGCTTTACCGCACCAGCTGCCTCGATGACAGCTCCCTGGAAGGGGCTATATATCTTTTTCCTTTCCCCACTAATAACAGGGAACAGGGTGATTTCCGCCATGCTCTGGGCTGCCCTCTGACAGCCTGCCTCTCTCCACCCACATGCCAGAGGCTGCTTGTTCCCAGAGCTTCAAGCGGGCTGAGGTAAAATGTAAAAGAAGGTGACAGGTGTCAGAATCAAAATGGAGTAGCTTCTGTCACCCCAAGCAGAGTAGAGTCAATAATGCCAGGAGTCTGTGGAAGAGGGGGACCCTGACACGGATGCCTGAGAGGACTCTGCCAGGGACACTGGCTTGCACTCAAGCCACCTGCCACCTTTCCTGACAAGCCCTTCTGCAAGGATCCCTGTAGAGCAGGGGTCTGCTCAGCCTTAGACCGGGACTGCTCTTGTTATCGCCTCCTGTAACTAACAAGTATTGCTTGGAAATATCCTTCTTGCTATTTGTCTTTAAAACCTTCACCTGGAGCTGAGTATGTGGCTCAGTTAATGAATACTCACCATACAAGCATGAGGACCTGAATCAGTCCCCAACATCAACATTCTTAAGAAGCCAGGTGTAGAAGTATGGGTTTGAAATCCCAGCACTGGGGAGGCAGAGACAGGTGGATCCCTGGGGCTCAATAGACAGATAGCCTGACCTAATTAGCTAGTTCTAGGACAATGAGTGACACAGCCCCAAACAAAACAAAACAAGACAAAACAAAATAAAACAAAACAAAACAACAGGTTGATGACTCCTGAGAAATGGCAGAGTTTTCCTCTGTCCTCCAAATATATGCCCATACATTCGTGTGTGGTGCACGCATACCCACACACACATGAACACCTTTGTGTATGAACACACACACATACTTCCCCTTGATTTAAACTTCTTCAGTATGCTCACAGATTACAATGGTACCTGCATTCCCACAGCAAGGTCGCTCCCAAGTAGATACTATTGATGGCACCTGACTTGTATGTATCATGAGGAGTGGGGATAAAACTAGGATGATTGACAGGAAGCCCAGCTATTGCGGGGGTTGGGGGAAGGTGGACTTGTAGATATAATGACAAAAATCTAAAACATCATCATGACTTGAATGACATCAAGATGACTTGAATGGTCATCTATGTCACACAAACATCTCAAACTAGATGCCACCAAAACACATCATGTCACTGGCCTGGACAACCAAATAAACTGAAGCAATATAACAGTGCCTTTGGTATCATGGCACTCCCACAGGTCAGTGGGAAGGGAACCTCTCACATGACAATGTGGACTGACAGCAAGGCCAGTATTAGGGTATAAAAAAATGTACCAAGAAAAATTAATGAGAGAGAAATCATTGCATCAGACATGAAGAAATGCTACTGTAGTCTTAGCACTCTGGAGGCTGAGATACGAGGATCGCAAGCTGGAGGCCACCCTGGGTTCCATGAGAACTTGGAAAGGGGGACAGAGAGACAGAGAGAGGGGAAAGAGCAGGGGTTGATTTGTGAACGGGGTTGGCTGAGTCATGACTAGAAGGTTTACCAGATGTCCCTCTACAGACTATATTGATCAAACACTCTAAGAAGATTTATAACTATGACAGCCAAGCTAGGCATCACTGCAGAGTGGTCTAGGAGCCAGAGCCTGTCCATCAGAAAGATAGTCTGGGTCACAGGGCCTCAGGGTGGTGGAAGGCCAGGCCAGCCTTCTGACAAGCATTTCTCACTGGCCCTGTTTGAGTCAGCCAGGACTTTGCTAACTGAGCAGTTCAAGTCTGTTAGATGACATCTTTAGGTTTGGGTGAAAGGTGCTGAAATGGATTATCCTTCAGGTAAGGGTTTTAGTAGGGAAGTGATGTTATCATGTCATAGACAATGGGACATCGTCCTGATTAGGAAAAGAGCTTTAGTCCAATTTGGAACCAGGGCAAATGCTCCTATAGGTTCTGTGCCTTGTGACCTAGCCTACGTGCTAGGAGTCAAGAGGATGATAGATAGGGATGGAGTGTCTGGAAGGAACTAGATAAGACAAAGTTATCATTTAAGGCTGCCTTGGGTCAGGGCAGTAGGGAGTGAGCCAGATCTCTTCAAGGTTGAAGCATCTAGCCTCTTAAAAGGGCAGCATCCTATAGCAGCAGGTCTATGATCTGATAAAGTCTGGATACCACACAGACAATGCAAGGCTGGATATGGTCATTAGAAGGATCTGAAATGTTGCTGCTGAGGGCAACCATTGAGTAATTGCTTAGTGACTGTTGTCTTCTTCTAACTGATGTCATCAGTTAGAACAATAACAATGTGTAAAGCCAAATGGATCAGATTTTTTTTCCATCACACTAAGTGAGCAGTGATTCCTTTTTTTTTTAATAATTAAGTTTGGAATGGGATGCATGTGGATAGGGTATGTGCAAGTGAGCACAGGTGCCTGCAGGCCTCCCATCCTCTACAACTGGAGTTATAGGTTGGTTGTGAGCCACCTGACATGGGTGCTGGGACCAAGACACAAGTCCTCTGCAAGAACAGGATGCATTTCCATGCTCTCTCAGTTGCTGAGCCACCTCTCCAGTCCCACGAGTATCAGGGGCTTAAAGTGCAGGAATATTGCCAGTGCAGTGGAAGGAGGCAACCGGTAGGAACAAGACAGGCATCAGAGGGACTCCAAGGCTGACCTCCACTTGGAAGAAACACAGAGTACCCAGCAAAGACAACTAGCATAAGATGTAACCCAGCATAAGGCATTCATGGCAAAAGTCATGCCTCTGTGAGGATGTGGGAGCCATAGACAGGGAGCAAGAAGCCTGCACTGACACAAGCTACCCTGAAAGAACTTCAGGACACAGTCTGAAATGCTTGGTGCAGATGCCGTTGGGTTTTAAGGCTGGAGGACACATTAAGAAACCAGTAGGAGCCAGAAAGATGCCTCGGCAGGTAAAAACACTCACTATGCTACCAAGCCAGACAACCAAAGTTTCATCCCCAGGACCCATATGGTAGAAGGTGAGAGAGAACCCATTCCTAAAACTTGTCCTCCGACCTCCGTGTGCTGTGGCCCATGCACACACATACCAATGCACGATAAATAAAAAATAAAACTTACAGTGGATGGGGAGGGAATGGAGAAGAGGAGGAGGAGGAGAAGTGGGGGAGGAGAGAGGAGAAAGAAGAGACCCTCACCTGCTCACCAGAGCTGCCAGAGACTGAGTAGTCTGAGTTTTAGGCCCGCTCTTGTGGGAAGGCTGGCCTGGCTTCCTACCATCTTGAGGCCCAATGGCCTAGGGTAGCCTCCCTGATGGGCTGCCCTTCCCTCTGCCTGCAAAGCTCTCCTCTAGACTTCGTACATCAGCCCCTTGTCCCACTCAGGTTCCCATCAGTGTCCCATCTGCAGAGATTTGTCCCTGTGTCTACCTTCCTCGTGCACTCGATTGTGGTGGTGCCAGGGTGGGAGAGGATGGAGGCAGTTCAGTGGTACAGGCACGTGTGGATCTCAGAGGAAGGGTTTTGGAAGCTGGTTCTCTCGTTTCATCTTGATTTTGAGGCAGAGTCTCTCTCTCTCATTTACACCATGCTGTGTATTCTAGCCTATCAGACTCAAGAGCTTTTGGACAATCCCGTCTGCTAGGATCATTGATGCATGCCACCAGATTCACCTTGTTTGTATGGATTCCAGGGACTGAGCTCCAGTCTTTGGGCTTATATAGCAAGCGGTTTTATCTACCGAGCATATTACAGACCCATTGTCTGTCTATTCTACCAAAATACAAACACTAAGCTAGGTATGGTAACACATGCCTTTAACCCCAGCATTTGGGAAGCTGAAGCAGCAGAATCTCAGTGAGTTCCAGGTCAGCCATGGCTACACTGTCAAGCCCCATCTCAAGAAAAATAAATAAAATTTAAAACACCTGGCCATCAAGGGCCCTGTCTAAACCCACTGTTATAGTCCTAGGACCAAAAAGATTCAACATTTGAATAAGAAGATGAAAGTGGCAGTTTTACGGTTTTACAAGAAAAACTAAGACCCAGAAATATTCAATAACACATCGAAGGGTCCCCAGATCCCTAGTAGCAGAGCTAGGACCAGGCCTCAAACTGTGGGTGGCTTCGGCCTGTGTGACACAGTGATGAGCCATTGTGGAAGATGCTGGAAGTAAACAGAATACAACTGGTTGAGATCGAAAACAGTAAATATTGGTGAGCTGGAGAGATGGCTCAGTGGTTAAGAGCACTAGCTTTTCTTCCACAGGACCCAGGTACAATAACCCAGCACCCAGATGGCAGCTCAAAACTGTAACTCCAGTTCCAGGGCATCCAATACCCTCACACCAGACATACAGTCAAATAAAACATCAATGCATGTAAAATAAGAATAAATAAATCATTTTTTTAAAGACAGCAAAGATTTCCCATGGTTGGGTTGAGAAGCCCAGGAAGAGCTGGCTTTCCCAAAGCTCTTCCCAATCATAATGATCACACGCGTCCAAGAGACAGTCTGGAAAATCATTTCAAACCAAAGGGCACAGCTGAGCGTAGCCGATAAAAGCAAGCAGGACTTCATTAGTGAGACAGCCATAGAAAAGGTATCCCCCTTCTCCATCACAAAACTGCTGTGGCTGAACAGAGGGTGCCTATGTTGCTCAGCAAAATAACTGTCCGTTGCTAGATGGAGCGTGGGCTCACCCTCTAGCAGGCTGACGGTGGAGTCCATTCCAGAACTCATGCTGATGTCATGATGATGTTGAGCCTATAATGACCGCTGGGCAATTTGACCCAGCTGTCCTTCTGGAGGGAGGTCAGGACTTCAGCAGTGGCACCTGCTGCTCAGCATCAGACGCTGTGGAAGTCATTACTGATACCAGGGTAACACGGGCTCTGACCTGATATGCTTACAAAGCCATGTAAGGGGCTTTAGCCAAGAAGCAGAGTCAGCCAGGCGTGGTGACAGTGTCACCATCTACATCATTTGAGGGGCTGAAGAGATCAAGTGTTTATAGCAGAGTGAGCCCATGGAAAAGCAGCCATAGCTCCTTCCTGTCCATCCTCCAAGCCAAACACTAAAGAGAGAGGCCTTATATAGCAGACACCCGACCTTGCTTCAGGCAGACTCAGTCCCAGGTACCTCGATGCTCTTCCCCAACAGCATGACCTTGCTGAAGGTCAGATGACTCCAGTTATCAATCAGCTTTGGGAAGCCTTTTAAGTGGCTGGACATGAGGAGGACATTTCCTGGGTCCTGCAAGCATGGGATACATTGCTCTCCACTGTGTCTCTCTAACTCTGATCCTCCCAGCAGCGGAGGCAGATCCACGACTTCAGAAGCAGGCTCTGAAGCTGCTACTGAGGGACCTGATTTTTCTCACTAGTTTCCCTGCAAATTCATGGCTATGCTTTTCCAAAAAAACACCAAGCCCAGGAAACTACAGTCCTAAATAGAGGAAATGCGACAGAATTGTTGATTTTATAAAGTAAAACTTTGAGAAGTTCCCAAGCACGAAGAGGGAGAAAGATCTATAAATGAACAGAAGGATAGTATTTGAACCCCAAAAGGCACATAACCCTCCAAACCCGCCCATTGCCATCTTTCCACAGCTTTGCAATCAAATGAGTAGAAGTTTAACGGCTTAATGAGTAAAAGCACTTGCTATGTAAACACAAGGACCTTAGTTCAAATCCCTAGCATCCCTGTAAGAAGCCAGTCATGGCTGCACACCTACCTACAATCACAGAGTTGTGGTAAACAGAAACAGAAGGGTTGCTGAGGGCTTGCTGGATGAGAGGCAGTAACAGGTTCAGTGAGGGACCTTGCCTCGAAGAACTGAGCATCGAGTGACAGAGGAGGACATTGGGAGTCCTCCCAATGTCCTCCTCCAGCAAAAGAGAGGGAGTGGTTCTTCCTCAAACACATCTATCTGTGTCTGTCTTCTCTTGAAACCATGAGCAGAAAGTGAGCAGCCCTGGGTCCCTCTGTGGTTAGCCATGGAATGATCTGAGGGTGTCTCCAGCTAAACATGGACCATGCATCATGATGGACCACCATAACTGATGCTGTGGATGGCAGCTTTCTGTCTTCTGCTATGAGCATAGCTCTCTACAGCAAGTGTCGGGGTATTTGATCCTGACTGAGAGAGGCCTCCTCCTCCATCAGACTCTCAGGCTTCAAATCTGTGTGTGAGTTTAAAGACTATAAAGCCTGTTGACAGAAGAACCTCCAGGCTTCCACCACTATGGATGTGGCTGGTACTGCCCCAGCTTAGGACTCCAGTCCAACACTGGTATCACCCATCAACAAGATCACCTGACTGGACTCTTTTATTACTCAAATGTGTCAGGAAGCCCTTTGCCATAAGCAGTCTCATAACTCAGATTATGCCACCGGGGGGCGGGGGGGGGGGAGAGGAGACAACAGCCCTTCTCGCTCTGTTAATGAAAAATGCAGGAGCTAGAGCAAAAATAACTCTCTGAGAGGAACAGAATGTTAAGGAGCTTTGAGAACTTTCAGAATGAAAATGACAAGCAGCCGGCTTCGTTGTCTTCAGAGGGAGGAATTCAAAGAGTGGCCTCCATCAGACTGTGTGAACTTCCCAGTGCCACCATGTGGGTGGCTTCCCCTTGAAACTAGCCCTCAACGGAAATGGTTCCTCTCAAATCCAGTGCCAGCATTACATAGGTGGATGCTGGACTTGGGGGTCTCCAGTTGGTTTAACTGTACCCTATCCTTAAGAGTCCAGACTGCCAGCCAAGAGCTTTAGGAAGGTCAGGGACACTCGAAGGCTTGAGAGACATCAGTCAGGGTGAAGGAGATAACAGATCTGATTTAATGACGAAAAGGAAGGTGTGCTCTCGGGAAGCCTTGGGGAAACAGGTGTTAGGGATGGGGCTGAAGAGATGGCTTTAGTGGGGTTGGGGTACCTGGTATAAAAGCATGAGGATCTGAGTTTGGGTTTGAGCACCCACATAAAAAGTTGGGTGTGGCTGTGACTATACATGTGTAACTATAAGGCTATTAGGGTTGGTGACTGGCGGTGGGGGGAAATCACTGAACTTGATGGCTGCCAGTCTTGCTCCAAGCTCAGTAACAAACTCTGTCTCAAAGGGACTAAGGTAGACAGAGTCATGTCGTCCTCTGACCTCTATGCAACACACACACATACACACACACACACACACAAAGTCACCAAGATGCAAGGATGAGACAATGGGGCAGCCACAGTGGAGGCTGCAGTGTCTACAATGGCACCATCTTAGGACAACTTGAGTACCTCTGCCCACCCACCCCCACTGTCATTTCCAATTCCACACTGTCCCCCACATAGACTTTAGCTGAGTTCTAATGATTCTAGCCATGCATGTCCCTTGACACACCCTTCGTTATTCCACCAGCAAGCTGAATCCTGCAGCTGGCATAGATGGCTCCACGCTCATGCTTATATGGGCACAACTAACTGGATTCCGTGGGTTATTTAAAAGAGAGTGGGGGACATGAATTGGGAAAGAGATTGGGGATCTGGAAAGAGGATCCAGAAGAAACTGAACAGGCAAAAGAGGCGGTGAGTATGACTGAGATACATTTTACACATGTAAGCAACTCTTAAAGAATAAACAAAATGTTATACAAAAGGCAAAAATAAAATAAAAATGAAAATCTATTCCCTATGTGCACATCTCTGGTCCCAAAGTGGTTTGTGGCTGCTCCAAGGGGCCACAAACTGTATCCCAGGGGCTGAATGTAGCCCATGCTCTTATGACTGAATCTCTCTCTCTCTCTCTCTCTCTCTCTCTCTCTCTCTCTCTCTCTCTCTCTCTCTCTCTCTCTCTCTCTCTCTCTACCCCTGCCTCTCCCACCCCAGTCTCATGTAACCCAGGCTGGCCCTGAACTTGCTATGTAGCTGAAGATAACCTTGAACTGACAATTTGCCTGCCTCCGCCTCCTGAATGCTGGGATTAGAGGTGAGCACCACGGTGCCTGGTGTGTATGGTGCTGGGGGTGGGACCCGGGGCTTCATACATGGTGGATACTCTCCCAGCTGATTTCATCCCCAGCCTGCCACTGAAACACACACACACACACACACACACAGAGCCAGGCTCATTCATACAGGCACTGCCACGCAGCTAAGGATCTGTGAGTGGCAAGGGATGGCTGGCAAAGCTAAGGTATTGATCACCTGGCCTTCCTCCGAACATCACGATCCCTGCTCTATTCTGAGTCTTGTCTCTCCAATTCCAATCATCCCCTGGGAGGAGTTCTAGAAAGTTCCAAAGCAGTGGATAAATGCTCTGACATAGGAACAACACAAGCAGCAGCCACTTACAACTCATTTGCCAGAAACACGGGGCACTAGAGCTGCAGCGGCTCAGCGTGAATTTACCATTGTCACTGTGCACTTCCAGAGTGCTCACACACCCTTGGTCTTGTGCTTTGTTTTGTATGTTGAACATGGGTGCATAGCTATACACGTTCATGTGGTAGGGGGTGTGATGTGCATGGTGTATGTGTATGGTGTTCATGTATATATGTGGTATGTGGTATGTGTGGTGTGTGGCGTGCATGTGTTGTGTGTGTGTGTGTGTGGTGGATATGTGGTGGATGTGTGTGTGTGTGTGTGTGTGTGCACTTGTGTGTGTAAGTGGTGTGTGTGTATATGGTATGTGTGTGTGTGATGTGTGCACCAGTGTGTGTATGTGTGTAGTATGGGTGTATGTGATGTGTGCACCTGAGTGTGTGTGTGTGTGTGTGTGTGTGTGTGTGTGTGTAAAATGTGTGGTATGTATGGCATGTGTGGAGTGTTGTATATGTGTTATGTGGTTTGTGTGTGTGTGTGTATACACACACGCACACGTGCACTCAGGTGTTTGTGTGTGAGAAGCTGTACATATTTGTATGGATGCTTCAGGTCACTCTCAGGAACCATTGTTCTTCAGATGCTGTCTACCTGTATTTCAGAGTCAGGGTCTCTTGTCCTAAACTTCACCAAGTAGCATAGACTGAGCAGCAAGCTGCAGGGGTCCATGTGTCTGTCTGTCTCATGACTGGTATTGCAAGCAAGCACCACCACACCCAAGATTTTTTGATTTCGGGTTTTGTTTTGTTTTTTAGGTTTTGAGCATTGAACATGGGTCCTCCTTCACTGGCTGACACTATACACACATACACACTCACAAACATACCCCACATACACAGACCATACCACACACACATCACACCAAACACACACGCACATCACACATACTCCACACATCACACAAATATCCACACCACACACACATACCACACCACACCACACACACATACTCCAAACATTACACACACACACACCAAACTCCTTGCTTTAAAAAAAAACAAAAAACAAATCCCAGGACCCTTGAAAATCATCTATCCCAGGAGACGCGTGTGTAAAGGCATGATCTGGTCCAGTAAACAGACTCAAGAAACTGGAAATGTAAAGAAAGAGTGAGCATGCTTGGTATGCACATACACACACACACACACACACACACACACACACACACACACACATGAGAGAGGGAAGAATTACCCTGCACTTCCTTGCTTGATGAAATTATTTTCTTACGCAAACCTCAGTCTTAGCCTAACTGGCAAATCTCTCTGTGTCCCGCAGTAGAGCCCCACACACACATACATCTACTCCCACCCCTTACCCCCAGCCCCTCTGTGCCTTCCTGGACTGGTCAGAATTACAAACCTGATTCCCTTTAGTCACTGAGCCCAAGCTGTGATTCCCACAAACTTCCTCAAGTATCAGGCTCTACCCCCCTAACCGCCCCCCCTCCCCAGCAGCCTGCAGTTCCCAAGGTGGCTGCTATCCTCTTATTTTACTGGTTCTCAACTTGCAGACCCTCCCTCCCCATTCTCTCCCTCTGACCCCTGCTTTATTCTCCCCTCTCCACCTCCCGGACAGACATCCTCCTACCTCATTGTCCTTACTGTTCAAATGCACAGAGGCCGCCCCCACTCAGACCCCCCACCTCCCAATTAGGAATTGCTCCAGAATTCCCTAGAACCATCAATGGCCGGCTGTTGCCTTTCTATTAAACTCAAAGTGCTTATTTCTTTTAATACGCAAGGAGCCCTCTGTTCGGATCGCTCGGGGGCTGGCATGGTGAGGTGTAGTCTCAGCTTTTAATGAGTACAATTCAGCATCGAATCGTTCCAACCTCTGCATTGAAAGGTCTCTTGTTAGCTTCACAGAAGGGAGGAAAAGTATCAGCGCATGGCATTTTTAAGACCTCGCTTCTTAACCCAGAGCTGTTTCACGCTTTCCATCCTGATTGGAAACTGGCACCCATCAAGATGTCCTATGGGCTCCTTAAGAAAGAAAACAAAAAAAAAGGAAGCAAAGGACCCGGATGCCCTCAGCTGCTTCCACATACTTTGGGGACAGTCTCCCTTTCTTCCTTTGTGTCATGTTTATAGACAGAAATGTTCTCTTTTAAGCTTTAAGAAGAAGAAAAAAACCTTGTTATCATAAATAGCCTATATGAAAGACCTTCAAATATCACCCAGGTCCCTACTCCCAATTAATTGCAATACCAAGGGAATGCTAACTCTTGGTACCCCGGCTGGCAGTGGAATGATAGGGATAATCAGAAATATCACAAACACAGAGACAGAGAGACAGAGAGAGACAGAGAGCGAGACAGAGTAGACAGAAACATGCATGCACACACAACATCTGGTTTAGGTGAGTACCCCTTCATCATCCCTCTGTGCAGTTGCTGGCACATATAGGCTTGCAGTGGAGAGCTCAGCTGACAAGAATTCAATGCCGGTCTATTCCAGACACCAGCTTTTTTTTTTTTAAGACAGGCTGCCATGGTTTTTAACGGCAACTTGGCATTCATAACAGGGCATCATCTACATAGGTGGGTCTGAGCCAGAGCGCCCCCATCTCTGTTTAAACAAGCCCCTACTTGAAAGCTCCATTCAGCTCTCCGGGGCCACGTGCATGAGCAAAATAATAAGACACTGAGCGAGGACAAGGGCCGTCTTCTGTTGGGCCTGGCCCTGTTCCTGGGGAGGATCATGAAGACAACCTGCCCAAATAGTGATTAACAAGGCAGGGACAACCCAAAGGGCACTGGGATTGGCCATGGCACGGTGACAAGCAGAGTCGGCACACACCATCCTAAGGCTCTCTGCCACCTCTGGGCTTTGGTGACAGTCACCTGCCCCCCACAAAAGGGGAATGTTCAATAAGCTCATGTGCACTGGGAACCTCCAAGAGTAGATAGTGAATGAAGGATGTAGAACACAAGGCCTTGGGGGAGGGGAGGAGAGGCCGTTCGTTCGGGCACTTGCTCTCTAAGCATGGGGACCTGTGTTTGAGTCTCTGGCACCTGTAAAAAGCCAGGCATGGTTATACATGGTTATGCCTGTTATGCCAGCATTCAGGGTGGAGATATGTGGACCCTATGAGCTCACTCAGTCTGAACATTGGACTTCTGGTGCAGTGAGAGACTCAAAATGAGAAGGCAGAAAGACTGAGGGAGGAAGACACTTCCTATGTTGTTCTGACATCCCGGGGCATGAGCTCAAGAACCCACACACTTATCTGCTTGCACCACACACACACACAACCACACACACATACACGACCATACACATACACACTCACACACACATGCACATGCAATCACACACACAACCATTCACATGCACACTCACACACACATACATACACATGCATGCACACATAAAACTATACAATACACACTCACAGACACTCACACACACAACCATACACATGCACACACATGTAACCATATACATGCACACTGACACACATGCACACTCACACAACCACACACACAACCATACACATGCACACACACAGAGGCACATTCACACACACATGCACACTCATACACACATACACACTCACACACAACCATACACATGCAAACTCACACACACACACACATGCATATAAATGCACACATAGGAATCCAAAGTCCCTTTCAAACACATGTGGTCACAGAGCCCTGATGCTTCACAAAGCATCTCTGACCTGCCCTCTAGGAAACACCAGGAGAGCCATTCTGCTCTGCCCTGGGGTTCCCGATGTCTGAGTTAATTTCAGGTTGATGGTTCTGAGTGACCCTGAAAATGATCCTGAGGATCTCACAATAGTGTCAGGAAAGTGTGCAGACTGCAAGTGGCCTTAAAGACAGCAGAGGGACACCCTTACCACAAGAGTGAGGAAGCCAAGGCTTAAAAAGATAGGCACATGACAGGCTACTGGCAGACGTGAGCCCAGGCTATCTCCCAAGAACAGTGCCTCGAACTAAGCTGACACTGTCAGCATTACAGGAGGATGAAAAGAACAAAGGAGCAGAAGACAGCATCCCCCTTCAGAAACCTACAAAACAATTCACCTCATGCTCTCCCTTAAAATCCACACCATACCGACTAGTGCTGGGCACATCTTTAATCCCAGCACTTGGGAGGCAGAGGGCAGATGGATCTCTGCGCATTTGAGGCTAGCCCGGTCTACAGAGTGAGTTCCAGAATAGCCAGGGCTATAGAGAGAGACTGTCTCAAAATAAAATAAAATAAAATAAAATAAAATAAAATAAAATAAAATAAAATAATCATGTCATCAGTGTAAATCCCTGGAACATTCAAACACTACTGCTCATATTCTAACCAAGCCAATACCACCCTTCAGAGTATCAGTTCACCCAATCAATGCATGTGTGTCCCCTAAACTGTGAGCCAAAATGAAACCTTCCCCTCTTGAGTCATTTTTGCCAAGTATTCAGCAGAGTCAAAAACAAAACAAAACAAAACAAAACCAAAAAAAAAAAAAAACCGTAGCCAGGCAGTGGTGGCGCACGCCTTTAATCCCAGCACTTGGGAGGCAGAGGCAGGCGGATTTCTGAGTTTGAGGCCAGCCTGGTCTACAGAGTTCCAGGACAGCCAGGGCTACACAAAGAAACGCCGTCTTGAAAAACCAAAATAAAGAAAGTAGTGCACACCATACACATGTGTACACATGCATGCACACCCATACACATGTGCATACACACACAGTCACATGTACATATATACACCCATAGGTGCATGCAGGCACACGAACACCCATATATGTGTGTGCATGCATATACATATACACAGCCATACACAGATGCACCCTCACACAAATGTGCATACACATATGTACACTTATGTACCTAGGTGATTCTGGGTTGTTCCAAGTGGCCAATTAAATCTGAAAGCATCACCATAATGCCAGGCATGTCTTTGCATCTCTGTTAAACTCTAGAAAAGGGAGCTAGGGAGAAATCTCAGTCAGTAAAGCACGGAAACCCAACCATGAAATCCTGAGTTCTATCCCCAGCACTGGCACAAGAAAGCTGGGCACAGCCATGCACACCATGGAGAAGGGCGGCAGGCAGATCTCTGAGGCTTGCTGGCCAGGCAATCTTGCCTGATCAGTGAGATTCAGTGAGAGGCTCTGCCTCAAAAAATAAGTGGAGCTCAAGAGAGGAAGATACACCCAGTGTGGACCTCAGCCTCCACAGGGACCCAAACATATACACACACACATGCACACATACACACACGTGCACGTGTACATGCACACTCTCCAGTGTACATGGTACCTGAGAGTGAACATGGGGAAGAGTTGCCGGCACAAAGGTGAGAAAGTCATCCCAGTTTCGTGGCACCTTCCCCAGGCTAGTCAGGTGACTGAATCCGTCAAAACTCGTGAACGTGCCCCTTCACAATGGATGTGTCTTATTGTATCAAAATTACACCTCAAAATTTTTCATTTTTCAAAAAAGCAATCACAGAAGAAAAACTACCTCAAAAGAGGGGGGGGAGGGGAAAGTTGGATTGACAGTAACTCCTCGACAGGTACAGTCTAAGCCAGAAGACAGCATAATGATATATTCAAGGTGCTGAAGGAAAATAACTGCCAGCTTAGATTTCTATTAAGCAAGGGAGATACCCTTCCAGGATAAAAATGAAATAAAAGCACTTTCAGGCAAACAAAAACTGATACGATTTACCTGCGGTAAACACCACTAAACAGAACAGGGGAGGCACCAAAAGTGAAGCCAGATGGAAGAGTGTGGAGGCAGGAGAGTGGGGGAAAGGATCTATGTGTGGTGATATGAAAATATTAGCGATATCTTGTCTTATTTCACACCTATTTTCCTTATGAGTCTATATGTGCCTATGTGTACCCCATGAGAACAGTATCTACCAAGGCCAAGAAAGGCTCTCAGATCCCCTGGATCTAGAGTTACAGGCAGTTGTGAGCCACCACCGTGTGGGTGCTGGGAATTGAACCCAGGTTCTCTGCAAGAGCAGCCCGTGCTCTAACTGCTGAGCCACCTCTGCTGATTTCTACCAGTTTCTTTTTGACCTCTATTAACGTGGCAGAAATACTTTTTTAAAAAACAGCATGGACATATACATGTACAGGCACATTGATGATTGCACACACACAGAAGGTTTACAAAGGTTTGTGATTCCATCTATAAACACCCATGATAAAAACAGACAGACAGACACACACACACGAGAGAGAGTGAGAGAGAGAGAGAGAGAGAGAGAGAGAGAGAGAGCAGGAGAGAAAACCGCCCTTAATAGAATGTAAGAAACAGGGAAGGAGAAGACCAAGGTACCAGAAAAAAACAGCAGCCAAGTGTGTCCCCCATCTGTTCTGTTCCCTTGGTATCACTGTTCCCTTGCAAAGCTGTCAAGTTCCTGGAGAACAAAGTCAATAAGAATGCTTCCTGGACTTAAAAACTACAGTGTCCCTGGTGGTAGTGCACACCTTCAATCGCAGCGCTTGGGAAGCAGAGGCAGGTGGATGCCTTGAGTTCGAGACCAGCCTGGTCTACAAAAAGGTTCCAGATCAGCCAGAGGTACACAGAGAAACCCTGTCTCAGAAAACAAAACAAGAAAACAAAAAAAGTCCAGTGTCTTTTGGATAAGGAGGAGGTTTTCCTGAGCCATGTTTCACAGGTGCATTCAACATGGGGGGGGGTGTCTAACTCCATCTTCCACAGCGAGGGGAAAACTTGGAAAATAATAAAGAGCACTTCTTTAACCCACAGACACGCCACGTAAGCACAGAACTCCCCAGCCACAGTCAAGGCAAGCCGAACAAATTACCACAGAGGCTGGGAAATCCAGCTTCGTCCTGCCCGACTTTCCCAACCTGGCTCCACTTCATGGTACGTGCTGCTTCCCTGTTTATTGTCACTAAGCCACAGGAGAAAACAAATAAAATAAAGTCTACCATTGTTAACAGATTTTTAAGAGTTTTAAAACAAAAAAAATTTTTTTTCTTGTGCTTTCAATGGGTTATTTAGCTCTAGTGGCAGCTGCTGACAGTTTTTTTCTGTTTGTTCGTTTTTTGTTTTTTGTTTTGTTTTGTTTTTTGTTTTTTAATGTAAGCACCACCAGCTGTAAGTCCGCTTTGGTTATAAACGTTTAATTATAACGCTTCCATTCAAGCCGAAGGTAAACCCACTTTGTATTAGAAAACCGTGCCAAAAGAACATGGGCCAAAAGCCAACCCCATCACCTGAGTACCCCATGCTCCCTAATGTGATTTGAAGTTGCTTCCTCCACATCCAAGAGTCCTTGCAGGGATGGAAAGGTAGGCTGGCTAGTTTTACATCATCTTGGCACAGGGTAGAGTCACTGGAGCCTCAGTTGAGAAGGTGTTTCCATCCGATCTGGCTGAAGGCAAGCCTCTGGAAATTTTTCTTAATTAGTGATTGGTGAGGGAGGGCCCAGCCCACTGTGGATGGTGCCGCACTTGACTAGTGGTCCCAGGATTCCATAAGAAAGCAAGTTGAGCAAACCATGGGGAGTAAGTCAGTAAGCAGCATCCTTCCATGGCCTCTATATCAGCTCCTGCCTCCAGGTTCCCACTTGCTTTAAACTCCTGCCTTGGTTTCCTTCAGTGATCCATGGCTCAGGGTACATAAACCAAATGAACTCTTCCCCATCCCAGTTGCTTTGGTCACGCTGTTTCATCACAGCACTAGAAACCCTAAGACATCGGGTCATCATAGAGAGGGCAGTCAGAAGCAAGTCCCGAAGAGAATCAGTGACCCAGTAGCAGCAACAGGAGACTGTGATACGGCCACCACTGGGTCTATGAGGTACCCTAGACCCACACTCAAATTCTCATTCTCTTGTAGAAAAGAATCTCAGGACCAATCAGAAGGAAGAATTGGAACTTATGAAGGCAAGGTTTTGATGTAGAATTAAATATGGGGGGTGAGGGTGGGGAGACACTGCAAAAACAAAAACAAACAAACAACAACAACAAAACAGCTCCCACACCAGTCACAGGGGCAGCCCTCTCAATAGGGAATGTGTTGGTTTGGTTTGGTTTTGAGGCAAGGTCTTAGCCCATCCAGGCTGGCCTCAAAGTCGGTATGTAGCCAAGGATAAACGTTGAAATTCTGATCTTCTCACCTCCGCCTCCGGAGTGCTGGGATCACAGGTGTACACTGCCTGGGTGCTGGGGCTAAAACTGGGCGCTTGGTGTGAGTTGAGCAAGGACTCTACTGACTGACCTATAGCTCTACTCCTGAGATTGTCTTACCAACAAGAGCCCTGTATATCCGCTGGTTTCTAAAGCTGGAATTCCATCGTTCAAAGGATTTCTAAAGGATGCTTATTTTATTGCGTTTCTAGATCCTAGGCTGATTCCAGGCATGCCCTGGACAAGATCAGAAGCTAATGAGATTGTCCTGCATGAGGGAATCAGGCCACACTGCTTGTGTCTAAGCAGAGCTCATCAACTCTGTGGGATTCTCAAAAGGTTACAGGCTCACATCCAGAAAAGGAAGACTGTTCTCTTGTGGGTCATATGCACGGGCCTTAAGCCTTAAGGTCCTTGCCACGTTAACACTTCCATTGCAAATAGCATTGTGTGATAAGAATATTGTCACCTCTTGGCAAATATTGTCCCTTCTCACAGCAAATTTTATTAGCTGTACTAAAACTTTTCGGCATCCAGCTAACGACAGGCTTCCACCAGACTCCAGGGTGAGGGGCTCCCTTCTCTTTCTGTGTTCCCTGATTCCTCATCTCTCTAGCCTGCTGCAGCGCTGCTAAGGTTCCCAGTAATTAATATCTCATAATCCCCCTCTCCCCTGTGCCAAACAGCATCCATGGCCAAAGAAAGCCCAAGAAATAGTTCACTCACAGACCTGGACATTGCCACCCCAGCCTGCTTCCCAGGACTTTAACAATGAATTGTGTCTTTTCATGAACTAGGAGAGACTCCTGTGGACCACACACTTGTATCTCCTGTTGTGTGGAATTCAAGGACCAGCCAGCTGAGCCCCCATCCTGCTCTTGAGGACAAAAGTAATAGGAAAGACTTGATAAGCTCAAGACAGGAAGAGATGTGCTGCTCTCAGCATAACACACTCAGTAGTGAAGGTTCCCCTGAGCCTTGGGGTGCTGATCAGCCAGCCAGAGGATCATTATGGACAGTGAGGAGAACGGAGAAACTGAGAACCGCATCCACTACTTGACCAACTTTCTCACAACCGAGAGTTGTTGACTGAAGACTAAGGGTCCACTCAGACACCCAGGTCTGCTTCATTTGGCCCACTCAGCATTTGGCCTCACTAACACTCAAGCACCCCATAAGTTGGGTATGGTGGCACACACCTATAATCCCAGCCCTTAGGAAGTTGAAGCAGTCGGATCAGAAGTTCAAAGTTATCCTCAGCTACATAGAGAGTTCAAGGCACTTATGTATATAAGGGTAAGAAAGTCATACAAAACTGGCATTTCTACCTATAAAGCTCACCTCTGTTCACAGGACAGACCAGAAGATGCAGCTCAGAGAAAACACCTCCACGTGCTTAGCTTGAACTTTCTACCTCATTCTGCCCCCTCCTTGGGACACAGATGAGAAACTGAGGCACAAAAGCCAAGTCACAGGTCTAGAGGGTCACATGGTTAGATAAATAACAGGGTGTACAGTAAGCCCAGTTCTGACTACAAAGACCATAAGTTTAAATGACAGAAATCTCTAGGAAATTCCAGAAATGTCACAAAACTTCCCCAGTTCCTGGGTAACATTTCAACCCATAGTACCGTGTGCCCTGGATGGCTCAAAACCCAATCTCTCCACTGGCTCTCCATTTCCAAGGCCATCTTCCAGAAACTGGGGGTGGGGCAGGCTTGTAACACTTTCTTCTCCCAACACCTTCTCATCCTTTTTTCTCCTTGTCAGTAAGTCCCAGCCTGGCTCCCCAACAAAGTGTGTGCCTTATTTACTGTCGTGGAGAAACAGACAAGATCTGGAATCCTATTGAAAATCCTATGGCACAGTTTCGGGTTAGAAAAAAATATATATGCTTTGGGAGAAAAGTGTCATTTAAAACTCCTACATTTGGATTGAAGTTCTTAGGGGGTTATGGATCTACCAAGAGTTGAAATTCCCTGGAACTGCTATGAAAGTCAGGCTGGCCTTGAACTCACAGAGATCCTCCTTCCTCTGCCTCTGGAGTGCTGGGGTTAAAGGCTTGCCTCCACCACACTCCATCTGCCTCATTTGATTTCCACCATCGGGTGAAAGAGACAGAATTCCCATTTAAGCCCCAAGTGACCTAATCAGAGCCAGTTCCTTGAATGTTACTCTGAAAGCTTTGGTGGCCCCAGCCTGATGCCCCGAGGGACCAGCCTTTCTCCTACCTCATTTTAGTTGCTAACAAAGGGGCTGTGGTTAGCTTCTACTGCAGTTTCCCATTGTTTCTTTCTAAATGGAAACCTTTTATTTGCTTATCAATCAAAGGGACAGGCTTCATTGTTGCAAAGAGAAGCGCTTTCCCATCTCTCTGGAAACCATCACTCTCCCTGCCCACCTTCCCACCCCCTTTGGATACCGACGTGGATACTAATGATGTTAATTTCAGAGATGCTCACAGGACATTTATTCTATGCCAGATGATGTTGCAAATGCTTTTCATAGGGGAAAAAAAAGTCATTTATTGGATCTTGCAAAATTTCCCCTTGCCTTGACGTTGAAGAAACTGATACAAAAATACCCTGTCCTGGGTACATTGTTACTGGAAGAAAGAGTAGCGAATGACCAGTCCTGGTTGGTTGGTTGGTTGGTTGGTTGGTTAGTTGGTTGGTGGGTGGGTGGGTGGTTGGTTAGTTGGCTGGTTGGTTATTTGGTTGGTTGGTTGGTTGGTTGGTTGGTTGGTTGGTTGGTTGGTTTCTGGAGGGTAGGGAGCAGAGAAGACAAGTGGCAAACCAGAGCCTGGGCTTCATCTGAGTCCGTTATCCAATGTCAGCTACACCAGCCTTGCCTGACCCAGCATTGCCAATTTCAGGTTTCTTCTAAAACCCCTGAAATTAGGCTTCTAGTCAAGTCTGCTTTTCAAACTCCATGCATGAATTCAGTTGGGCATAGATGTGTGGGTACCCTCGTGTGAACAGAGATCAAAGAACAAGTTCAGATGTTAGTCCTCCCTCAGCCTCCACCTTGTTTGAGACAGGGTCTCTTTTATTGGTTGCCATGAACAGCAGGGTAGCTATGCCAGACAGGCAGGGTGGTCTGTCTCCCTAGAAGTGCTGAGATTGTAAAATGGGATACTATGTCCAAAGTTATGTGGGTGCTGGGATCCAAACTCAGGTCTTCATGCTCCTGGGACAAGCACTCTACCCACTAAACCATCTCCCCAGCTCAAGTCTGAACCTAAAGGGGAGGGGGGACACTCAGCAACAAGCCAACTAAGGTGGTCGTCTATGGACTGGTGACTCTAGACACAGGCCTTGGCCATCAAATCCATCATCACCACACAACCACACTGCATCCCTTCGAGCAGGTCCAACAGTGGGGCGGCACTTGACAGCTAACCCTCCAGCAGGCTTGGATGGTCACACCTGTAATCCCGGCATTTAGAAGGCTGAGGCTGGAGGATTGTCATGGACTCAAGGCCAATCTGGGTTACATACAGGGTGAGCCCTATGCCACCATGGGTCACGTTAGAATTTTTAAAGGTAACAATCATGTCTTTTCTGCGGGTCCTCCTCAATCAAGAGTGAGACAAGGAACCCTGGCTTCTTCAATGAGGGACAACAACAAACAACGATGTGGCCCTAATGAGTCACTCCACAGCAAAAGCTGTCAAATCCATCATCCCTGTTTTATTTTTCGAAAGTGATTAAACACCACTTTCTTCCCTCTGGTAGCAATACGCCAGCGACAGCCGATCTATCATGGTGTCTGATCTATCTCTGCATCTACCGATGTTTAACTGCAGAGTTTCACATCCATCATTTCCTACCTGAATAGCTTTTCAAAAAGGAAGGGGAATTTTAATTCTGCTTCCCGACAGCAGAGGAATTAAAGGACGGGAGTTTTTCTCCCACCAAACACCAGCAGCAGATCCATAAACCTAACCAGAATGCACACTAAAACAAAGATGGTAAGCATGGCCTTCTAAAAAGTGCAGTGCCCACGGATGCCAAAAGAGGGCACTGGAGCTCCTAGTATACTGGTTGTGAGCTGCCATGTGCCTGTTGCGGATGGAACCCAGGTCCTCTGTAAGAGCAGTCAGTGCCCTTAACCACTGAGCCACCTCTTGAGTCCTGTTGCCATTTCTCATCTTGGTAATATGTTCTCCATCTTAGCCACTGTGGCACAAGTACCTTCAGGGATGTGCAACTTCATGTATGTTTTTTCTCTCTATTTCTAGAACTTTCTCAACTCCCCAAAAGGAAACTCTGTTCTCATTTTCAGTCATTCCTCATCACCCCCCACCCATTCCACAACCATGACACTGCTTCCTGTCCCTGTGGGGGACCTGCTTATTCTAGACACTCCCACGATCTCTTTAAACAGAAAATGAAGACCTTTGCCTCATCTGGTCCCTCATTCTATAGCATTTCCTCTCTCTCTCTCTCTCTCTCTCTCTCTCTCTCTCTCTCTCTCTCTCTCTCTCTGTGTGTGTGTGTGTGTGTGTGTGTGTGTGTGTGTGTGTGTGTGTGCCCTAGGGATGAGAGCCAGGGCCTTGCACATGCTAGGCAGATTAGGCAGATGTTCTACCCCTAAGCCACACCCCCAGTCCCCCACACTTGGGCACTCTAGGTGGGAGTCTCTACTGCCACAGAGCCACACCCTAGCTCTTTTTCCATCGTTTTCCAGATACCTCCTTGCTATTGCTTTGGTTCATATTTCATTCCTTCTCACATAGGGACCATTATTTCCTTATCTACCCAGAGATGAGGAGGACGAGGATCCCTCTTCCATGGCTGATGGGAATGTAAATGAGGCAGGTGCCATAGAGACAGTCTAATGTGTTAAGCTGGACACACAGCTCCACCTATAGAGTAGAAAATAGGTGTTCAAACAGAAATGTATAAGAGTTGTTTGTGACAACTGCATTCATAACAGCCACGAGGGGGGAACCACCAATGACCACCCTTATTCTTTGAAGCATCCTTCCTGTATTGAGGTTATATGGCAGAAATTCACACACACAGCACTGTGGACATCCTTACCATGGCCACGCAAAGAAGTAGGATCACATACCCTCCCATCCCAGAATCCTCAGAGCAGCGTCTCCCAAGTAAAGGGTAGATAAAACCCTGGGCACTACATTAAGGTATTTGTTAAGTCTCTCTTTCTTAGATGCTTTTGTTCAAATTCTGTCAACTACCAGATGCAGCTTGGTGGCTCTCAAAACCCACTGTGGGAGTTTGAATATGCTTGGTCCAGAGAGTGGCACTATTTGGATGTGTGGCCTTGTTGGAATAGGAGTGTCACTGTAGGTGTGGGCTCTAGGACCCTCATCCTAGCTGTCTGGAAGTCAGTCTTCTCCTAATGGCCTTTAGATGAAGATGTAAAACTCTCAGTTCCTCCTGCACTACACATGACTGGATGGTGCCATGTTCCTTCCTTGATAATCATCGCCTGAACTTCTGAACACGTAAGCCAGCCCCAATTAAATGTTGTCCTTATAAGAGTTGCCTTGGTCATGGTGTCTCTTCACAGCAGGAAAACGCTAAAACACCCACATCCAGCAAAATTATAGTCAAACATAGCTGTGCTCTAGAGACAAGCCTGACTTTAGGGTCAAAAGCAACCTGGTACCCCGAGAGATACAGAAAGTAACCAGACATGGAGGAGAAACACACAGTGGTGTAGATGTATCTCACAAAGCTGAAGAGTCGTGAGGACAGTGAGTCAAGGGTACAGTCCATGGGGGCAGTCAAGTGCAGGACAGTCATACTGTGTGGGTCCATTTATGTCTACATCCAAGCAAAGTGATTCCCAGACATCTTAGGAGAGACCACTTGCAAGACAGGCAACAATGTGTGGCTCCTAGAGAAGAACCAGTGATCTTGTCTCAATTTGGGTACTGGCTATCTTATACATCCAACTTTGTGACATTCAAAAAAAAAGGTACCTCGTGCCCACCATGTCTGGGGGTTGTGCTTTATCTCCCTCTGTAAAACATTTATTTTTAAAGTATTTGAGGAGATGAAGAAATGGCTTGGCAGTTAAGAACACTTGCTGCTCTTTCAGAGGATCCGAGTTTAGTTCCCAACGCCCATATCATGTGCTTTACAATCAACTGTAACTCCAGTTCCAGGGGATCTGACACACTCGTCTAGCCTCTTTGGGAGTCTGTGCTCATGTGCTTATACACACACACACACACACACACACACACACACACACACCTCTAGTAAAGCTTTCTCCAGGCTCCATTCTCCTCGATCCACGTGATCACAGTGACTATCTTCCGATTAAAACATGGCCTGCACGTGTGTCCCCATCACTAGCTGGGACTGGAGCCAGCCTGGCTGAGCATGAAGATCGCACCTCTGGCTCACAGGATTAACAAAAGTAATTCCCCAAACAGCCTGTGCCCAGCCCAACCACACACCAGGCACTGCCGGGCAGAGCAAACTGACCCATGCTGCAGAGCTAGAGAGGTACCAGAACCCATGGCTGCACCCCAGTTCTCCACACACAGCTGTCAGGCATCACAGCAAGTTCCTGGAGTTGTCTGGAATGAGACCCAAGTCCCAAGAATCCCATGGTGCTGGCTACCTGTCCTTCCCCCTACAAGCCCTTGGACCACAGCATGTGCCTCCAGCCATTATCCATACTAACCAGTTATTACCTCATCACTATGACCACCTCTACTGCTAGTCATACACAGGACAAGATGTACTACTAAGGCACTCAGCCACTGGTGTTACTGGCACCCCAAAGCCACCATCCTGGAAACCCACCATCTGTAGCTTGTCTTTGCCTATTTTGTGGGCTCTTCTTCCTTCCACCCTTTCAACTCTCTAACAAACAGTAAATAGGAGAGAAAAAATGATAGAGGGAAAAGGAGGTGGTGCTATTGTTAGACTACTTCCTGCTGATTAGGGGCATTGAGTTCTTTGGGATAGGTTTGATTTTCACTGTTAGAATATCTCCTTCTCCTCTTCCTCCTCCTCTTCTCCTTCTCCTTCTCCTTCTCCTTCTTCTTCTTTCACTTCTTTTTCTTCTACTATTTCTCCTCCTCCTCCTCTCCTTCTCCTTCCCCTTCTTGTTCCTTCTTTGAGCATAACTACTTAACAAGCCACAACCAACAGCAACCAACCAACAACCCACCCTACCTCTCAGGCCCTAGCATTTATATGTCCTCTGAAAAGTCTCCAGAATTCCAAACATCACACAATCACAGAAACTAGCTGCAGCTGGCAAAGTCACTCCCATGCTAGAGCATGAGACAAATCATAGTCAGCTGCTGTGGACAGTCTGAAGCAGCCCCATATTCTATACCTGGGATTAAAACAAAAACATAGTCTTATAACATTTCTGTGCTTTTTTTTAAAGAAACCAAATATCCAAAATTCTCACTACACCAGTCTGTGATGGAGTCAGATGGAAGAGGATGTTGATGGACTGTGTGACCACCAGGCTCATTACAGTGACAGCACTCACATAGAATACTCAGTACAATCCTTCCTTTCCATTCCAGATTCTCATTCTCAGCCTTCTGCATGGCCGCGCTCCTCAGAATTCCTGCCCAGGAGACGGATGTCTCTCTGCTGAAGCACCCAGGGTTGGCCCATTTGTCCCTCTTAATTTCGCGGCCATCTATGGTAGTTCGAGAATGGCCACCATAGGTTCATATGTTTGAATGCTTGGTACCCAGTTAGTGGAACTGTTTGAGAAGGATTAGGAGGTGTGGCCCTGTTACAGAAGGTGTCTCTAGGAGTGGGTTTTGACATTTCAAAAACCCATTACCAGGCCTAGTCCTCTCTCTCTCTCTCTCTCTCTCTCTCTCTCTCTCTCTCTCTCTCTCTCTCTCTCTCTCTCTCTCTCTCTCTCTGCTATTACAAACCAGGATACCAGGATATAAAGTACTTGGCTACTGCTCCAACACCATGCCTGCTGGCTTTCCACCATGATAATCTCATACTAACCCTCTAAAACTATAAGTAAGCCCCCAATGAAATGCTCTCTTTTATAAAAGAGTTGCCTATGTCTCTTCTCAGCAATAAACACTGACTAAAACAGCCACTTACTTCATTTACATATGGCTTGGTGGGTTCTTTTTTTTTTTCTGTATTATCAACCGCATGAAGGACCCTCTCATTACCATAATAATGAGCAGGAAGGTGCACTCCTTTTTGGTTATGTCTCAGGGATGACAATAGATCCCCTGCTCAGTCCCCTGGGCTCTGACCTTGGTCAGTCCTCATAGCAGGCAGTGGTTCTCATAATGTAAGGCAGGTTTTATACCCTGGGCTACAAAATTCCACAGTGGTACCCAGCCTAGTCTCAATGAAATCTGAAGTCTTTTCAAAAGACATAAAGCCCTGGGAGAATGCTACCCTTGGCTACCTTGCTAGCCAGATATCCCCACCCTTACCTGCACAACAGTGTCCCTGACCTCTTTGGTGACCCCGGAACATGCCCCAGTTGGCTGCCTGAGGGCCTTGTGATGAGCCTTTCCTTCATCTCTCCCACACCCATCCCACCCCTCCTCTGAGCTCTGTTCCTCAGAGAAGCCCTTCTCCACCCACCTATCCAAAGGAACCTTCCAGATCCTAGGCTGTCCCCTGCCCTGTTCTCCTGTTGGTACTTATTGCCTCTGGACACAAAAGAACCACAATGCTTTCAACAAGAGTCTGTCCCTATGAGCCATGGGTAAGTAAGCTTCAAAGAATAGAGACTCTTTGTCCCTGTGACAGCTTGTCACCAGACCCCAAACCTGCGCTCATCAGGTAATAAGGGTTTTGGGACCTGCTGGTAAGATACGCAGGACAAAGGAGGCAGAGAGGAACTTGGGGATTGCATGTGGTTTCAGGAATGTGTCCAGCCATTGCTTCTCGGCCTTTTGGCTAAGATCAAGTGTAGGAATGTGTCCAGCCTGCATAGACTACCATCCCAGCCTTTCATGCCTGTTCTTTTCTGCCTGGTAAGCTCTTCCTCAGACCCCTGTATGGCTAAGCCCCATTCTTCCCACCTTGGACTAATGTCCCCAGACAGGCCTTTCTCTGATCATGTCCCTGGGTACCTCTTCTCTCTCCCATGTCCCCCATCACCCAGTTCTGTTTCAATTTTGCCCTTTGCACATCACGACCCATAGAATCCAGGAGGAATTTTTGACCAGCAGTATGACATCAGAGGCCCCTGTGTAACAGACCCTGTAGGGCACATGGACCGTGCCACCAGAGGAATTGGCATGGAACTGAAGAGGTAGAACATGTCGAAACCCTAGAAATCTCAAAAACTGAGATCAGAATCTCATCCTGAGACCGGCAGGATTGGAGCTATCTCCCTCCTTGTTTCTGTCCCTGCCTCAGAGCAAGTAACCTGGAGATCCCTGACCAGGTGGTCACAGGTAGTCACATAGCACAGCACCCAGAATTCTTTCCCATGCAAATGAGGCATTTCTGTAGCCTTAGCCTTCAGCCAATGACCTTTGCCCACCCTGCATAGTCTCACCCACTTCCCCAAAACTATAGAACTCTTGGTTCTTGAAAGTATATGCCCACCCCAAGAAAGGAAATATGAACAAGCTAAGATCGTCTCAGAGAACTTCTTCATTAAAGATCATCAGAAACCTTTGTCTAAAAGAGCCATAACACTGAGATTCTCAGAGAAGGTCTTCCCCCCACATCCTTCATCCTTTCAGCCTGATATGCAGTGGCTCCTGGACACCCTGAGAGGGAGAAACCAAAAGACATGGAACCACAGCTTTCCTCCTGAACTCTGCTTTACCCTCTGACCTGGCAAACAGCAATGTTGGATGCTCTGGAGGGAGGGGCAGTCTGTGGACCCTACCTGTCCCAGACTTTGCCCTGTCCTCTCTGAGTCAGCAGCATCTGGACACCCGCAGCAGAGAGGCGGAACCCAGAGGGTTGCTGAAGGGAAATGAAGGGAGAGTGGATCTGGGGGAGAGGTGAGGCAAAGAAAAGAGGAAGGGGAAACCAGTCAGGATGTAATATATGAGAAAAGAACAAACAAACAAATAGCACTGGCTGCTCTTCCAGAGGACCCAAGTTCAATTCCCAGCATCCATATGGTGGCTCACAACCATCTGTAACTCCAATCCGGGGGGCTCTGATGCCCTCTTCTGGCCTCCAAGGGCACTAGGCATGCTCACTGTACACAGATATGCATATAAAATATTCATATGCATAAAATAAAAATAAATCATTCTAATATATATACATATATACACATATACATATATACATATATATATCAAGGTGAACATCCATTGAGAAGGCCACTTACCATTGACTGTGACCTCTACATGCATGTACACATACACACACGAAAACACACACACCCCAAGTGGCAGTTATTTCCTGCAGTTTGAGCTCCAACTAACAGGTCAGTCACCCAAGGAGCCCCACCCCCCCACCCTACCCCCGATCCCATGCCCTCAGACCCTCGTCTCCCTTTCATTTCCTTGGGCTCCCCGTTATCTGTTCCAAACACTTCCAAATTTGCTTGCTTTCTTAATCTCTGCTCTGCTGGCAGCTCCCGTGTTTATCTTGCAGTCCGTCCGTGTCTCTGCAGCTTGGGTCTCCTCCCCACGAGCCTTCATTAGAATATTTCAAATGAAGACCTTTACCACCCCCGCCGTGGAGCACGCTGGGCCTTTCCCACGGAACACGTTTTTAATTCTTATCACGGGACTTCAGGCAGTTTGTACATTATTCCCTATTAAACCCTCAATTCCACTTGAGGTGGTCACAATTCGGAGATTACAGCATTCTGCAGGGTGTCCTGCCAGTGATACATTCGCTTTGCTTGCCAGCAGACTCGGTTACGTGAGCCTGTATTTCACACCTCATTTGATTCCACAATGAGACCAACATAGAAAAAGAAGCAATTATTTATTTAGATTATGGAATCGTTTCAGAGGGATATTCAATTATGTAATGGTTTTAGAAGGATATTCATAGGTATGAGACTGTCATGCTGGAGGAGGGCTCCCTGCTGGGGGAGGGGGTAGGGGGTGTTAAACACAGAACAGGAAGGAGACACATACACAGAGAAGTCACTGGGAGGGAAGCCCATCTCATTTGCAAAATGGCTTCCTCTTTCCCATGTAGCATTTTTTTTTAATTTCTTCTAAAGGAAAAAAAAATCACAAAAACAAAAAGTGACAAGTATTTCTGAGAAGCAGAACACGTTTTTCCATGAAAACAAGACCATGGGCTGCAGATAAGGCTCAATAAGCAAGAGGGCTTGCTGCAAAAGGATAATAAGGACCTGACTTTGAACTCCCACCCGTTACATAAAAAGCTGGGCATGTAACCCAAGCACTGTGGAGACACTAAATCATTGTGGCTTGCTGGCCACCAGCCAGGTTCAGTGAGAGACCCTGTCTCAAGGGAATCATGAAAACAGGACACCTCTGAGTGCACACACATGCACATATACCACACACACACAAACAATATGTTGTCACTCAGCCAGTGGAGCATCTCAACAAATTCATTTCCTCTGCATCCACCATGGAGACCATCTTCCTAAGCCCAGCGTTCTTGGTCTCTTCCAGCCCAATGTCAGGTTGAGTGACATTGCACTTACAGAGGCAATTCCCTCCAAGTCATGTCACCATCGGTGTTCATGGCCTCAGAAGACCCACTGTATGACCACTAGTAACCCTCCCTTCCCCCAATCTCCCTCCCTTTCCCCAATCTGCCCAAGCCCTTGGGAACACTGATCCAAACCCCAGCTCCGAGTTGGTCTGGATGGACATATGATCCGAGCTGTTCCAGGAAGGGCCCAGGACATCCATCCCGGGGCTCATGCTAGACTTAACCAGGAAAATCAACTTCTCCCTAGAGTAGCAGTTCTCAACCTGTGGGTCGTGACCCCCTCGGGGATTGAACCACCCTTTCACAGAAGTCGCCTGAGACCATTGGAAAGCCGAGGTATTTGCATTCTGACTCATAACAGTAGCGAAATAACAGTTATGAAGTAGCAATAAAAATAATTTTATGATTGGGGGTCACCACAACATGGGGAACTTTATGAAAGGGTCACATTACTAGGGAGGCTGAGAACCACTGCCCTAAAGTGACTATGTGGTCAGAGGGACACTAAGAGCTCCTGGCCACTACTCTGCTCCCAAGAAGGAATGGAGGACCCTGGAGGGGGTGGAGAGACAGGTCATGGGGGGGACAACCCCTACTTCTGATGTAAACCACTGTCAGCATGGGACTTGGGGGCACTACCTGGATAACCACACAGGGAGATACGTCCTCCCACTGTGGGTATTAAACTCAGCAGACCCCTGGGCTAACAGAATTGAGCTACAGGCCTGGGCAGAGCCCATCTTTGAAGAACATGGCCACCTGTGCCCACTAACTGTCCTCTTGCTCCCCTCATGCCTTGGCAGCAAAGCCTGCCTTCTACACAGCTGGAAAGCAACACAGGAAATTCAGCTCCCAAGCCAGCCTGCGCCTAGGCAGGGGTTCCACTCTCTGTTACCTAGATCTAAACCAAAGCTCTGCTTGGGGGGGGGGGGCAGTTGGGGTGGTGTCAGGAGGTGACACTTCACTTCTTTCCAATAATTAGATATTGCTGGATGAGTCTGCGATGCATGGATGAGCTGCAACCATTAGTAGCCATGAAGACACCAGCATGGAAGATGTCCAAGAATACTGCTGTGAACCAACTGTGAAAACAGACACCTCTGTCTTTGCTATGGGAGGCCATGAATCCCTTTACAGCAACCACTTTGGAGCAATTACAAACCTTTGCATCTGGAAGCCCTTGAGCCAATATTAACAACTCATGACCCAGGGCACCTGGCAGGCACATTCAGATATCCAGGGAAGCCCTGGTCATGTGATGTCACAGCCCACACTCCATCCCTGACACTGTCTGCCCTAGGGTGTGATTGAGGCGTTTTGAGTGGGAGGTGTCATAACCAGCATCAGACCACTCAGCCTGAGTCATTCTTCCTCCCGGAAGACAGTCACAGGCAGCACAGTGCAGCTCTGGGGTTGTCTGGGGTCACATGAGAAGTGACAACACACCGGGCAAGTCCATTGACAGAGCTCAGCCTCCAGTCTCACAGGACCCCACTCATGACCCACGCTGACTCATCCCCAAGGCCCATGTATCTCCTGGGCACCAAAAGACCCAAAGCTGGAGAGGAGAGAAAAGAGTCTAGATGGATTTACAGGGATGTGTGTCTCAGTGACCAGGGCACTGGGCAGCATCTGAGCTGATGGCAGGGTCAGCAGTCACTCAGCCAGGACTGCTCCTTGGCTCAAGGGGGGAGACAGACAGACAGACAGACAGATAGCTCGGTAAGGGGAGAGAATAGAGGTGGCAAAGGGTGGGGCTTGTTGAGTCAGGGATCTTTCTACTCTCTGATGCTAAGGTGGTCAAGCCCCTCCGTCGCCCCACCCTTGCCCCCTCTCCCTGCCCTCTCCACTCCCCCTATTCCCAGGCCAGCTTCTAAAGATTGCAAGGAAACTGGACTTGAGATTCTGGATCCACGGCCACCCCACCCTGGACCCCACTTCTACTCCCACCCTGAGAAATGGGTTCAACACAACAGAAAAGGTTCATTTAAGCAGCCAGCGGCCAGAGATGGCTCAGCAGGTTAAGGTGCTTGCCTCTTACTCCAGAGGACTTGAGTTGAGCCCCGGGGCCCATAGGAGATGATGCACCAACCCCTGGAAGCTGTCCTCTGACCTCCACATGCACCACGACACACAGACGGACCAACAGATGCACATACTAATCATAATAACTAATAATAAAAATAATAACAATTTTAAATTTTTGAAGAAAAATAAGCAATGAGGGACAGTTAGCGGATAGCTGTGAGCACCCTGCTTGCTTTTTAAAAAGTACTTTCCCTCTGACTCTCTAATTGATCCATTCTTACCATTTCAGCCTTCAGTTCTTCGTCAAAACAACAGCAATAACAATATGGTTGTCAGACTCTAAACTGTGATAAACGAAAGCCAGGCAGCCTCACTATGTACGGTGCATGGAATCATAAAGGATGCTCTGAGCTGCTGTGCATCCCTGTTGTGGCTGCCCCAGGCTGGTGCGGCTGAAGGAAGGTCCACCCGCCATCCTGAGCATGTCTCTCTGTCCCTTGCTCTAGTAAACCACACATCACGGGACTCACCTGCTCTGGGTGTCCGGGTGGTGGCCCATGCAGGACAGGACAGCCGTGGTCTGGGTATCGTCCTGCTCAATCTCCTCCTGCACTGCCCACTGGTCCTCGTGGCTCACCCGCACAGCCGTTATCTTCACACCTGCAGCCGCCTTGATTCTATGACATAAGAAGAAAGTAGACTCATGAGAAAATAGGCTTCACCTGGCCAGAGCCATGAAAGACACTATGGTGATCTTAATAGACCTTCCCTATTCCTATAGACTTGTGTGTTTGAATGCTTGGCCCAGGAGGAGGGGCACTCTGAGGAAGTGTGGCCTTGTTGGAGGAAGTGCATCACTGTGGGGGTGGGCTTTGAGGGCTCCTGTGTTGGGGCTTCACTCAGTGTGGAATGAGATCATCCTCCCAGCTACCTTTGGATCAAGACATAAAATTCATCTGAGCAGTGGTGGCGCACGCCTTTAATCCCAGCACTTGGGAAGCAGAGGCAGGTGGGTTTCTGAGTTTGAGGCCAGCCTGGTCTACAGAGTGAGTTCCAAGACAGCCAGGGCTATACAGAGAAACCTGTCTCGAAAAAATAAAATAAAATAAACAAACAGAATTCTTGGCTCCTCCCCCCACCCCATGTCTGCCTAAGCACGGCCATGCTTCAGGTCATGATAATACCGGATTGAACCACTTAAACTGTACACCAGTCCCAAATTAAATGTTGTCCTTTTATAAGGGTTGCCTTGGTCATGGTATCTCCTCAGACAGCATCTCTATCAGTATCACATGGAGATTCCCTTTCCCGGGAAGCTAGAGGCTAGAGCGAAGAGAGGTTGTGAATAGCTTTCCTCTAAGACTGATCTCAGGGACAGCGAGATGGCTCAGTGGGCTCAGTGATTGAAGGCACTTGTCTGCCAAGCCTGATGCTCTGAGTTCAGCTCCAAAACCCCCGACCTCTGCACACCCTCACGGCACAGGTGCCCACCTCCACACATCCAAAATAAAGAAATAAATGTAAGAGGAACAACTTAATGCTGATATGTTCCAGACCATGGGCGATGGCTTCCATGGGTAAACCCTAACCTGGAGAAACTGAGGCAGGAGAATTGCTATAAGTTCAAGGCCAACCTGGGCTACACAGGGAGACCCTGTCTTAAGAATAAATAAGCAAATAAACGAATTTTGTCCCTTTTACACGTGCCTTTTACACAGCATGTTGCTACGCACCTCCGTTTTTCTGTCACTGGGTTTGAAAAGAATTTTATGAGAATTTTATCTTAATATTAAAAAGAGAGGCAAGGGTGAGAGCAAACTGGTTCAGTTGATAAAGGTGCTTACCTGATATCAAACCTGGAGACCTGAGTTCAACTTCTGGGACCCACATGGTGGAGGGAGAGAACAGATGCAATATGTCCTCTGGTCTCCATGTGTGCACCCCAGTACACACACCCAACACATAGCCACTAAATATATGAATAACCATAATGAAAAATTATATAAGGAGGGAGGACACGGGTAAGTGACCCATCCCAGGAGTGACTGAAATGTGAGAGGGAGTGGTATATGTGTTAATGGGTGATGGCTAGGCACCAGACCTGTCTTGAAGCCTGGCTCTGTCCCCTGCTTTAGGGAGTCTGGAGTGTGCTCAGATATGCCAACCCCTGTGTATCCATCAAATACAAAGATGGGACTCTGCCTCCTTCTCTCTCCCTGTGACCACCACAGCCCTAGCCTGGACAGCACACCCCCAGAGGCCCCAATGTCACTCATCTGCCACCCCCTCTCCTGCATCAGATCAGTCATTCTTCCTGCTGGATTTGGGTCTTAAGCTCCTCTTCCACAAAGCTTTCTTTCTTGACACCATGATGTCCTAGCAGTTAAATTTATGCATGCCACAAACAGAGGTGTCCTGTTCCATCCCTGCCTCTAGCCAAAGGACCGAGGGAAGAGAATGTTCCAGAGCTTGTGTCTACATTCAAAGTCCTTCTCACCGAAGCTGCACCCTCTGGTCCTGTGAGTCCTCTAACAACTCACACAGGGATCTTCCCCACACAATATGATGTCTCAGAACCCCTTCATCATACCACTGATACTCAGACTAGAAGTGGGAATCAGATGGTCAGAGGGAAGTGCGAACCCAGTTGCTGGTTAGCCCCCAAAGACCCCTCCCTGTAAGGCCTGAGCTACATCACTGAGCTTGTAAGTCTCAGTTTTTCCTGGATGAGAGACCCTCATCCACTGTGGTCTTGGAGAGATTAAGGATGCTCACAGGATAGTGGATGAAAGTCTATCACTAATGGTTGAATTCAAACATGGAAGTACTAACTACTTTCAGGAGACCCACCTAGGCTTCTGGGCCCTCACTGCCAGGCATCCTGGGCGCATCTCTGAGTCTCCAGGCAGAATCTAGCTGTTCCTTCTAGATATTTCCTGGTCCTAATTCTGGGCAGAAAATTATTCCCACCTCCCAAGGCAAAGCCAGTGACACATACACACACACCACTCACACACACACACACACACACAATTCTGGCCCATTCACCAAGCTTTCAAAGGATACCCCGACTCCTTCAGACGCCTGACCCTGTCCAGCTCTCATCCATGAGACTTTGTCCCACAGTGAGCGCTCTTCTTATGGCCACAGCGTGATTGCAACAGCTCCAGACTGCACATCTTTATCCTCAGTTTAAAAAAAAAAAAAAAAAAAAAAAAAAAAAAAAAAAAAGATTCTCCTTCTGAGAACAAAAATCTTAAAGCCAGCTTTTACAGGCTGAATTCGATGGGTTTTTTTTCGTAATGGATGAGGTTAATCCCTTATCAGAAGGGTTTAAAAAGAAAAGGATGCCGAAAAGAAATTCAAGTCATAGAGGAAGAAATGCATGCTGGGTATTAAAAACACTTGTAAAGACAAATTGTTGATATGCCGCCCGTCTCTTAAGCACAAGTTATGAAATTCTTAAAGCTCAGCCTCCTAACTAAATCCCCCTTTACTTCAGGCTATATTTGTTAAAGCGATTTAAGCTCACAGAAATTCAGGTCTTAAATATTCACTAACCTTGTTTTAGAAAAAAATATATATGTATCTTCAGACTTGGGGGTATTCTTAGCACTTGGTATTTTAAAACTACAATATCCAAAGCTACGTGGAAGAGATTAGTGGCCCCGCTGATGTGGTAAGCTGGAGGTTTCCAGGGCTAAGCAATATAAGTTACCACCGCAAAGTGTCCAGAACATGTAAGGAAAGTTAGCCAAGTGACTCGGTAATGGGTTAGCACACAGAAGTCTTCCAGGGAATGGAGCCATCAAAGTGCAAGGTTTAGGGGCTGGGGAGAGGGCTCAGTTTGTAAAACACTTGCCGCTCTTCCTGAGGACCCCCGTTGGATTCCCAGCCCACAGGCCAGGAGGCTCACAACCACCTGTAACCCCAGTTCCAAGGGGAAATCTGTCGCCCTCTTCTGGCCTCTGCAGGTAACTGCACGGACATGCACATAAAGACCCCCTCCCTGAATTCTTTCACCAGGTATCTGGAGTCTAGAGGAGGCAAGCCATGCCGAGAGCACGTTTTTGAACAACTATTTAAATTTGAAAGTTGGGAGAGAAAAAAATTCATGTGAGGAGACCTTTGAGCACCTGCCCCACAAGACCTGCCTTGGCACCCGCAGAGCAGACAAAGTCTCCCTCCTGCACTCTCGGGAGTGAATGCTGAAAATGCATTTATTTTTGGCCTTTGAGTCAGAGAGAGAATGGGAAGCTCTAAAGAAACAAGAAGATCTCTGAGAAGCATGGAGCTCAGCTCCAAGATCGGGGATGGGCAGGGTCTTCTGTGTGCAGGTGTGAGCATCCCCTTAATGGCACATGGGGAGGCCAAGTAAGTCAGGTGCCACCAGGGGAAATTATCAACCTGTCTGACCTTCTGTCTCAGCTAAAACTTACTTACTTAGCTTAATTTATTTATTTGATACAGGGTCTCACTATGTATCAGCCCTGACTGTGCTGGAACTCGCTATGTAGACCAGGCTGGCCTGGAACTCATGGAGCTCCACCTGCCTCTGCCTCCCGAGTGCAGGGACTAAAGATGTGTGTCACCACACTTGAATGTATATAGAAAATGGTAGAGCTGGTGAGACTCCTGTCTGCTTTATGATACAAGCTGTGTGTTCCTGTGTGACATTCCTCATTACCTACAAAATATCTAGTAAGAACAATTTACAAATGGTGGGGCTTGAATCACAGTTTTAAGGCACAGCCCATCATGGGGAGGAGGCACTGCAAGAGTGAGGCAGCTAGCTACATTGTATCCACAGTCAAGAAGCAGAGAAAGATGGACGCTGGTGCTCAGCTCACTGTCTCCTTTTTATTCAGCCCAGGACTCCAGTCATGAGATGGCGCTGCCCATGTTCAAGGCAGGTTTTCCACCTCAATCAACCCAATCTGAAAACTCCCTCTTAGGCATGCCCAGAGCCTTGTTTCCTAGGTGGCAATAAAGAATGTCAACTTGGCCATACCAACCATCATACTGAGTATGCCCAAAGGATACTCCACTCTAACCTGCCAACTGTGCTCTGTGACGCTGGGCCAAGCACGCTGGAAAGCATACCTGTCCTCCTTCCTTCTTGAATTCTGACCTTACACTGAGTATGCTTAGGGATGTGCTAACCAGAGGGTGTTCCTTCGTGAAAACATAATGCACAGTCTCCCCCAATAAAATCACCTCACTTCCTTTGCTTAGAAGAGCATCACTCTAGAAATAGCACCAATACCTTCTCTGGCATAATCTTTCCCCTAAGCTTTCATTTCTTGGTCACACTTGTGTGAGCTTTGGGCAAAGCTGGGTACCCGCTGCCTTCCCTTGTCTCTTTGCTTCCACCCTAGAAAGTTAGCTGGGATGCACACATCTGGAGACACACACCCACACAGAGACCAGGCATCAGGTGTCTTCTACTATTATTCTCTGCCTTATTCCTTTAGGATGTTATCTCTCTAGTGGGCTAGAGAGGTAGCTCAGTGGTTAGAGCACTGGCTGGGTTGTTTTGTTTTTTTGTTGTTGTTTTTTTTGTTGTTGTTTTTTTTCCAGAAGAGCCAGGTTCACTTCACAGCACCCACACCGTGGCTCACAATGGTCTGTAACTTTCCTGGAGATCCAAAGCTGCCTTCTGCCTCCTCAGGCACCAGGTCTGCAAGTGACAAACAAACATATATGCAGGCAAAACACTTATGCATACGAAATAAACACAAACCTACAAAATCTCTCAGTGAACTTGAAGTATATCTTGAGGCAACTAGACTGGTTGGCCAACAATCTCCCAGCATCCACCTGTCTCCACCCCTCACAGGCACAAACAGCCATGCTGGACTTCTTACACGGGTGCCGTGGATTTAAACTCAGGTCCCTATGCATATACAGCAAGCACTCTTAACCCACTAAGCCATCTCCCTAGCCCTTTGTCAGGCATCTTTGAGCCTTAGCTTTCTTTCTATAAAGCCATAAGTACTCAATGTGTCTGTGCTGGATAGTTTCATGTTAACTTGACACAAGCTAACGTCGTCTGAGAGAAGAAAACCTCAGTTAAGAAAATACCTCCATAAGATCCAGCTGTATAGAACTTTTTTAAATTAGTAACTGATGGCAAGAGCTCCAGCCAATTGTGGATGGTGCTGCCCCTGGGCTGGTGGTCCTGGGTTCTATAAGAAAGCAGGCTGAGCAAGCCATGGGGAGCAAGCCAGTGAGCAGCACCCCTCCATGGCCTCTGCACCAGCTCCTGCCTCCTGGCTCCTGCCCTATTTGTGTCCCTGCCCTGAATTCCTTTGATCATGAAGTCTGATGTAGAAGCGTAACCCGGATAAACCCTCCCTTACCTCACCCCCATCCTACCCCCACAAGTTGCTTTGGTCATGGTGTTTCATCACAGCAAGAGGAACCCTAAGACAATGTCTAACATATTCCTAAACGTGAAAACCGTGTTAACGCAGAGGCAACACCTGGATAAAGATGGTTTTCTGGACATGTATTTGAGCATCGAAATCAGCAAGAACTGAAGCTGCCCCCTGAGCGGTCCATGTCCATCTCTTACGCCACTGCCACTGAATATTAGCTGACAGAAACCATCCAGTCTCTGACATTTCTGCCATAGAGAGGACCAGCCAAAATCCACCCCATGTTCACAGAAGATGCACAAAATGTCAGCCCTGCAACTCAAGGGCAAAAGGAGGGGATGGAGAAAGGCTGTTTAATATTCTCTCCATCCTTGTGAGAAAAGAGAGCAAATATTAAATCAAGGAGATCTCTGGAAACAGTCAGAGAGCTCGCCTTTGTCACATCCATCACTTTGGTAATAAATATTAATAAACAAACCCAAGACAGAAAAAAAAACCCTCAATTCATAACTCAAAAGTCGCCTGACCTTTTATGGAATTAAACTCATTTTCTGTTGAGCCTGCTATTTGTAGAATGTTTCTGGTAACATACGTCTTCACAGATCTACCAGAGAGGATCTTCCATCCGGATCTTTACAGGGGCTCAGGAGCTGCAGTAAGATGTTTTCTTCGATCTCTCGGACACACACAGGGGTCCGTCCGTTCACTCTGATGCGTGGGATATGCCTTGTTTGAGGACATCTGTCTGCAAGCAGGGTGCTCACAGCCACCAAGACACACATGTGCACAGGACGCTCAGGCAGCTCCACCCTCAGCACCTTTCTCTCATCACACTAGTGCTGCTCCATAGAACTTTCCTTCAAGTTCTAGATGCACAGATGAATGAATACTTGCAATCACCTCCTAAGGGTGCCAAGGATGGGGGCTGGAGAGACGGCTCAGTGGTAAAGGACACTCGTTGCTCTTGCAGGGACAGAGGTTTGGTTCCCAGAACCCACATGAGGGCTCACAACCATCTGTAACTACCTTCCCAGGGAGATCCAACGCCCTCTTCTAGCTTCTGCAGACACTTCATGCACATGATGTGTATACATGTATGCTGGCACAGTTAAATTAAAATAGACAAATCTAAAAGAAATGGAAGAAGACAATCCCAAGGACTAGCATCCTTAAAACGTTCCTGGTTGAACTAAGACTCAACCCACCCTTAAATATAAACAAAACCACCCCATGCCTCTTGACCCCCTTCAGAAAGGACCATCAGCCATGGAATTACCCAAAGCAGGAATTGGGCGTATACACACCTCAGTGCTTACATAGAGTTCAGAGGTCAATGCTCAGGACTCTGTTCTTCCATGATGGCTTCTGGAGACTTCAGGTTATCTGGCCCATGAAGCAAGCACTTTTACAGGCTGGGCCATCTTGCCATCTCCCTCCCACACACACACACCTCTTTATTTTCTAATATTTAAATCTATTTCCATCCTCATTTGGCCAGATTAACGTTTTTCAACAGTAGTAAGCAATCCCTCCCAAACCACCCCCATCCCCCTCCAAAGCCTCCCGCCCTGTTCCAAGACAGAGAACATCCTGAGGATTGCTGTGAGGATAGAGATGCAAAGAGCAGGAAGCAAGCAGACCCTTCCCCATCCACCCACATGAGTTGCTACTGAATATAATCATGGAGGCTCCCAGGGTCCCTAAGGGTCAGTACTGGGATGAGGTGGCGTTCCCATGCTTCTCCCACCAGGATTGAAGCCCAGAGAACTTTTAGAAGGCCTCTCTCATCCCATCTGCTGAGATCCAAGGCAGTGAACTCACAGGGCAGGACCAGGCAGGAACACACAGGGCACTTGGCGAGTGGATTCTGTGGTGAGCTGATAACAGGGGCTGGAATTAAAGGGGTATGTGTACCACCTTTAAATCTCCAGTGTTGATAATGACAGTGGATGTGACGGGGCCAGCTGCTTCAAGTTCTTGCCTTGACATTCCTGCTATGATGGACGATAACCTGGTATTATGAGCTAAAGCAAACCCCTTCTCCCCCAAGTTGCTTTTCGTCAGGATGGTTTATCACAGCAACGGACGAAAACCAGGACACCCGGGGAACCTGCTTCCTTCATCCAGACTTCCCCCACCCCCACCTCTCCACCATCTTTCTATGAAACCAGACTTTGCTAATGGTGACTTAAGCCAGAAGTGCCCAGAACTGCCAACATCTGACACTTGGCCCCCATCTGGTGATGCTCCTGTGAGACAGCATGGAATCTTTAAGAGGTGGGAACCTCGTGGGGGGGGGGAAATGAGTCGCTGGAGGTGGCACCCAAAAGTATGAGGCACCCAGCTTCCAGCCTAAGCGCCCTCTGCTTCCTGGAGGACAGACACTGTGTAACAGAGCGGCTGCCTCTCACTCTCCTGCCTCCCCTCTGGGATAACCTCTGCCTCAGACACATCATGTCTCCTTCAAGTCCCTCCCATGGTCAGTCTGGATCCACCGGGGACAGTCTAGCTGGATGGCCAATGGCAATGCTAACCTGTGTAGCCCTCCCAATCTCAGTTCACAGTAGGTCCTTTGTCATCCTGTCTCCTGTCGGAGGAAACTGAGGTACAGAGCACAATGCAGGGACAATGAGCTAAGCCAGCTGACCTCAGTCTTGGTTCTTGAGGCCACCTCACTCAGCCTCCACAATGCTCCTTTCTCTCTCTTCCAGTTGAGCCTGGAATGCAAACTCTCCAGCCTTGGTCGGGCTTCCTCCTTGAAGCTCCCCCTCCCCCACCTCGGTTGCTCCCTGTCAAGCAAAGTGAATACCCTCCTGCAGTGTTTATCCCTGCCCTGAGAACCTTCCATACACTCCTAGGGCAGGCAGGTCCCCATCCGTGTGAAACTGATACACCCTTTAGGACAGTGGTTCACCGAATCCCCATGCTCACCCATGAGCGGAGGCCGAGAGCCTCAGAGGTGCACAGGAGAGCTGTGCACGGTAGCACTTGGGATTAACACAGACATGCGTTCATCGGAGGCCCTCTGCTCTTGACTGTGGACATGATGGGAGCAGCTGCTTCCGACTCATGCAGTCTTGACTTCCCCACAATGATGGACTTTGGTTTAGAAACCAGAAAAATCCCTTCTCCCTTAGGAGCTCTTATTACAGCAACAGAAACAAAGCTAAAATGGGTAATCGGGTTCCTTCCCCAGTGCCTGCGCTAAAGAAGCCAGCTATTCCCATGGATTTTGCTTCAGATTATCCTTTGTGTAAGAAATAAGGGTTTCCTATGTAGTCCAGGCTTGCCTCAAACTCATAATGACCCTCCTGTCCCAACCTCTCAAATGCTGGGTCATAGGAATGTACCATAAATGTACCTACTTCCATTTTCCTAGATGCCTGGGTATGGGTGCACCTGTGGGAATGTTCACTCGCTGCAAACTGTGCCTGGGTGCATCTGTGAAGGGGTACTACCATCTTGCAGATTGTGTCAATGGGACTCCCGTGATCTCCTCAGGGACCACTCAATACCCCCTGTTTGATGGCAGACTTCCTTCCACCCTCAGAAGAGGAGTGGTGAACAAGATGTCTTCCTGTGAGCACCTCCCTCAACCTCAAACTTCGTTCACTGCCTTAGGCAATCTGGGGAAGTGGGAGTAACCCCCATTTTAAAGGGGACAAAGTTAAACCAGGGAAGTTGAAATAGCCCATGTTCCAGACAGCTGCCTACACATGATGGTGGCTGAACAAGGAAGGGGATACAGATGGCCAACTTGGACACAACCAGCCAATGACCTTTGAAGAAACAACCTCAAATCTGGCTTTGCCTGAGGCTGATCCCACTCATCAGTTAGAGCAATGATTCTCACCCTTCCTAAGCCCAAGACCTTTTAGGACAGTTCCTCCTGTTATAGTGACCCCCCCCCAATATAAAATTATTACATTACTGCTTCATAACTGCAATTCTGCTGCTGTTATACATCATAAATATCTGATACTTCCAATGATCTTAGGTGACCCCTGTTGAAAGGGCCATTTAATTGCCCCTCCCCAAAGGAGTTAGGACTCACAGGTTGAGACCAGAGAGTTAGAGGGACACACACCATCATCACTAGGCCTTTCTGGTCCTGGAAATCCCTAGATCATTCTGTACCATTTTGCTGTTTCCCAGGTACCATCTGTGTAACTACTTCCGATTTTTCTTTAAAACTGGCCGACTTTACATTACCTTCTCTAGGGAGAGAGCGACACATTCGCTCTTGCCATGAAAACCAAAGCAGCCTCACTTTTGGTAAAGGGAAAGAAAACCCTAAAAATAAGTACAATGAAAACAGAACAATGTTACTGAATTCCAGCCAGACGCTGCAGACTGCCAAGGGCTCAGAGCCTGGCCCGTGGGTTCTTGTTGTTCCCAACACAATAAAGCAACAGATGAGATTCACAGGTGGCTGTGGGGCACCATAGACCATCTCCCTAAAGTACCTGGGATGGAAGACAGACAGACCCCAGTGACCAAAGACCTGCCCTCCATACCCTTTCCTCCCTGTGCATCCGGATATTGCCCTAACTCCACTTCCCCATGGCTGGTGCTTCCCCGGGTGTGAGGACACACTGCTGTGCAGATGGTGTGTAGCTAGTGTCATTACAGAACATGGTAACTTTTGGAAGGAGGGCTAACTAACAAAACACAGCACGAAAACACAGCACAAGAACAACACAGAGGTGAGTCTTTGTGCTGGGTCTCACCCAACCAGGCTGCCTGTCCCGTCACCATGGTAACATGAAGCTGCTTCAGCAAAGTCAGTCAAACTTTCTACTTAGAGTTCCACTGCTCCGTGGGCTCCTTCAAGACCACAGCAGCCACCAGTTACAGAACAAGTCACCCGGGCTGATAATTATGTAACCCAGCCGGTGCCGCACACACCTGCACCTTGCTTCCTTCTCTCCTGTATCAATGCAGTTTCTTTTAAACTCAAAAGCAGAGGAGGGTGATGCTCTGTTCCTGACTGTAATTAACTCCAGAAATATGTGTCCTTTCAAAATGAGGTCAACCTCTGTGCACAGTTCTGCGGAGTCTCTGAGGAGACTGACACTGGGCCCTGAGAACTGATGATAGGGTGAACTACAGCCTCCCTGCCCATCTTGTGTATGTGTGTGTGTGTGTGTGTGTGTGTGTGTGTGTGTACAAGCACAGCACATGGTCTCTCTGTGTGGCTGTCTCTGTCTCTGTGTTTCTCTCTTTCTTTGTCTCCCTGTCTCTCTATCTCTCTGTCTCTGTACATATATGTCCCTCTGTCTCTCTGTCTTTGTACATGTCTCTGTGTCTCTGCCTCTCTGTATCTCTCTCTGTGTTTCTCTCTGTCTCTGTGTCTCTCTCTCTGTCTCTGTCTCTGTCTCTCTCTCTCTGTCACACACACACACTCACACACACACTCACACTCACTCTCACACACTCACACTCATACACACACATGCACACACACTCACACTCTCACACACTCACACTCACACACAGATACACACATGCACACACACCAGCCTGGAACCAGAAGAGTAAACATGATGGTTAATCTTGGTTGTCAAACTTGGAATCAACCCAAACTTACTGGGCATTCCTGGAATTTTCTTGATCAAATTTCTTGAAGTGGAAGACTCCCACCAAACCTGGGCTGTACCTTTCTGGTGGCCACTCAGATGAAAGGACACCCAGGAAGGAAACTTTGTTTTCTGAATGTTCACTCTCACTGGCTGGTTCATCTGTCCTGTCACTGTAGCTGGTATTAAATCCAGCATCTTCTAGATCCCAACATGGGCTGAAGACCAGCAACTCTCCAGGAGTCCTCCAGGACTCACTTCAGCAACAGACTAGGACTGCAGAGACATCCAGCCTCGGGGTCTGAGCAACCATGGATTCTCTGGCTTCCATCAGGAGACAGCTATTGTCAGACAACCCAGGCTGCATCCTGTGAGTCAATCTAATAAATACCCTTCTATTCTATGTGTTCATCCTCACCATTCCATCCCTTCAGATGCCCTGACTAATAAAGAGGAGACCATGGCTGACCTGTGAGTCCCACGGAGCCTCCCAGCCACACCTCCCCAGTGCTGGGATTATAATCTCACACCACATGCCTGGCTTTTTTGCATAGGTTCTGGGGATGGAACTCAGGTCCCCCTGCCTGCAAAGCAAGAAATTCAACCACCTAAACTTTCTTCAAGCCCGCTTAGCATCTGAGTGGGTCCTGCATGCTCAAACGGGCACCCAGGACTGCTTATTCAAATGAGCCATCCAGTACTGTGTATTCAAGTGACTGTCCTCTTGGCCACAGGTTGGCCCCAAGCCTGAGGCTGATGTCGCACTAATTTCTCACCCACATTTATAGATAGACATGGCTTTTTTTTTTTTAATCTCAGCTCAACTATTCCAGTACATTGTGTCTTATCTAGATGCCGCAAAATTTCCATAACAGCAGAATTTACATACAGATGGCAAATAAATAAAGGTTGCCTGTGGCTTAGTCTGTGGTTCTTGTGGTCAGAGGGTCCTATTAGGGCTTTATGAACTCGCTCTGGTGATGGAATGTTCTATCGATCTTACAGATTGCTGCGGTGTAAACCAGCCCTGCTCCAAAATGAAATTAATTCTCAACAGTTCTTCTGCTATGTGAAGGCACCAAAATTGAGTTTCTTCTATATGCAATGCTAGAAATATGTCTCATTTCTCCTTCAAGCCACAAAATGAGTCTTTCTCTCTCTCTCTCAGTCTCTCTCTCTCTCTCTCTCTCTCTCTCTCTCTCTCTCTCTCTCTCTCTCTCTCTTCCATTTCCCTTAATACCAAGAAATTGCAATTAGCCTTTAAGGCACAGACTAATCAGCACAAAGATTGCCACAAGGAAGTCAGTCTAGGTGAGAAAGGGGGAAGGGGCAGTTTCCACGATGCAAGACAAACTGGGAAAGCCAAATGTACTGCAGAGCAGCTCCCAGAGCTCTCATGCTGTCTATGGGAGTTGAACCTTGCAAGAAGCACTGAGATACTCAAGGGACCACACTGTTACTGAACCAGCTAGCTGCCTTCTGTGTCTGCATAGGGATGCTGCGTTTGTGAGTAAGCCAGATTAAGGTCAGTCCTCGATGGGCTACAGGACTGACTCCACCCAGGAGAATTTTAATAGAAAGTCACAGATCCGACGGGAATAAGCCTCTGGTGAGAGAGTGCTAGGGTGCTGGGGAAGGTCCAAGCTCCCCTTTCTAGTCCATTCTTTTTTTTAATTAATTTATTTTTATTTATATGAGTACACCATAGCTTCAAACACACACCAGAAGACTGCATCGGATCCCATTACAGATGGTTGTGAGCCATCATGTGCTTGCTGGGAACTGAACTCAGGACCTCTTGGGAGAGCAGTCAGTGCTCTTAACCACTGAGCCATCTCTCCAGCCCCTCCAGTCTATTCTTAAACCTCTATGTCCAAAGGGATTCCCTAAACAGGAAACCCAGAGTAAGACACACCTGTGCTGTTTGTCCACTGAGCAGGGTTGCAACAAGTCAAGCCACAAACAGAGCTGCAAACGTCTACTCTGTTTTTGGTTTTTGTTTGGTTTGGTTTTTATGAGGTAGAGTTTCTCTCTGTAGCCCTGGCTGTCCTGAAACTTGCTCTGTAGACCAGCCTCAAACTCAGAGATTCACCTGCCTGTCACAGGAGTGTTAGGATTAAAGGCATCGCCACCAGCACCCGGCAATATCCACTCTTAAAAGCTCGGTGTAGGGAAGGAGAGGGCACAGGTGGCTTTGTTTGGGTTTCTGTTGCTGCAATGAAACACCATGACCAAAAGGCAAGTCGGGGAGGAAAGGGTTTATTCAGCTTACACTTCCACATTGCTGCTCATCATGAAAGGAAGTCAGGACAGGAAACTAGAGCTGGTTGATGCAGAGGCCATTGTGCGGTGCTGCTTACTGACTTGCTCCCCATGCCTTGCTCAGCCTGCTTGCTTATAGAACCCAGGACCACCAGCCCAGCGATGGCACCACCCACCATGGGCTGGGCCCTCCCTCATTGATCACTAATTGAGAAAATGCCTTACAGATGGATCTTGTGGAGGCATTTCCTCATCGAAGACTCCTTCCTCTCTAATGACTCTTAACTTGTGTCAAGTAGACACACAAAACCAGCCAGTGCAAGGGGTTAGAGAGGTTGGGTCGCAACAAGACAAAGCACTAGGAATGACGGGAACAGCATTTGCTTTACCGAGGGAGTGTCTCCCCAGCCTCAGATTCTTCCCTCTCATACACCTGCGTGATCCCCGTCTCTTGCTTAAGCTCCTCCTCCTTCCATCTGGACTCACCTCTGTTGCCCACTCTCAAATTCTGCTTACCTTTCAGGGCTCTAGGTGATACCCTATTGGCCTGTGGTGTATATACACACACAAACACACACTATACACACTCACACGCAATCATACTCACACAGAGAGAGAGAAAGAGAGAGACAGAGAGAGTCTTTTGCTACTCTGGCTTCAATTTGATCATTCAGTAGACAGGTCAAAAAGCTTTTGTAAATATGCTCTGTTGCAACCCAACTCCCCCCACCCCCACATCCTCATCTCACTAGACCTCTAGCTCATGTGAGGGTCTCGCTGCACTGGGCTCAGGGCCTGCCTGCAGAACTCTCAGTACTGAGCAACCCCACCATCCTTGCACTGAGAAATGACAGACCTCCAGAGTGACCCACAGCAACAGAGAGAGCTGTCCCCAGAAGGGTCTCCGGGTGCCTGAGAGCATATCTAATGAAGGTTTGCTGCTGCCAGTGCATATCTGGTGCACGGTACCCTAATTCCATCTTCTAAAACATTCACTGAACCATAAACACACATCTCTTAAAGCTCACAAGTGTCACTCTCGGGGACCCAAGAGCCATTTCTTTGAAATAGAATTCTCGGGAAAGACAAGCCTCTGCCTCCCAGGTTCCGGGGAGGGTGGAACTCTAACAGTCACAGCCAGCAAGGAGACGAAGCAGATGTCACATCCACACTGGTGACCCCGAATACTCTGTCACTGTCCTTTAGATGTCTTCTCTACCCTGTTCTTCCCTCTGAAACTGCCCGCTCCACTCTCATGGAAATAGAGGTCAGCTCTTTACTGTTGGTAATTACTAGATAAAACCCATCCTCACAGCCTTAACTAGAATTGAGTACATGGGCTTCTGACAGACCCTCCACAGTGATCGCATGACCAGCCCCATCCTAGTAGCTGACAGCGCAGGGTTCACCAAGAGCCAGTTCTCCCATCTAATGTCACAAAACTACTTACCGAAGAGTGAACTTCTCTGCCAGGGAGCCACTGGTGAGAGAAACCAAAAAGGTGGCCGTGTCCCCTTCTCGGATGAGGTTCAGAGGGATCGAAAGGGCCACATTGTCATCGAGGGTCACCAAAGACCACCGCAGGTCATCCTGGGTAGGGTAGACCACCACGCTGCCGATCCTTTCCCGGGCGGGGAGCACTGGCTGAGGCTCCTCCTGTTCTGAGTGGATATTGTTTTCCCATTTGCCCTCCTCCTCCAGTGGGCACTGGCCGGCCTCGTTGGCTGGATAAAGTGCAAAGAAGAGTTCCATGGCTGTGCCACCCAGCAATGCTGGGATCTCCTCTCGGGGTTCAAGGTCCAGACCTGAGCTGAACCACTCAGGCAACAACTCCAGCTCTGCCACGCACAGCCCAGGGGCCCCCTGCAGCCGGCAGCTGGCTGCCACCTCCCTGGCCTCTGGGAAGGCAAACATCTTGACACACGGAAGATCATCCCCAGGGTCGTTTTCATCCCAGCCCATGCCAGTGACATAGAATAGTGTCTGCACTTTGGGTCTGTTGGAAAAGATGGAACTGTCGAGGATATGGGATTTGAGCCTCCAGTTGAAAGGGAACCTCTCCATATTTCCGAAAGGAGTGGGCGTGAGCAGGAAGTCCCAGGGCACCGTCTTCTCTACTGAGAAGGGACCGTAGCTGGCATTGATGGCCGGAGGGCTCTGGGCTCGGTGGATGAAGAGTGTGGCGGATCGGGCCTGCAGGCTGGCGTTGCGCATGAGGTCCTGGTTGGCCTCCTTGAGGAAGAAAGCCTCTTCTGCATCGGTGACGTGGAAGCCGGCTGGGAGATAGGCGGGCAGGGAAGAAAACTTCTGCAGGCTGTCTGCGGCGCCTCGACCTGTGCTCTCTGCACAAGAAAGAAGAGGAGAGTCAGGCTTCAAGGTCAGTTCTGCTCTGCAAGGAAATTAACCTAATGGCATCTCTGCCCACCATCCCAGCAAGGTGCTCCACGGCCACACAGCCCTTCTTCCCTTCCCATTACGGAAAAAGTCAAAGAATCTTAAGACTCTTCCAGAAAGGCCCAGTATGGAATGCAAAGGAGCCCCGCTGGCCAAAAATCCAACAGTCCTTGAGTTAAACAGTTGCCCCTCCAGAAGGGAAATGTTAACATTTCCCACACAAGGCAGGCAAGCATAGGGAATGAGTTAGAAGCCTAAGACTCCACTTGGGTTGGGTTATATACACTCTGCTCTTCTAACAGTGCATTTGGCAGCTGCTTACTGTGCAACATCCCTCTCTGAACAGTGCATCCAGCAACCTTGGATCCCTGCCTACTCCGGCTAAACTTACATGCCTCTCTCAATAATGAGATAGGATTCTCCTCCCATAACAACAAGCAAACTTAGACAGTTCCTATTCACATATCTTCCCAATGCATCCAGGTGTGAAGACGGGAAAGGCCAATCTGACCTGAACTGGTTTGTAATACATGTATCATAAGGCAAAATTGTGTCCTCAAGTGAGTTTGTAGGGAGACTCCCCGAGTTACCACCTTATGCACAACAAGGAGTATATAAAATTAAGACCAGATGCATCCTGGCAGGGTTCATGCACACACAACTAAACTTCTATTTTTTTGACGTGATGTGTGATGTTTGCAATCACATGTGCCATATCACATATATGTAGAGGTCATAGGATGACCTGCAGGAGTTGGTTCTCTCACCATATGTGTCCTGGGATCAAACTCAGGTCTTCAGGCTTAGCAGCAAGTGCCATTACCCACTGAGCCATCTCGCAAGCCCTAAACCTCTCTTTACATGTTATCCAATCTCAGGCATTTTATTATAGTAACGGAAGCAGATTATCACATATTTGACTCTATTTGGATAAAACTAAGATTTATATATGCATATGTACATGCATGTACTTATATCTGTGTGTCTACAAAAACCAACAAAGATTTTTTTTTGCTTTTTACTATTTATATTTCTACTTTCAATGTGTCGCAATAACTAAGTACTGTTCTTTAAAATGTGTAATACTCAGGCAGAAAGAGGCTGTGTGTGTGCTATGTGTTGTATATGTATATGTGTGCATGCATGCATGTGTGTGTGCATCTGTGTGCACTCATCTGTGTGTGTGTCATGTGTACATAAATGTGTGTGTGGTATGTGTGTTTGTTTGTACATGTGTGTATAGATATGTATGTGCATAAATAAGTATATGCATATAGTTTGTGGTTCGTGTGTGTGTGTGTGTGTGTGTGTGTGTGTGTGTGTGTGTGTGTTATCTAGCTTCTACCTTCAAGTGAAAAACATGACATTTTTCTTTCCAAGTCTGGATTACTTCACCAGATGAAATTCAAATTAGAGTCTGTTTAGGTATGCTGATTTCTGTGGGAGGCGGGGGGCTCTCCAAATAAGAAAATTACATTCCAGGTGATTTTGTCTGATGGAATAACTGACCAGCAGACCACAGTGAACAGGAAAAGATGACCCCCTTTGGGGGGGGCTCTGAGGACGCCTGGTCCTCCTAGGCTTCCCATTCTACCTTCTTCTAAACTCTAGGCCATTTCCAGGGCAGGGTTTAAATTCTGATTTATTTAGAAATTCAGAAAAGGAAATCAGAATAAACACACACACACATGTGCTCCATGATTCTTCGTGGAGTGATTCACTCCTTTATCTTTCATGTGGTTATGCTACCTCACTCAAAAGTCGATTCACCCGGACCTTAAGGTCGTGCCATCTCTCTTTGTTGGAGGCAAGGCCTCAGTTTTATCTGATACATCCCTTGGAGGCCTCACACCTGTCCCACCACCAATGAAGCAAAATGTGGCATGAACACTATCTCCCAGTCTCTATGGACAACCAGAGACATGCATAGCTGGGACCACATCCTCCCCTCCAATCAGATAGTAAGCAAACATGCTACCTTGATTTAGGAACATTTATGAAGCCCCGAGACTATCTTGGGAAGCACTCCAAACCTGGCCTGAGAAGCTAACGCTCCTCCCTCTGATTCCAAAATATCATAGAGAAGCAACATTCTCTTTCCCATGCTCAGGAAGCCCTGAGCTCGTGTATGAGATACGACTCAAGGCCTGTTTGAGGCAGGCACCAAGAGCAGGAAATGAGGAAGGCTTCAGGAAGCCAGCAGAAAGGACTGTGCATCCTGGCTTCCATATGAGCCAAAAAGTTAAGCCCAGGTTCAGAGGCAGCACAGAGTGTAACAGGAAGATGCAGTGACCGCTGTTATTCTGACACAAAAGACCAAGTGGAGGTGGAATTGAGCAAGTCTCAAGGAGTACTCGGGTTGGGGGGGGGGATGGAGGAGCATCAGGGGCTGCAATCACAGTCATTGCAAAGTAACTGAGACTGTCGTAGACTGCAACTTCCAAACCCAGAGGTCCCTAGATTATGTCTTTATTTCGAGAAAATGTTGACAAGGTAATTCCATTTGAATGAGGTCATCTGAATTAATCCTAACTCAACAATGATTACTGTCCTTACTGAAAGAAAGAGATCAGAGTACACACAAGCATAAACAGAAGATCCCAGAAGACTGAGGGAGACAGTTTCCATTGGCAAGCCAGGGAGAGATGCTTCGGAAGAAGCTGGACCCATTGACATGGTGACCTAAGACTTCCAGTCCAGGCTATGAGAAAACTAAACTGTTGTGCTTGTGGCACTGGGTTCTGGCTACCATGGCCAAGCACAGCTAGCTCAGCTGGCTATCTTTGACTTCCTCTAACCTGACACAATAATTATTCCTTCAACTTTCTCATCCCAGAGCACAAACAGACTCTCATTAGCCGGGGTGAGGCTCCGTGTGTGCACCCTGAGGTGCCTCTCACTCTCCCTCTATATTCTTCTATGGAGATAATTTTCGAGTTCTTCGGGATGAGCATGTGTTGCTTATCCAATCTGAGAGAAATATTGACACTCTTCTTTTAAAAAAAAATAAATAAAGATATGGAATTCAATTTTAAGTGGCAGACTGATTGCACGTGTTCCCATGTTCCCTGGCATTGCCATAGAACCCAGGCAGAAACAAAGCGCCAAAGTAGCAAAAGAAAGGCACCTATCAGCAAGAGATGGAGGGGGCATGTTTATGGGTAAGATGAGGGGGGTATCTGTGGGTAAGATGGGGGTGTCTGTGAGTAAGATGAAGGGGAATGTTTGTGGGTAAGATGGGGGTGCATTTGTGTGTAAGATGAGGGGGTATATTTGTAGGTAAGATGACGGGGATGTCTGCATTCTATAAGTGTGAAGTCATCTTATGGAGTCCACCCACCACTGGGAGGTGTTACAGCAGCTAGAGATGATGTTACAGCAGCCAGCTTTATGCTGGCTGGCCTTGCACTGTCAACTTGACAGAACGTGGAATTACCTAGAAGACACACTTTGGGGAGTGTTGTGAGGCTGTTTCCAGGAAGGCTTACCAAGGAGTAAAGAGCCACACTGAATGTGAGTGCGCTGTTGCATGCACTGGCGTCCTAGACTGAATGAAAAAGACCAGGAAGATGGCTCAACAGGTACAGACACTCGCCTCACAAGCCTGAAACCCCAAGACGGAGCTCTAGAAGCCACATTTTAAACAGGAGTCTGGAGAGATGGCTCAGTGATTAAAAGCATAGGCTGTTCTTCCAGAGGACCCAGGTTCAATTCCCAGCACCCACATGACCGCTCACAACTGCCTGTAACTCCAGTTCCAGGGTCTCTGGTGCCCTCACACAGACACACTCAGGTAAAACACCTATGCACATAAGAATAAATAAATCATTTTTTAAAGAAAGAAAAAAAAGCCAGATGTGATGTATATAACCCTCATGGAGAGATGGATGGTGGAAACATGAGAATCGCTCAAGGGACACCTGGTCTGGAACACATACCCTAGTGATTATAAACAGCCAGAGAGCCCCTGACTGATCGAGGTGTATACTGAGAACCAACTCCTAAAAGTTGTCCTATGATCTCAATATGTGGACTGTGGCATTGTATGCATCGCCCTCTCATACACAATTAATTAATTAATCAATTAGGAGAAAGCAAGTTGAGCCCTGGCGTTCATGTCTCTCTGCCTACTGTCCATGGACACACTATGACCAGCTGCCTCACGCTCCAGTCGCCATGCCTTCCCTCCAATGATGGACTGCATACCCTTAAACTGTGAGCCAACTGTGAGCCTGCCTTAAGTGGCTCCCATCATGTATTTTGCCACAGCTGTAAGTAAATAACACACCAGCTAATGCATCATCCATCAGCTAAGGCTCCTTGAAGTCTGGACTGCTGTGGCCCCACTCCTAGAAAAACTCAAATGATGAATGCATCCTGAAGGTAAACAGCTGCCTTCAGGCAGGAGAAAATCAAGATGGATGACTAAAGGGGCAGGGAGAGCTTTAAGCCCATGTGAAAGATTTCCATGGAGTAGCAGGCATAGAAAGAGCCTCATTAAATGGACTCTGTAGATCTCTTCATGACAGTAATTTTGACCTCCTATAGACACTGTCAGCTGCTAAACAGTAGGATGTTCTCAGGACCTCGTCCTAATTTCCATTTATATTTATTCTAAATTGGACACCTTGGAGATGTTAAGGAAGAGGAAAATGCTAAGTGATCCTGACAGCCCTGCTGCTGTCTGATTAGAACACAGATGAGGTCCACAGTGGGCAGGGAAGTTCCTAAGCAGGAGGCCTGGTGCTTCCATCACCTCCATTTATATAACACAGCCTCTCTGTGTGTCAGTTCTGTGTCGCTTTCTCCCTCCTGCCAGCCATGAGGTGACCAAGTAAAGTCACTTGCCACTATGCAAGTATGTTTGTGGGGGTATCATATGGAGAGACACTTACTTTGGACTTCTCACTAACTAATTTCTTCATTACTGAAATAAAAACTGATTTATTTGGGAGCCAGAGAGATGCCTCAGTGGCTAAGAGCACTGGCTGTTCTTGCAAAGGACCCAGGCTCTATTCCAAGCTCCCACATAGTGACTCACAACTATAACTCTGGTTCCAGTGGATCTTGTGCCCTCTTCTGGCCTCCATGGGTACTGCATGCACATGATGCTGATAAACTCACATAGGCACACATATATACATAGACATAAAAATAATAAGTAGGTAAATTAGTAAATTTTAAAATGATTCTTAAGGGTATGCATGATTCTTTTAAAGTGTTTGTCACACAAACATGAGGACCCAAGTTTGAGTCCCTATTACCTACTTAAAAAGCCAGGTATGATAGCTCTCACTTGGAATTCTAGCAATGAGGAGGCAAAAGGAAGAGGATTTCTGGGGCTCATTCAGAGTCTCCAAGTTCAATGAGAGACTCTGTCTCAAAAAAATAAGCTGGGAATTGATTGAGGAAGAAGCCTCGTGTTGACCTCTGACCTCCACACACTTGTACACATGTCACATACAAAGTAATTCTTTTCCATTTCTTATTTATCTCATGTGTGCACATGTGTGTACATGTGTGTACCACAGCATGTGAGTGGCAGTCAGGGGAGAGCTCCTTCTACCATGTGTGTTCTGGAGATCAATCGTAAGCCATTAGGCTTAGTGGCAAGTGCCTTTACCAGCTGGGCCACCCCACCAGCCCCATAAAATGATTCTTTCAAGCCACATAGTTCTTCACAGAGTTAGAACTAAGGTCCCTCGATGCTGGCTTCAGGACTCTAATGATGGATTCAGCATTCACACCACCACCGTCCCACATAGTCACAAATGTCCTCAAACGCACTAGTGGGAGGATGGCCTGTGTTGGGTATGGTAAAGGGGTGAGTCAGCAGATCACATGACAGAGTCACACAGACCAAGGTCTCATACACATTGTGCTGAAGAAAGAAGCAACCTCAGATAGTAACCACACACTTCATCTGAAAAATAAGGTTATCAGAGATGGCAAGAGTGACGTCCAAGGGTCGTTTCTTCTGGCCCTTCTGGACTGGCAGGAAGCTGAAGGAGATGCTACAGGTAGGATGTGGGCTTCTGGCATTGCTGTGTGTCAATCACTTGTGCTTGATGCTACCTATTCTGTGGTCATTTGGCACAAGCGACTCAAAAGAAAGAAAAAAACATAACACATAAGTTAACAACAAATCGCACTTGGCAGCTGGTTCGGGGACCAAAAGCCATTCATGGGGCTGCTTTCAAAGGAACTCCACTGTTTTCCAAAACAGAAAGCAAGCAGTAGAAGGAAACCAAAATGAAGCCACAACCACTCTGTGCAGGATTCCTGTGGGGAGGCATTCCAACCATGTGCCCTTGGGGTCTTCACCACCTCGATGGTCCTATGGACTTCCTGTTCTAACTGCTCAGGATGTCACTATGTCTCCCTGAATGTCCTAGAACTCATGATATAGACCAGCCTGGCCATAATGTGCAGAGATTCCCTCTGCCCCCGCCTCTGCCTCCACCTCCTGAATGCTGAGGTTAATGATAAGTGCCATACCACTCTCAGCTCCACCCCTTGCTGAGGGACTTCCAGTTGTGAGAAGGCAAACAGTCCTTTAAAAAAAAAAAGATTTATTTATTTTATGTATGTGAGCACACTGTCGTTCTCTTCAGACATACCAGAAGAGGGCATCAGATCCCATTATGGATGGTTGGGAGCCACCATGTGGTTGCTGGGAATTGAACTCAGGACCTCTGGAAGAGCAGTCTTGATACTGAGCCATCTCTCCAGCCCCAAATATCCTTTTTTTAAAAAATGGTATCTAGTACAATGAGAGAACATACAATGTACATCATTAAGGGGCTAGTATCATTCTGAGTGATGGCAGGTCTCCAAAAAGGGGATCAAAGATCTGGCTTGGAGTTGATGCAACTTGGCAATTAGTAGCCACTGAATGAGATTTGGTGCCAACAGTCAGGGAAATGGCTCAGCAGGTATAGATGTTCACAACCAAGCCTGACAACCTGATGTTGAACCTTGGAGCCCACATGGTAGGAAAGAACAGACTACTGCAAGTTGTCCTCTGACCTCTTCTTGTGCATTATGACATGCATGCCCCATAGACACAAGGGAATAAATGAATAGTTGCAAAAAGCAGCAGCCAGTTGCAGACCTACTGTGTGCCCATGGCTGTTCTAACTACATGGTTCATATGTGTTCTAAACGTGTTTATAGTCACTGGGTTCCACACATTTATTCTTTGCACAGACCTACAAAATACCTGCGTTATTTTCAAACCACTCGTACCGATATATGATTGTCACATGAATTTGTAGCGTGGTCCTAGCTGGGTAGAGATGTCAAAGTGGAAACACAGAGATGTCAAGAAACTAGTCTTCAATCACATAGCAGGGAAGAGGTGGAGCCAGCCCCCAACAGCTGGTTCCAGATCCCACCAAAACAAAGAGAGGCTCAACAGATGTGTTTAACTAGTCCTGTGACCTTGAAGTCTGAAGGGGGGAAAAGAGCTGTGAGAGTAAGGAACAGACACAGGGGCCCAGAAAGACGCCAACACAAGCCCCATCATAAGAGAAACACTCACTATAAAGAATCTTACTGGGAAGGAAAAATATCCCCCAAACCCCATGGTCCCCTTTCCTGGAATGTCAACCAAATGATATTGTGTGCACAGTCATGAGCTGGGAAAGAGGTGGGCTTTCACAGTTCCTAGCAGGTGCAGGCCACAGGAGCAGTCCAGGCTGCCTGAACCTGGCTGCCCCAACCAGGCTTGAAGGACAATACCGCCACCTGCTGGCCTCAACTGTCAACACAGAACGAAGCAGGTGCTGAGCCTGGCTTTGGAGAGAATAAAGGACTTTGGGGTTTGGGGGCATTCCTGCCCTCCCACAGAAGACCTTTGGGTGTGACACAGATCTAGGAGTCCAGTCTCTTCAAGTTCCCAAAATCACAACTTGGTGAGCTTCAGGCAAAAGTGGGGTCACCACCCCCAGACCAGGAGAAAGGGACCAGCAAGCAGTAACATAAGGCATTTGCCCTGAAGACTAAACTTTTCTTCCAGCAGGGGAAATACTCATGTCCCATGTTCCTGACCTGGAGAGATGCCCACTTCAGAACATTTGCCTAGAGAGGCCTCACACCCTCCTTGATGACATGTCTTCACCAGGTACAGGACCCTGGAGTGTAGCCTTGGGTCCTGGGGTACCAGGCTGAGACAGCAGCAATGGCAGGTATGGTGACCTTAAAGGCCACCATTCCTGAGTCCCTCCTTCCATACCTCTCACTGCAAGAAGTCACAGAACAGAGCAGGAGGCACCTGCCTGCCCATCACAATCCTTAAGTGACATTTCGGCTGTTATGTTACAGATGTCTACCCTCTAGGGGATTCGTTCCAATCTCAGACTAAAAATTGTCCCCTCCGTGCTGGAGAGATGGCTCAGCCGGTAAGAGCACGGGCTGCTCTTCCAAAGGCCTGGGTTTAATTCCCAGCACCTACATGGCAACTAACAACCATGTATAACGCCAGTTCTGTGAGATCTGATGCCCTCTTCTGGCCTCTGCAGGAAGTGCACACATGTGGTGCACAGACCTATTTGCAGGTGAAACACCCACACACATAACATTAACTTTTAATAAAAATTAAGAACTGTTCTTGATCCTCCTTTCATAGGCTACCTTCATGCTGAGAGGCCCCAACGGGAGGAAACCTTCAAAAGCTAGCACCAAGAGAGGTACGTATGGCCTATGTCAGCAACAGTGGATAACTTGAGTCACCAGGGCTCTGATGGAGACAGAAGCCATGTACAAATTGGACAACATAATGGTCCTTTTCCAGAGACCTTGGAGCTGAGGCAGGGGCATAAGTCTTGAACCCCCACTCAGGCACCCCACACACACACTGTACTGACCTCCACACCCCACAAAACAGCATCAAGCTACTGCTTACTGTGCAGTTGCCAGGACAACAGAACATCAGAGTGGGCTCTGCCTGGAGCTCCTGCTGTCTTTATTGAAAATGTGTCATCAAGGAGGGTGTGCAGCCTCTCTAGGCAAATGTTCTGAAGTGGGCGCCTCTGAGCCTGAGACCACTCCATTAAGGCAAGAGCGACTCTCTCTGAGCCTGAGGCAGCCAACACAGACAGCACTCATGAGTCCTGCAAAGTTCCAAGGCATGACAAGAGGCCAGGCTCCAGACACACACACACACACACACACAAGTCCTTTTCTCATCTTAAGGCATTCATAAATTGCCTCTCCCACTATCCATTTCTCTTCTCTTCCTTCAGGGAGAATCTTGGTAATAAAGGGTACATATGACCCCATTCAGGACATTTTTTGGGTCTTGAGGACTGGCGAGATGGTTCAGTGGGTAAAGGTCCTTGCTGCCAAACCTGATGATCTGAGTTCGATTCCCAGGACCCCACAAAGGTAAAAGGAGAAAACCCACTCCTGGAAGTTGGAAGTTGTCCTCTGATTTTTCACACTTCTGCTGTAGTATGGAGGTTCACACACACACACACACACACACACACACACACACACACACACAAAGTGTAATAAAACTAATTAAAAGCCAAAGCATGGAAGAGCGGTGGGAAACACTTGGCATGCCCGTGTGTACTGCTGTGCTTCCTGCCTGGCCTGAGGACATGGCACATGGCCACATCTCCTTAGCCTATCTACTTGACTGATGTAATGAGAACCCTAAGGCTTATGTGGGCAGGGCACTGGCTCTGCTCCGGCCTTGTGTTTTTGCTGTGCCTTCACCCGTATGCTCCTGGCACTCAGAAAAAGTAAGCAAGAGGCAGCTGTCCCCCAGAATCCGTCCGCCGCACCCGGTGTGCCAGATAATAAGTGTGGGATGGTGACCCAGGCTACCATATCTGCCCCTGATCGCCAGCTCTCTCCACTGGAATGACCTCAAAGAGCGCCATCACAAGCTCCCAGCTGGCACTACCTATCCAGTGGGCATAAGGAAGACACTGGGGCTCAGAGGGATTTAGTCGGTTGAACCTCAGAACCAGCATATCTCCATTTTTTGGGCTGCTGAAGATCATAAGACCCAGCTGTCACTGTGTGGTACAGCCACATGGGTGTGATTTCACTCAGAGCTCAGGGGAGCAAAATGGATCCCTTGGCCACGTAAAATGAACACATCTGGCCTTGAACGAGGTGTTTCCCACTTCTCTGGATTCATCTTGTGAACGCACCTGTCCAGGTGTGAAAGGCCACCTTCAAGGTTCCTCCTCGAAGGAAACCTTACATCAGCAGCCACAGAGGTAAAGTGTCTACAGGTTGGGAGAGGGGGATGCACACTGGCTCTAATAAGAGTCTTGGCCCTCTGAGCCCTGCTCACCCTCACAACTGCCCGAGGGAGGCATGGCTGATGGTCACCAGAACTACAACACCAGGAAGCAAAGTGGCACAGTGAACTTAAGAAATGAAGGCAAAGCCGGGGGTGGTGCCCTATACCTTTAATCCCAGCACTTGGGAGCAGAGGCTGGTGGATCTCAGTTTAAGGCCAGACTGGTTTACAAAGTTCCAGAACAACCAGGGCTGTTACAAAGAGAAACCCTGCCTCAAAACAAAAAAAACAAAAACAAAAAAAAAAAAAAAAGAAGAAGGCAAGTTTTTCCCCCTTCTGTGTTAGCTAAGGATTGGAGCAGCGATACATGTCACAGGCCAGTCATGCAATGAATTGCACACTGACAATACTGGTTAGAGAAGGCTCTCAAAAGCATATTGTAGATTCCATGATAAAAACAATGAGCAGATAAATATTATCTGCTACTATCTGTTAGGATATTATATATGTCAAACTATATATAGAGACTATATGTGTGAATGCACATATTATATATATATACATACATATATATGGAAGTGTAGAAAATGCATTTATATGCTTTTCCAAGTATAAAATAGCTCCAAACACATTGAGAAAGAGGCTAATATTGGTTGACTGTGGGGGAAAAAAAGTAACTAAGGTTAGTTAGGATTCGATTTTCTTTATAATTAGTTTTATAGTCTGAATTAGAACCATATGTGTGTATCATAGCTTTAAATGCATGAACAGGCTTGCTGCCATATGGTTTACAGACCATATAATGCATTCATTTAGTACAGATACCATACACCACCTAACATAGACCCTGGTCAGCCTCCAGCCTTGTTCCACCCACCTGGTATGATTATCTGTATGTTTCCTGTTCTAATATCTCTTCTGTTGCTGTGCTAAGACACCCTGATTAAAAGCAACTTAAGGGAGGGGGTGGTTTATTGTAGCTCACAAGTCCTTCAGAGCAGGGAAGTCACAGTAGCTGAAGCTTGAAGCCGTTGGTCACATGACATCCACAGTCATGTAACAGAGAAATGAATCCTGCCTGCTGCTTGCTCTCGGCTAGGCTTCTCCTCCCTTGTACTGTTGAGGGGCCCCTGCCTAGGAATGGTGCCTCCCACAGTGGGCTGGTCTTCCTGCATTCATTAACAATTGAGATAATGAGACAACTCATGCTTCTGTTGAGTTAAAACTAAGCAGCACACACCACATTCACAGGCTCAGTGGATGCGCCCAAGTGTGCCTGTGCCTTCACCAATTGTGTTATCTCCAGTTTCAGGTCCTGGTAGACAGCACTGTCAGTAACACATACACCTGAGTTTTCTTTTCCTTCAGGCAGGTACATGCAGAAGTAGAAGGACCCGGTCCTATGGCAGAAGCACATTGCTAGAAGCTGCCAACTGCTCTCAAAGACATTGTGTTGCTTTCCATCCCAGCCACCAAAAGGGATGGAATGTCACTTGGCTGCATCCTTACCAACACTCAATATTATCACTATTCACTCATCCCATCAAGTTTCACGGTGGTATGCTAACTCTTGGCTTGAATCTGTATTCCCCTTGTATCTAATAGGATTGAAATGTAGATGTCTGATCCGTAACTATACTACAGACACAGATAAACCAAGACTCCCTGATTCTCTTCTCAATATCAGACAGCCCTGAATCAGCAGTCTATACACAAAGACCCTGTGTCTCCAAGGCTCCTGAGTGAATATCAGAGACACCATCAGTGGGATCATTGGTGACAGCCTCCACAATCAGACATACGAGTAGCTCCCAACTGTGGTGGTTTGAATGTGAAATGTCCTCCCCAGGCTCTTGTGTTTGAACACTTCCTCCCCAGTAGGTGGCGCTGTTTGAGGAGGTTATGAAACCGTTAGGAAATAGAGCCTTACTGGAGGAAGTATGTCACAGGGAGTAGGCTTTGAGAATTTATAACCTCACCCTACTTCCTGTTCTTTTGCTCTACTTCCTATATGTAGTTGGTGATGAGCTCTCCCAGTTTCCTGTTTTGGCTGCCATGCCTCTCTCACCATGATGGGCTCTTTCTAGAACTGTAAACCCTAATAACCTCTTTCTCCTATAAGTTGCCCTGGTCATAGCTTTTATCACAGCAACTGAAGAGCACCCAGTCAGGGCAACTTGGACTTGCAACTGAGAGCCTGTAGGTACCTCCACGCCTCTAACCACATCCCTAGTGTCCCTGGGTCCCGGATCCCAAGGCCTGAGTCCTGAAGATAAGTTCCATGGGGGTCACAACAACAGCTCATGATGTATTTAAATGATTTCATCTCCATTTAAGTCATCCAGAGAGGCGGGGCTCCACTGGTTACCCACTCCCAGAATCTCCACTGCAGACAAGGATGTGGAGGGGGGCTCCCCCACCTAGCTCAGCTCCCCACACTCTCCCACCCCAGCCATTCCACCAGGCCCCCTCTAATGCCCTCCACATCCTGCCACAGGCCAGCTCCACCTGCTAACTGTCTCGAAGCTGGCTGGTAAATCTTATTAAAGCAATCCCCTCCTGAACCCAAATTATTACAGCCACCCTTATGGTAGAATAAAAATTAATTTTCTCAGCTATAATAAGAACGATAAGAATGAATCACTTGGGACCAAATAAAGATTACAATTAGTGCCAGCAGAATAAATCGAAGTTTAACGTGGGGCAGCTGTGGATTTGCTCCGATTTTCCTCTCCACTGTGGAGACTGGCCTCCCTCGTGGGCCTCGTGGATACAGTAGCTGTGGGGAGTCCCTGGAAGGAAGGGATGGACTCTGAGACAGCACCCAGGGGGGAGTCCAGGGAAGAGAAACGGTGCTGTTGAGAGCAACTCATGCTGTGGAGACAGTGGCCTCCCTCAGGTCCCTGTGGACCTGTATGGTCACTGAGCCACTCTGCATAGGTGCCCTCCTGGGAGTTGTTCCCAGCTTCCCCTGGGAACTTCCTCCTCTTTCTCCTCCCTGCTTCTTTTTTTTTTTTTTTTTTTTTTTTTTTTTTTTTTTTTTTTTGGCTATAGCCTGCGCTTTCTTTTTTTTTTTAATTAGGTATTTTCCTCAATTACATTTCCAATGCTATCCAAAAAGTCCCCAATACACTCCCCCCCCCAGTCCCCCACCCACCCACCCCCACTCCTTGGCCCTGGCATTCCCCTGTACTGGGGCATATAAAGTTGGCAAGTCCAATGGGCCTCTCTTTCCAGTGATGGCCCACTAGGCCATCTTTTGATACAAATGCAGCTAGAGTCAAGAGCTCTGGGGTACTGGTTATTCCATAATAATGATCCACCTATGGGGTTGCAGTTCCCTTTAGCTCCTTGGGTACTTTCTCTAGCTCCTCCATTGGGGGGCCCTGTGATCCATCCAATAGCTGACTGTGAGCATCCACTTCTGTGTTTGCTAGGCCCCGGCATTGTCTCACAAGAGACAGCTATATCTGGGTCCTTTCAGCAAAATCTTGCTAGTGTATGCAATGGTGTCAGTGTTTGGAAGCTGATAATGGGATGGATCCCTGGATATGGCAGTCTTTAGATGGTCCATCCTTTCTTCACAGCTCCAAACTTTATCTCTGTAACTCTTTCCATGGGTGTTTTGTTCCCAATTCCAAGAAGGGGCACAGTGTCCACACTTTGGTCTTTGTTCTTCTTGAGTTTCATGCGTTTAACAATTTGTATCTTATATCTTGGGTATCCTAAGTTTTGGGGCTAATATCCACTTATCAGTGAGTACATATTGTGTGAGTTCCTCCCTGCTTCTTATCATCCCCTCTTCCTCTGCTTCTCTATGTTGTAGTCATTGTTCTCCCCCTCCCTTCATCCTCATCCTCCTCCTCCTCCTCCTCTTCTTCTTCCTCTCCTTTCCTTAGTCTCCTTCTTCCCCCTTCCTCTCCTCCCCTCCTCCTCCTTCTCCTCCTCTTCTGACTCTTCCTTCCCTTAGTCTTCCTCCCCTCCTCTACCCCTCCTCTTCCTCCTCTTCCCTTAATTCTCCTCCCCTCCTCCTCTTCTCCCTCCTTCCCCTCCTCTTCCTCCTCCTTCCCTTAGTCTTCTTCCCCTCCCCCTCCTCCCCTCCTCTTCTTCCTCTTCCTCCTTCTCCTTCCTACAGCCCCTCGTCCCCCTCCCCTTCCTACTTTTCCTTCTCTTAATCCTCCTCTTCCCCTCCTCTCCCTCCTCCTCTTCCCCTCCTCTCCCTCCTCCTCCTTCCCTTAGTCCCCTTCCTTCCCACATCCCCTTCTCACCCTCTTCCCCTCCTTCTCCTTCTCCTTCTCTTCCTTCTCTCCCTCCTTCTTCTTCCCTTAATCCTCCTCCTTCTCCCATCCCCTACTCCCCCTCCTCCTCCCCCTTCCCCCCCTCCTCCTCTTCTCCACATTTCAGATGAGTCTCACCTCAATGACCCAGAGCCGGTCAGGGATGCAGTGAGGCCCGTAACACCGCATAGCATCTCTGTTTGAAATGCTCATCCGGGGCTGTGGAGATTGCTCAGTCTGTGCTAACCACTTAAGCATAAGACATGAGTTTGATCCTCAGGGTCTACAAGAAAGTGGGGATGAGAGCTCCAACTGGGCATGGCTGGCATTCCTAGTCCTAACAAATAGCTCTCTAGTGCTCACCGGCTGGCCAGCCTAGACTAATGGCCAACTTACAGAATCTAGAGCAGCCCCATAGGAGCCTTTTAGGCAGATGCCTGAGAGAGGCTGGGAAGCTTCCGGATACCGAACACAACTCTCTCTCTGCACCTGCAGCACACCCACCTGTCCCAGATGTGGCCATACGTGCTGTGTGCCTACTGACGGAAACCCTCTCAGCGTCTCTGGGTGTAACCGACATTTCTGCTCTATGTGGAAACCCAGGCATGGAGATATTGTGCCATGCCCACCGTCACACAGCAAGGCCTAGCACAGTCTAAATCTTAACCAAGCCGGTCATACTCCTGCCTCCACACTGCATTGTCATCTTGGGTGTGCTCTATCCAATCATTGCTCGGGACTCTTCTTAGAAATTGTCTCGGGGAGAAGTTGGGCTAGTTGTGATTGGTGGATAGCAACAGCTCAAAGGTCACCTGAGTAAGGGATTGGCTGGATTGGCAAGCCCCAAGCCCCTGACCTGTACAGTTCTGTCCTGTCTATTCCCTGCCTCTTTCCTGAAGCTGGTGAGTTCACAACCCCACAGGAAGGCTTCCTGAGCCAATGCAAAGGGCATTGGTGGGGAACCCGAGCCACAGCCTTCAGGGAACCCACCCTGGGAACCATAACTGAGCAGCCTGTAAGGGCAGCAAGACTGCCAGCACCCACCCACGCCCTTCCCAGGCTCCCATGGAACACCAGCATCCCAGGCATCCTCACAAGGCAGCGATGCCAACCAGAGCCACGGTACACAAAGGAGACATTTCTCGGTTAATTTTGATTCTAATCTCTGAAAGAAGTGAGCGGAAACCTGGGTAGTCATTAGCAGAGAGGAAAGGCACCTTCGGCCCTAACTCCTAACCCTTGGTCCCCGCTGGAAAATGACTGCTGGCCCGTGGCAGCTCCGCTAATTTGGCCAGGAAGAAAAGGACTTTGTGCCTCCCGCCTAAGGTTCTCGACCTCACTCCTGGTTCCCAGCTTCCCTGTGTGAGCCTGCCTGGCTTTGACTCTGGGAAGAAAACTGGGGCTTAGCCACTCAGAGGTTTCTGTGTGCAGAAGGCAGCCACTCAGTGCAGAGCAAGATGCCCTCGGGGGAAACCCCTGTGCTACCTGCTACCACTGAGGCCGGAGGTGTCACTTGTCCCTGTTTCTTGCCCTAGGCAGAACGCATCTTCTGCTTGCAAATGAAGCTAGGAGGAGAGACAGAAAGGCCTTCCAGCTGCTGTATGTGACTGATACCAAGCTCAGCAATGTCCCAATTACAGTGTGCAGTCTTCACTGTTGGTTTTTGTCAAAATAACCCGAACCCCAGCAAGTACACAGTTTCAGATGCTCACCCGGGAAGGCAGGGAAGGGTAGGAGGGCTGGTGAGCTGTCTAGGCTGGTAAAGGTGCTTGCCACCAACCTGATGACCTAAATTCGATCCCCAAAACCTGCAGCGTGGGAGGAGAAAACAGCTGGCCTCCCACCGCTGGCCTCTGGCCTCTGGCCTCTGTGCACACGCGCCTTTCTTCTCTGAGTCCACAGCGGGCCACTGACATCAGATTCCGGCTCTTTCAGCCTTTCATGCACCTGCAAATGGAGACTGGAAGTTGATGTCAAGAACCATCCTCCATCAATATTCTTCCCTCATTCATGGAAGCGGAGTCTCTTGGTCAAACCTAGAGACAGCCGGTATGGCTAGTCTGGTCAGCCAGCTTGCTCTGAGGATCCCCTGTCCTATCTCCCAAGGCTAGAATGGCAGACAAGCCACCACACCCTCCTGGCATTTATGTGGCTTCTCGGGATTCAAATTCTGGTCCCCACTCTTGCACAGGAAGCACTTTCTCCACTGAGCCATCTCCCCAGCCCTTGTTCTGCCATTCCTTGAACTGCTGCCCCAGAGTGCGATCCTACCATCAATGAAGCTCCATTGGTTATGTCATCCATCAACCCAGCATACACAGAAGAGGCCAGCCTCTTCAGTCTGTAACTCAGCCTGGGCTCTGTGCACGGCGCCTCACCTCACTATCCCCAAGTGCCTTCCAGGGGTCCAATGCAGCCCATCCCTCTATTCTCCAGGGATGGGGGATAAGGGATGGGGAGTCTTGCCAATCTGTATACATAAGGAGCTCAAGGCATACATCTTGAAGGAATAGCTGAGCCCAGGGCTAGAACATGAAATCTACCAGATGATCCCAGAACAACTCCAGCCAGGCAGCAGAAAAGTGTTCCAAAGCTGATGGGGACACCATCACGGATATGAGGCTGCCTGGAAGGAGCAGTTCCCACCCAAGAATGGGATGGCTTTGAATACCTGATATCTAACGACAAATGACTCACAAGAGGAAGCACATCAATTCCACAAGGAGGGGTCAAAGAGCCCACTAGACAGCCCAAGAGAACTTGAAGCATCATCAAGCACACAGTCAATCCACTGGATCTGGGGGCAGCTGTGATATGGAGACAGGTTGCCATGTTCTCTTTGCAACACTCCTCATGACGACCTGTGGACTGTCCTGGAGACAGTGCCTGCTTCCTCAGACTCTGCTCCATCCTTGAGGCCAGAAGCCTAGCACTCTAATCTGAAGCAGCCTCTCTTCTCACATCCTCCCTCACACCCAGCGAAAGGGCAGAGTTGCTGAACTGCCTGCCACATGTGCTTTTCTCGTGTAATATTTTCAGAGGTATTTAAACTGATTCTAATCAATTAAAGCCTGGGAAGACAGCTCAGTCAGTAACCTGTCTGCCTTGAGAGCAATACAGCCTGAAATCCATCCCTAGAACCCACGTCAAAAGACACAGTCATTAACTGAATACAGGTGGTATATGCCTTTAATCCCAGCACTCAGGAAGTAGAGGTAGGACTCTGTAAGTTCAAGGCCAGTTTGGTCTACATAATGAGTTCTAGGACAGTCAGGGAGACCCTGTCTTAAACAAACAAACAAAAATCAAATCAACAAGAAGTTTTGCATGGTGGTGCAAGTTTGTAATCCCAGCACTGGGAAGGTAGAGACAGTGAGTCCCAGGCCAATGAGAGGCCCTGTCTCATAGAGATCAGTGACACCTGAGGAATGACATCTAAGAATGCTTGCTGGGAACACACACACACACACACACACACACAGAGAGAGAGAGAGGGAGAGAGGGAGGGAGGGAGAGAGAGAGAGAGAGAGAGAGAGAAACACACACTCCAAATTAACTTTTTTTAAACCACTATGCCTAAGCATACACACACACACACACACACACACACACACACACACACACACAGCAGCCTAAGCAGCAAAAACCTTCTCTCCTAACCAGAGAATCAAGCTGGCCAATTTTGTCGGGCTGGCCTCTGTTCCCTGAGGATCATGAACAAGGAAAGCAAACAGGGTAAGCTGAAAAGATGGGGTGGCCTGGGTAAGAATCCCCCATTTCAAGGATGGCTCTGGGCAGAATCTGTCAACGGCCATGCACACCTGCCTTTATCACACTCCATGCCTGAGAACTTGTGAGCAGTGTTCAGCCCGCCTTCCCAAGACAGCCCAACAGACAAAGCAGGAACCATCCCATCTTGATCCCGCCTTAACAGTCTTGATGGTGGTGATGGTGATGGGTGGGTAGGGGTGTGTGTGTATGTGTGTGTGTGTGTGTGTGTGTGTGCATATATGTGTGTGTGTATGTGTGTGTATGTGTATATTGTGTGTATATGTGTGTAGTGGCTATTCCTGGTTGTCAACCTGACTATATTTAGAATGAACTACAATCCAGAATTGGAAGGCTCACCAGTGACCCTTATCTGGAGGCTTGGAGATAGAAGTTTCGGATCTGGATCTTGGTATGGAGATCTTGAGGCATAGTGGCTATGGATTTCAGAAGATTAAATCTCTGAGTTCAAGGTCATCTGGGATTAAAGGTGTGGTGGAAAACACCTTTAATCTGGGCTACACCTTCTGCTGGAGACAATATAAGGACATTGGAAGAAGGGAGTCTCGCTCTTGCTCCCTTGCCTGCTTGCTGTGTGAGACTGAGTAACTGCTAGATCCTTGGACTTCCATTCACAGCTGTGACTGAACCATTGTTGGGAATTGGACTGCAGACTGTAAGTCATCAATAAATTCCTTTACTATATAGAGACTATCCATAAGTTCTGTGACTCTAGAGAACCTTAACTAATACAATGTGTGTATATGTGTATGTGTATGTGTGTATATGTGTATATTGTGTGTATATGTGTGTATGTGTGTACATGTGTGTATTGTGTATATATGTTTGTATGTGTGTTATTCTTGTGTACACGTGTGTAAGCAGGTACATAACTGGAGGCCAGAGGTTGTATCATGTGTCTTCTATTGCTTTCATTAAACCTGAGGTTTGCTGACTCAGCTAGACTGGCTGACCAACAAGCTTCGAGAATCACACACACACACACACACACACACTCCCTACACTGGAGTTTCAGGCATGCACCACCGCCACACCCAGCTTTTAAATGGGCCTGGCTCCACACACTTTCATGGTAGTAAGCACTTGACCCACTGAACCATCTCTCCAGCCCCCAGAAGGTCTCTTTAACTGGAGCTTCTGAAAGCCCTGGAAACAGGTAGGCAGCATTGAACGGCCCCAGACTCCAGGATGGACTTGGCACCCAGCTACAGTCATGACATCATCTTTCATTTTTAAAAACTGCTCTGCTCACACCTGATTCACGAAGGCAGGAGACCATTGCTCAAATCAACAAGCCCATTAGCAGATGGACAGAAGGTGCCCTCAGAAGCCTCTACCATTAGATAAGACTCACAGAGGATGCCAAGAGAGGGAGGAAAAGGTGTTTCTCTGTGCTCTGGCTACTGTTGCCATGGCAACAGGGAGGGGCCACTGGGAGACAGCTCCATGGGCCCCATGGACAGAGCTTCCAGAACATAAGGGTTTGGTGGACCTAAGAAGAGGAATCACGGGTACCTGGGAGCAAACCCAAGCTTCTTCAGAGCTTCCTCAAGGCTCTATGCCTCAGTTTCCCCATCTGTAAAACGCAATATGAGCCATGTGGGGGGGGTTAAGAAAATGATACAGTGAACCAATACCAGGAACCCCCAACAATCCTGCAGCACAGAGACATGGACTGGGCAGCCATGTTGGTCTAGGTTTCTCACCAAGACAGGCTGAATACATGCATAAGACCAAAGACAGTCTCTGACATGACTTCAAATGGATGACACTGTCCACACAAAGAAGCTGGGTGGAAGTGAGGAGAAGGGGTGGGACTTGGCATGCACGGTGAAAAGTAAAGGATGCTTCTAGGTCTTCACAGCTGGGTACTTAGCAAGACAACCATCAATGGCCATTTCCCATCCCTGTCCCAGATTGCCCAGAAATTGAATTGCACACAGCATCCTAGCACAAGCTTTTAAAAAGGCAAACAGCCTTCTACCCCAGTCTGAGGAAAACATAATAAAGAATTAATGGCCTGAAATGTGTGGACTCTTATTCAAGGTTTTCCTATACATCAAGACTTCTTAGATCATTAACTTTCAACAGAGAACCCCATACCCCAGCTCCAGGGACACACAAGTATCAATACACACTGGCAAGCGAGTTCCCAAGGGACTTCAGCGACTGGCCCCCGCCTTGGTTTCTTTTCCTGTCTCTGTGATAACATACTCAGACAAGCGTGACTTAAGGGAGAGAGGGCATGTTTAGCTCACAGTTCAATCCCATCATTGAGGGAAGCCAAGGGGGCAGAGGTTGAAGCAGCTCACAACAGGAAACAGAGAGACATGAATGTAAGCTAAGAAGCCCTTCCTAGGGAATGGTCTACATCACAGGTAAGGTGAGTCTTCCCACATCAACTAACATCAACAGTATAGTCCTCACAGGCCAGCCCAGAGACCCACCCTCCAGGCGATTCTAGATTCAAGATTCTGTCACATTCACAATCAACACCAACCATCCCAGACCTCAAGTGACCCACATCCTTGAGGGTAAATCCAAGCACTCAGAAAGTCCATTTCTAGGTCATATTCACTTTTTTAAAGAAGATTTATTTATTTTTGTAAGTGAATACACTCTGCACCCCAGAAGAGGACATCGATCCCATTACAGATGGTTGCGAGCCACCATGTAGTTTCAAGGAGGTAGGGGGCAGGGGGATTGAACTCAAGACCTTTGGAAGAGCAGTCGGTGGTGCTCTTAGCTGCTGAACCATCTCATGGTTACAATCTACAAAGTGAATTCTAGGATAGCCAAGGCTATACAGAGAAACCCTGTCTCAAAAAGCAAAAAAAGAAAGGAAGGAAGGAAGGAAGGAAGGAAGGAAGGAAGGAAGGAAGGGAGAAAGAGGGAGGGAGGGAGGGAGGGAGGGAGAGAGGGAGGGAGGGAGGGAGGGAGGGAGGGAGGGAGGGAGGGAGGGAGGGAGGGAGGGAGGGAGAGAGAGAAAGAAAGGATAAAAGAAAAGAAAATTGTTAATAAGAAAGCATATACTGATCTCTCAGGGGAAATAACATTGAATATATTTGTTTAACTAAAATACATTGGTTTTTTTTTAGGTTCTTTTTTTAATGTATTCATTATTATATGTATGTACACTGTAGCTGTCTTCAGACACACCAGAAGAGGGCGTCAGATCTCATTACGGATGGTTGTGAGCCACCACGTGGTTGCTGGGATTTGAACTCAGGACCTTCGGAAGAGCAGTCAGTGCTCTTAACCACCGAGCCATCTCACTAGCCCTTTTTTTAGATTAAAGATTTATTTATTGTTTTTGCTTTATGTTTGAGCATTTGCCTGCCCATATAGCTGTATATCTGTATACATAGTGTGCACAGTACCAGCAGAGACCAAAAGAGGGCATCAGATCCCGGGAACTAGAATTATGAGCCATTGTAAGGCATCTCGTGAATGCTAGGAATTGAACCCAGATTCCCTGCAAGACAGTGATCTTAGCCACTGAGCCATCTCCCCAACCTCCATAAAACATATTACTCAAGTTCACGTCACCTGCTTGCTCTGTTCGCTTTGAGGTAGTCTCACACCATAGCCTGAGCTAGTCTGAAATTCACAATCCTCCTGCCTCAACCTCTGAGTACTGGGATAAAGGCATGAGTCACCCTCTTTTAGCTTTAGTAACTGCCTTCTGGGAAAGCTTACACACAAGGCACATCATGACATCTCTGATCACACTGCTCTGAGTAATTATTCTGCCCTCAGAAGCCCATATTCTTTACCTGGGAGTTGGGGAATGAGCATCTTCCTCACTCCCATTTCACAGAGAGTAAAATCAAGTCCACCTTGTGCAAGCCTGAGGCAGAAGAAAATTGCAGTGAGATCAGACTCAGACTTTTCTGTTTGAGAGAACCTCCTTGGAGCAGCAGGGTACCAGCAGTGAAGTCACCAGATACACAATTAATGTTTAATACTTCTCACCTCTGGCTAGCCATGCAGGCCTGCTTCTGTCCTTTGCCATCAACCTCAGGTTTACAGGTGAAGAACCGCAATGGCAATGTACCACAGCCACACAGAGCACCACAGTCATTGTACTGCAGCTCATAGGACCACAGTCACCAGCACCACAGCTCACAGGACCACAGCCACCAGACCTACAGCCCAGAGGACCATAACCACTGTACCACAGCTCACAGATTCTCCCTACTGTATCATGGCTCGTGAAACCACATCCATTTTATATATATCAGACCCCCCTACCCTGTTACCGACACCTCAGTTTTCCTCTGCGATACCAGAGTTTGACTGGTCACGTGACCACACTTCTACCCACATCTGTGAGTTCTGAGACAAGTTCTTGGCACAGAGAAACCCAGTGAGAGTCTCTGTCAGGCCTGTTGAAAGGAAGCCACAGAGAAATGAGGCCATTTCTGTCACAAGCTATAAGGACACCAGCAGTTTGGACTGAGCCAGGCCACTCCTTCAACGGGCCACCTCAGTAAGAGGCCAACCAAGAGACAAAGGCTGGAACTGCTGATTAAGCCCTGCTCTGTCAGTTGAGAATGTGGATCTGGCTGTGTTTAAGGTACGCTCATCCTAATTTCGCCATCTGTCAGCCTGTCTCCTCTCCTAGACCTAGCATTGGATTTCATGTTGGGTCTCAGGGTTTGGGGGGGTCATTTGTTTGGGCCTCTTTTCGTTTTTGAGATATATATATGTATGTGGGTGTTTGCCTGAGTGTATGTATGTACACCATACATATTCCTGATACCCTCAGAGGCCTTAAGGCAGGTATTAGATCCCCTAGAAGTGGAGTTTCAGGTGGTTAGGATACACCATGTGGGTGCTGAGACCCAAAACTGGGTCCTCTGCAAGAGCAGCAGGTGCTCTTAACCACTAAGTCACCTGGGGGATTCGGGGAGCTACACCTGAGTCCCCCCCCTCTCCTCTCCCCCAAAGAGCAAGGAGTGCTCTTAACCACTGAGCCATCTCTCCAGGTCCTACTAGTCTTGAGTTTCTGTCACATGCAAACAACAACAACAACAACAACAAAATCTGTGAGATAGCTTGCCTGTTAAACATGTTGGAAGTACAGGCCTAACAACCTAAGTTCTACCCCACAGTTGTCCTCTGACCCCACACATATACCAGGGCACAGTACACGGTATATGTGCTGGAATGAATGAGAGAGCGCATGCATACAAGAACACTAGTGATAGATAGATAGATAGATAGATAGATAGATAGATAGATAGATAGATAGATAGACACATGATAGATGGATAGGAGGATAGATAAATAGATGGATGATAGATAGATAGATAGATAGATAGATAGATAGATGCATAGATAGGTAGATAGATAGATAGATAGATAGATGCATAGATAGGTAGATAGATAGATAGATAGATAGATAGATAGATAGATAGATAGATAGATAGATAGATAGATAGATGCATAGGTAGATAGATAGATAGATAGATAGATAGATAGATAGATAGATAGATAGATAGATAGATAGATAGATGCATTTTTAAAGGAATCTGTAAACCCCACCTAGAAGGCATCAATCCTTCCTAGACACACTTTCTGACCCAGTGTCAACCAATATGATCCAAAAAGCCAATTTGAACCTAACCTCTTTCAGGAGACCCTAACTATGAAACAAGTTGAAACTAACCACTTCCGGTTTCCCCCAGTTCATAAAGCTTCAGGTTCCCACTGTCCGTCCCCCTGTCCCGGCCATTTCAAAAGCAAAATGGGGACTGGAATCATTCCTAGGCAACAAATTATCCACCTGTTGTGGGAGGGGAAAAGTAGAGAGCAGGCTACAGATAGAAACTGGCACCATTTTGTCCTAAAGCTGAAACTGCCAACTGTTGCAGGGTGTGATCAGCTTTCTCCCTGGCGTGACACTCGCTGCTAGGAAGTTCTTCAACTGTGACATGCAACACAATGACTTCTGCAAAGGGTGTCTAGACAAGATTCAGATTCGACATTCATTCTGCAAGGCTGTTTGGGCATGGCCGTGACTTCATAACTGTTGAGTGGGCTCTGGGGAGGTTTTCCAGGTTTCAGGGCCTGACTGGGTCCCACAAGAGGACAGTGATCCTAATGCCTGGCTTCTCCCTGTAAGTGTGCCAACACAACAGGCTCCTGCTTTTAGTGTAACTAAAGCCAGAGTGGGAGAGATGGCTCAGTAAAGTACTGGGCACTCAGGCATTAAGACCTAAGTTCAAATCCCAATACCCACTTTAAAAAGAAAACACTGGTTAGAGTCTACAATCCCAGCACTGGGGAAAGCAGACACAGTGGGATTCCAGGAACTCCATGGTCAGACAGACTAGCTGAATCTGTGAGGAAACCGTGTCTCAAAAGATAAGCTACAGAGTGAGGGAGTAAGACTACTGGCCTCTGTGTGCACATATGCACGAGCATTCGCATGCACACATGTACACACACATGAACACACATACACACACATGCACACACGCATGCACACACACATTCGTGATGAAGCCTGGCCTCTCTGCCTTCATTTGTGCCTGTCCTCTCCTCCGCCCTTTATGCTGCAGATGAACATATTAATCACTTCAGGAGTCTAGGATGCAGAAACTCCTAACCAATCTCACCCCAGATCCAGGTACAGAAGTTAGCCACTGGTCCTAAACCTGTAGTAAGCCTGGTTCTAGGACTGCAAGTCTTCTATGGCAGGAAATACTCCACTTTACACACACACATACACACACACACACACACACACACACACATACACACACACACACACACACACATAGTGGGGCTGTGAACACAATGATTTAGCCCAATGACTCTCCACCTTCTTAATGCTTTAGCCCTTTAATATAGTTCCTCATGTTGTGGTGACCCCCGACCATAAAATGACTTTTGTTGCTACTTTATAACTGAATTTTACTACTGTTCCAAACTATAATGTAGATATCTGTGTTTTCCAACAGTATTAGGTAACACCTGTAAAGAGATTGCTCCATCCCCAAAGGGGTAGTGACCCAGGTTGATGTCCAGGCTGCACCCTAGAACACATCAATTTGGGGGAAGCAGACTGGTCCCCTTGAGTCATGATGGACAGACTAACAACTGCTGGGCAGCCTTGCTTGCACAGAGCTGAGACAGGGACTGTGGGACTGCTTAGCCACATGTCCCTCCTTCGAGAATCCTTCTGCGGTTTCACAAATACTCTGCAAATAAGCATGGGGTGACCAGAACTGCCATCCCTCATTCTCCCCATGTGCTGGTTAGCTCCTTATTTTGTTGACTTATTCCATTTTTCTCTCTTTAATTCATGATTTGGGACAGATGACCAAGCATGGCCTCCAGGGGCTGCCAGGATCAGGGCTTGTGCTCTGAAGGATGCATGAGGGTGGCAGCCTAAATCCAGGGAGTGGGGACATAATCACTGTGCCACACCCTCCCTGTTCTGAAACCAAGTGGTGCCACTTGACCCAGCGCCTTCAGTGACCCCCCTTCACAGACATAGCTCCCCTACCTCACACGCCTAAGATTTCAGCAACTCCTTTCCCAAGTGCAGGCTCTAAAGAGCTCTTGCCCTAGTGGCCAATGGAATGTTCCCAGATGTTCTCTATGACACCACTTGTCACCGAGAGAATGCTCAAGAAGCCACAGGAGATGGACTCCTTTTGGGAACTAAAAAGGGGGCCCAATGGAAGAGGGGGGAGGAAAGACCCACGCCCCACCAGAGTTTTACCTATTTTCTGGTCAGTCGGATGTAGAGGAGCTACCATATACTTTCCATTCAGCCCTGGGTGGGCATTTAAGCCTCTGACCCACTCTTCTGGGAGTGGCCAAGGGGCAGCCCTACCTGGGAGCCCTGGAGCTACTTTGCTAAAGCCACCAGGGGTTATGGGAGAGAGAGATGAGGGAAGAGAGGCTCCTAACACCGGCGAGTGTGAGTGCAGCGGATCTTGAGCAGAGACTGTCTATGGTTTTAGAGCTTTATTATAGAAAGACAGGGGGGAAGAGAGAAGGTAGAAGAGAGAGAGAGAGAGAGAAGGCTAGAAAGAAAGAGGGAGAGAGGGAGAGGAGAGAGGAAAGGAGGAGTGAGAGAAGTGAGAGAGAGAGGAGAGAAGACAGAGTGGGGGAGAGAGGGTGAGAGTGAGGAGTTAGTGGTAAGAAAGTGAGAAGTAAGAGAGCAAGGTAGGGCTAAACAGCCCTTTTTATGGTCTTTACTGTTGCTAGGTAACTGGGGAGGAGTTTAGCCTGAAGGTCAGAAGCTTAGGCCATTGCCAACGTGACTTCTAGCCATGCTCTTGTGGGGGATATGGGGGGGGGGGGCGGTAACTTAGGCAGGAGCCAGAATTCCAGGAGCATAAGGGAATGCCTACCGTGTCATGTAGGTGAATTATCACCATTTCAGGGTTCAGACCTCAGCTCGACTGGAGACCAGCCTGTCTGTGCATAGCCCAGTTCTCCACAGACTGCATGGGGGTGAAGGGGAAGGGGGTGTGTCACACACACAGACTATCACACAGCTCAGAATCAGATGGCTACATGTGCCCAGCATGGGTGAGCCTTGGGGGGCACTGCAGAAAAACACACTGCAGAAGCTGCACCCTTTATAGAAAGTTTCCATAAAGAACATGCATAAGGCCAGGCGATGGTGGTGCACACCTTTAATCCCAGCACTTGGGAGACAGAGGCAGGCAGATTTGAGTTCGAGGCCAGCCTGGTCTACAGAGTGAGTTCCAGGACACCCAGGGCTACACAGAGAAACACTGTCTCAAAAAACCAACCAAACAAACAAACAAACAAGAAGATGCATGAAGCTTTAACATAACTCAGGATAACATACTGATCATTGAACTTAGGAAAACAGGTTGAGTGCCTGGAGAGGTGACTCAGTGGTTAAGAACACTGGCTGCTCTTGCAGAAGAACTGGGTTCAATTCCCAGCAACCACAAAGCAGTTCCCAACTGTCTGTAAGTCCAGTTTCAGGGGATCTGACACCCCCTTCTGGCTTCTGTGAGTACCGCATACATGAGATAGGCATATATACACATTGGCAGACACCCATTCACATAAAATGAAATAGACAATTATAAGAAGAAAACGGGGTTGAACTCGATCACCCCCTACCCCTAGGGAAGTGGGGGACAAGAGGACAGGGGCCTCGAACACATGGGAGCATCTACCTACCCGTTGGAACTGGCATGTTCTATGTCTGTAGCTGGGTATTGGCTGCTCAGTTTTCATCAAAATGTCCTCTGCCCTTCTTTGCATGCTGGGAATGTTGCATAATGTTCAAGGCAGGCTCCATCAATCAACAATGACTAAAAACTGAAGCCGGACCTCCCAAATGCCTGCAGTGGGGAAGTGTGGTTGTTGTAGAAGCATAAAGAGCTACTTGGATGAGTTACGGCCTCAGCTCCAGCCGAGATGTGCTAAACACTGGCATTTTGTTCCTGTTTGGATTCCAAAACACACCAACCCCACAAACTCTAATGAAGAAGCCATCACTGTCACATACGCAGGCGCCTCTGCTGCTTGCAGAGCTGTGACTTAGACATGTCAAAAAGCATGATGGATTATAATTGAAAACTGGAACACTGTAGCCAAGGGATAATCTATCCCTGAGCCTCAAGGAGGGGTCCAAGGTGGCCTCTGCTATAGTGGCTACAGTGTCTATCTGTATCTGCCCATGTCCTAATGACTGCAGCCTGGGTGCTTCCTGGAATCATAAAGCATTGGGAGAGGCTGAGTGACTCTGGTCAAGTCGCTTGACCTCTCAGTGCTTCAGGCTCTGTAAATGAAGATAACAAAAAGTACCCATTTCACAGAAGGGGCTGTTTTTAGATGTGGTTGCAAAAATTGTGTAAAGCGTCTAGAATAACTAAACCTGGAAAATGACAGGTGTGTGACCAGAACGTCAGTGCTGTGGTCCTCTTGATACAGAGCTAAACACAGGTGAAAATCCCAGCTTCGAGGCTGTAGTGGTGGCTTAGCAGTGAAAGCACTTGGCGTGTAAGCATGGAGACAGGAGTTTGGATCCCTACAGTCTTGCAATGGGCAGAGCACCTGCCCATGATTCCAGCATGGGGAGGCAGAGTCAGGGGATTCCCCAGAGCAAGCTGGCTCAGAACAGTCACTATATCAGGAGCTCTGGGCTTGATTGAGAGACCCTGCCTCAATGAATAAGATGGAAGAGCAATGGAGACTGATTTCTGGCATCAACTACAGGCTTTCGTGTGCGCTCGCAGGCAGGCAGACACACACACACACACACACACACACACACGCACAAAATGGAGGCAGCATTACTTTTGAGTACATCACGTGTCCTCCTGGGCTTTGGTTGACATCACTTGTAAAATGGATTTGACAATCACAGCAGGCAGCCCACATGAGGGTACTGCCCACGTGTGGCACATAGATATGAATGCATGCACGCAAAATACCCATGCACCCAAAACTAATAAACTCCTTTTTAATTATTAAAAGAAGCCATGGTCATAATGAAGAAGGGTGGCTGAGGGTTTTCTCACAGTGTGGCTACAGCAGAGGAACCAACAGCGAGCACACAGTGAGGCAACATCCAGACTGGAAGGACTGGGGCTCTTTGAAAGGGAAGGAAATCTCTATGCCATAGCCTGTGGGCTAGGTGGAACGTTCTGGAAGGTACAGATTACAGAAGGAAACAAACTGTAAAATGCATGCACCATACAGACCCTAGGGTCACCTAGAAGAGAACTCTCTGGCCCTGGTTTTGCATGGCCGGCCATCTGTATTCTTTTTACTAAGGAGCCCTAAGGCTGTGAGGCCCTTAACTTTGAGCAGGGGTGGGGAGGGAACTCTTAGTTTCTACTGCATCTCCCGGAGCTGGGCATCCCCCTTCTACCATCACTGCCTGCATTTTCTGTTTAAATGTCAAAGTGGGGAAGAGACATCCCCTAGGGCAAGCTAGGAAGCAGATTAAATGCCTTCTCTGACTTCTTAAGTATATTGATCTCTATGTATTTGCAAAAGTTTAGAAAATGGTACATTATCACATAGGCGCTAGATATTGAAATAATTTATACTAAGGCCACTAGAGGAAACCGTGTCTAAATCCCCAAAGATCCATGCATTCACCCCCAAGCCTGTGGGTCTGTTGTCTCTGATGGTTAAGGGATTTTCAAAGCTAGGAGTGGTAGTGTGTGCCTTGGGAAACTAAGGTAGGAGGATGGCAAGTTCAGGGCCAGCCAGGGCTACATAGCTAGTGTCTGTCCCTAAACAAGGAGAGGGATATTTTGTAAATGTCACTATGATACTAAAAATTTCGAGATGAATGAGAGACTGTCTGGAAAAACTCCTAAAGAGAATGTGGTCAAAGGTCTTGCAGTGTCCTTTATTAGCAAAGAAAGAAACATGAGCTGGGGGAGATGCCTCCATCAGTAAAGTGTTTGCAAGCATGAGGACTTGTTTTTGTTCCCCCAAAGCCCATTCAAAACACCAGGTGTTGTAGTACAAGCTTGTAATTTCAGAATGGAGGGAGGTGGAGACACAGCCATCCCTAGGGCTCAGTGGCCAGGCAGTATAGCCACTTGGAGGTCCCTAAGTGATCCCATCTTGAAACCAAGGTGAATTATGGGCTGGAGAGATGGTTCCATGGGTAAGAGCACTGGCTGTTTTTCCAGAGAACCAGGGTTCATTCCCAGCACCCACACAGTGGCTCACAACCTCTGTAACTCCAATGCTCTCTTCTGACTTCCATGGACACTGCATGCCTATGGGTGCGCATACAGCAAGCAGGCACTGACACATAGATACACACATACACATCACCACCACCACCATCACCATCATCCAAGAGTCTATCAGCAAGCACTGGCTAACATGTCAGACTTTGTCTACACTGTAGCAGGACACAGACACACAGACACACACACACACATCATCATCATCATCATCACCCAAGTGTCTATCAGCAGGCACTGGCTAACAAGTCAGGCTTTGGCTACAGCAGGCAGCATGGACATTAGGAGGGAAGAATTGAGGCTCTGCCATCCGGAGTAGTAGAAAACCCTCAAGACTCCAGAGAGGCTCAGTCAGTGCAGCAGGGTGTGCCCACAGTTGTGCTGGGCGCCTTCGGCAGTCAGCAGCACCAGCCACACCAGGCCACACAGAAGGCACTAAAAACACCAGAGATGAGCAACTGAAGCAGCAAACAGAAGTTCACACCTACAAGCAGAGACAGCTTCTAAGAGGACATCTACAGAGTTCCTCTGGGGAGAGACCAGGAGGCTAAGGAGGCTAGGGAATGGTGGAGGAGGGGAGGATCTCATGGGTTTTTGTTTTGTGGTTTTTTTTTTCTCTTTGTTTTTGTATATTAACCATTAAAGTAGGGATCCTACCGTCGCATTTCAATACATGTTCATAATACACACTTGCCATTCCCTCCCTCCATTATGCCTCCCTCAGCTGGAGGCCCGACTTCTGCACCCCATTAGTCCTTTATTTCCCCCTCTGTTCTGCCCACCCTTCCCCTAAGCACACAGTGCTTGCCTTCGTGAGTCTGGCTTATTTCACTTAAAACAAGGATGCCCGGTCCATCCATCCTCCCAGGAGACACAGGATTATACGACTTCTCTGTAGCAAGTCTAAACCTCAGCTCATCCCTTCTGAATGTTTGGACCATGTCTGTCTATTCGGAAAAGAAACAACCACAAAAATAGCAAGACTAAAGCCTCACCTATAGACACGGACACCACGCTCGCCTGTTCCTGTGAGTGAGCACTGTATCCCTAGGAACCAGGGGACGGGAGGATTTGGAGGCGTACAAACACTTGGTGGGCCTGCATGAGGGGCAGAGGCTGCAACCCCCATGGATGGATAAGAGGTGGATGTCTGAGTCCCAGCCAAAGTTGCAGCCTCACCTAGAAGTTCTGGAGACCCCATGCCCTTCCCAGAGCCTTGGTTTGCCATCTGGGACAAATGCTGTCATAGAACCCCAGAAACTTCCATCAGAGGTGAATGTTGTTCAGGATCAAGGCAGCTGGGCCCCAGGCCACACCACCCAAGTCTCTTATCTCCACACACCTTGTCTCCCCTGTGTCCCCTGTCTCCAAGGCAGGGCATGGGAGCTCCTGATTCCTACACAAGCCAAGAAGCACACCAAACTGCCTCCACCCGTCCACCCTCATCCTTCCCCAGTAATTTATGGCCTGGATATGGCCCTACTGACGCTTCATTACAGAGACTGACAGCCACGGTAATTACGCCTTTACAGGACCGACTATTCATCCTCTGTATCTTCCGGGTTCCTATCAGTCTGGTCCTTCGTCAAGGACAGCTGGGCATCTGCCGGTCATGCCCCAGCTAATAGGCACACAGCAGGGACCCGAGTCTAACAGAGGTAACTCCGATTTCTCTCCAATGTTCAAATGTTGGAAACACTTCTCTAGAATATAATGTACCCAATGGATTGACATAGATCCAAGCTTGACTCCTGACACTCACAAGGCTTGCCTGCGATCTAACCTGGAGGGTTCCCTGAAGAAGCAGCACCTGCTATTAGAAAACGGTTACCACACCCCAATGTGACAGAAAAGTCTGACATCTAAGTCTTTAAGGGCCAAGTTCCCTGGGACATCTAAAAAGAGGGCTTGTGGGAAATTTGACCAAACTGGAACCACACCCAGATGTTAAAAAAGAATTCAGCTGCTGCCCAAAGTGGGGGACACTAGTGTTGGGGTTCCCCTGGACTCAAAACTCCTTTCCTGCAGCCTTAGCTGCAGCCTAGCTAGCTGCGCCTGAGCCGGGTCTCAGCAAGGGTGAACAGGTGTGGCCATGCCCACTCTCCCTCGCCCCTGCGTTCTCCTCCTACTCCTCGCCTCTTCCAGCAGTCTCACTTTTCCTGGGGCTGGAGTAGGGCTGGAAGGCAGGAGCCTTCCCTTCAGGAGGCTGGCCGCCCATGGAGACACTTTCTTTTCCCCTCTCCACCCTCAAGGCCAAATCCCCGGGGTTCTGCTAGGCAAGGCTCCTGCGGTGTTCCTTCCCACTAACAGAATTGCCTCACTCTCTCATTGAACAGTTGTCATGGAAATCACTTCTTTTGCTCTCAAAAGATTTGAGGGTCCAGGACATTTTATTTTTTCTTGTTCTGCCTTAGACAGGCACCAGGCTTCTCCCCGCTGGGCTCCCCTCCCCTATCCTCCTCCCCCGCCGCCTCCCCTCCCCATCATCAGCAGGGAAGCGGTAACTATTGGCCCAACCCTCCAAAAGGTACCCTCGCTCGCGCGCCATCCTCGGCCTCCTCGGGCTCTCTGGCAGAAAAGCCACTCCCTGGCTTCCTGGTGGATGCTGGGGTCATGTGACTTTTCTGACCAATGATGTAGCAGCTGTCTGCCTGGGCACCTCCAAGCGGCAGATGCAGCCTCTGGTCAGGAGCCTGTAGCCCTGTAGTGGAGCAAAGGAGGACCCAGGCAACTTGGGATGGCTGAACTGTGGAAATTCCAATTCATTTGTGACCAGACACCGAGCCAGAGAAATGGCTCAGCGGTTAAGAGCACTAGCTGCTCTTGCAGAGAACCTGGGTTCAATTCCCAGCACCCACCCGGTGGTGGCTCACAACCATCTGTAACTACAAGCCCAGGGAATACAATGCATTACTCTGGTGTCCACAGACACGGTGCACATTTAACTTGTCAAAACACCCATACATATAAAATACAAGTAAAGAAGCCTAAACAAATAAAAATAATTGATGATTTAAGTGAATCTTCCTGCCATATTTCAGGTAACTACGGTTTCCTAGAAGGCTCCAGGTCCCAGTCTGAAGTTTCAGGAGGTTCGGGCATTCTCACGTATGTCTTTGTGCATTAGTCTCTTTCATCTGTCAAAGTGACCTCTAAGGATGACTGAGGGCGTGGAATCAGTCTATATAGATCAGGCACGAAGGTGCAGTGAGGTGGTTTGAATAGATTTGCCGCCCCCCAACCCCCAGACTCATGTGTTTGAATGCTTGGCCCACAGGGCACTAATAGGAGGCGTGGCCTTGATGAGTGGGCGTGGCCCTGCTGGAGTAGGTGTGGCCTTGCCGGAAGATGTTCCGCTATGGGGGATGGGCAATGAACTCTCCTAGAGCCGAAGCTCTACCCAGTGTGGAAGAGAGTCTCCTCCTGACTACCTATGGAAGTACAGTCAGAATCTGTTGCCTATTGATCAAGACTTAGCACTCTCAGCTCCTTCTCCTGCACCATGCCTGCCTGGATGCTGCCATGCTTCTTGCCATGATGATAATGGACTGAAACCTCTGAAACTATAAGCCAGCTCCAATTAAATGTCTTGTTATATATATATGAGTTACCTTAGTCACTGTGCCTCTTCAGAGCGGTGTAAACCTAAGACATGCAGGTATCCCAGGTACTCAGAAAGCAGAAGGCTGGAGGATAACAGGTTCAAGGGCTGCCTGGACTACAGAGTGAATTCAGGTCTAGTCTGGGCAACTTTTCAAAATAAAAAGTGAAAAGAGAGCTGGGGATGTAACTCAACGGTAGAGGCTCGCCTAGCATGTGTGAAGACCTGACTATCATCCCCTGCGTGATGAAGGAAGAGGAGGAGGGAGGGGAAGAGGGGGAGAAGGAAGAGAAGAAGGGAGGGGAGGATGGGGAGAAGAAGAGCCATGCTACAGCAAGAACAGGCAAGACTAACACCAGACAAGAATGACTTAGGGCAGCCATTCCACTATCCCTCAGTTTCTGGGGCCTAAAAGTTAAAAATCAAGTGACCAGCAAGGGTGTGGCCATGCTAAAGTGCTAGAGATGATCATCCATCCATGCCACACCTCTGCCCTTCCTGTTAGCTTCCCTGAGTGTCCTCTAGCTGAAGTATATACAGAGCTCCAGACTCTGTCTTCATCTTTACATAAGAACACCATCACAGTGGATAAGGCCCTACCCTAAAGACCATGACTTTCTTCCAATTCAACTGCCGGGCCTGGAGGTAGAGTGTGGGCCCCGAACATGTGTGTCCTCAGGGAAATTCAGGACAGCCTGGGACGCCTGCGGTGTGACTCACGCTCCAGGCCTTTCCCGAGGAATCTCTTCCTCATAACCTACCTCACCAAGCTGGTTGCAGAAGCAAACCTTAATAGAATGGAAGGAAACAGCAGCACCCCTGCCTGACTCCACCACCCCACCCCTCCACCACCCTCTCCAAGATAGAAGCCTCGGGCACATCTGCGGAAGGCCAGTGGCCTCTCAGCTCTGAAACAACCCCCTATTGTGCCAGCTGTCAGTATAGATACCAGGGCGTCTGCCTATTTAACCAACAGTGGCACCAACAAGAGTGGGGGCAAAGCCAAAGGCTTGCTTCACTGACAGACCTTGAGGACACAACTCACCCAGTCAAATGCGTCTCACTTCCACCCCCAGAGAAGCAGCATCCTTCCCAGAATCCTCAGTGCCCACCACTCACCATCCATGATAATGGAGCAGCTCGACCCTGGGTCATTGCCGCGTCCTTGGGCCATTAGGATGGAGTCAGATAAACAGCTCTTCACCTGAGCTTAGCTTGAATCAGCCAGTGCTCACAGCCATCAGAACTGAGCTCTGAAGAGAAGCTTAGAGAGTGACCCTAGGTGACAGCTGACCTCACCGGCTGGAACCCCTTGGAGGTCAGAGAAGAAGCCAGAGCAGCTGAGGTTGGAAGGGTAAGGCCTGTGTTGCCTTTCTTTTTTTTTTTTTTTTTTTTTTTTTTAGATTTTATTCAAACATCTCGGCAACATAGACTACATGCTCAAAGAAAAGAACAAATGCCTAATGGTCCCCGCCAGCAGCTGGTTCTCATTTGTCAATTTCATTGACATTTTCCTTGAAAAAAAAATTTTTTTTAATCCAAAGGTTTCAAAATAACAGGCAATCCCTGAAGCTAGGAAGCTGGGGTTAACATCTGCTCGACTCCCACTCATTCCTCCAATTCAGAGTAACCTCATCTAGGAAACCTTCCACACCTTCCACAGGCAAAGAGCATCCCCTTGGTAACCTGGGGAGTCTACCCCACCATGGCCTCTTTGTCACTCAGATCTGTTCTGCTCCTTTCTCTTCAACAGCATACTCCAGGGGTGGCACCACAGGGCCTCAGGGAGTGTGTCAAAGGGGGATCTGTAAGCAGAGCTCAGGTTAAGCCAGACGCTAAAAGAAGATAAAATAAAAAGGCTAGAACTGGGAAGATGGCCCAGGCTGTACAACCATGAGGACCTGTGTTTGAGCCCCTGGACAAAGATGGGAAAAGTGGCACCCATCAGTAACCCCAACAGGGGGAGGGAGAATTGGGAGGATCCCTTGGGGTCAGTGGCCAGCAAGCCAGTCAGCCAGCCAAGCCAAAACCGTGAGCTCAAGGACCAGAGAGAGAGAGAGATCCTGCCTGGAAGAACATAGCTGAGGGCAATTAAGGAGACCACTTGACAATGACCTCTAGAAGTGACACACACACATGTGCACACAGGTGCATGCACATCTGTGCACATACAAAAGGCACACAAACACACACACATGCACACAGATGCATGCACACCTGTGCATATACAAACAGGCACACAAACACACACTCACACACACAGATGCATGCACACCTGTGCACATACAAACAGGCACACAGACACACACACATGTGCACACAGATGCATGCCACCTGAGCATATACAAACAGGCTCACAAACACACACACAAATAAATATAAGCAAAAAAAAAAATAGACTCACAAATGAATCTTATAAGTCAGCTGTTGTCTGGGGGATAATGGACTGAACCTCAGAACCAGTAAATCAGCCCAATTAAATGTCCTTTATAAGAGTTGCCTTGATCATGGTATCTCTTTACAGCAATGAAAACCCTAACTAAGACAGAGGGACTCTTTAAGAGAAAGAATGAGGTTGGAGAAGGACACAGAGAGGGCTTAAAAGAGAAGATACACAGCAATCATCCAAATGGAAGCCATCTTTGCAGAATGGGACATTATTAAAGTTTATGCTAAAGGAAAGAGAACATACAGTGTGTCACCATATACATGTCATGCTCTTATCATCAAATACTAGAGTCACACTTACAGAGTGACTACAGGATCAGGCTGGCCTGGAACTTACTATATAGTTCAGGTTGGCCTTGAACACACAGAGGGCCACCTCCCTATACCTCTTGAGTTCTGAGAATAAAGGTGTATGCCACTATAGCTGGCTTCTCTTTTTCTTTACTAGGGAGACACAGCACTTGGCCCTCCTAATACACTTGCATTCCTGATATAAAGATTGTTTTGTATCTATTTAAGCAAGTAAAATAAACTATGCATTTATATGGGCATCCATGCTCAAATCAGCATCACGAAAAGCAGTCTGGAACATTCTTAGTGACAAGCATCTCCCAGCTGTCCAGGCGGCCCTCCCTGACCCTCTGCATCTGGCTGTATTTGAGATAAGAAGGACATTCAAATTCAAACAGAGGAGCCAAGGTCTGGTTAGAACATTCTAGAAACAGAAGCTCCCTCAGCAATGGCAGGAAGGTTGATGACTGGTCCGGCAGGGCTGTGGTGCTCAATTAATCCTTAATGTGTTTGAGGGCTTTCTCCCGTCACTGGGTCATTTACTAATGCAAGGACTCATTCCCTCCCTCTGCCTTCAGCGCACCCATCACCATGGAGACGGGAGTGACTCAGAGATCATAAATAAAAATAATCCGACTGCACACGCCACCACATGCCACCTGGATGTGGTGCCAACCCAATTTTTTTTTTCATTCTGATAGCTCATGAGAGCTTGAATGACCGACACCTCCCAAGAAACAGAAGCCCCTGGGCAACCACTGATAGCCAGGGTGACACGCCAGGGACTCTGACCAACTACGGGGGAGACATGGCAACCTGTTCATGAGTGTGTACATGTAGGTGTATGTTTATGTGTATGCATGATGCTGGGTTGAACCCAGGGACTCCTGCATGCTAGGCAAGTACTCTACCATTGAGCCACATTCTCCTCCACCCTGTCTTTATTCCTTATTTCCAGAAAGATCTCCCTAAGTTCCCTGGACTGGCCTCGAACTCTCAAACCCAGATGAGCCTAAAATTTGTGTTCCCCTGACACACACCTCTGCCTCTCATTTAGCTAGGATGACAAACCTGTGACTGCAGGCTCAGTTTGTCAATGTGCTCTGCTCCAGGAATGGAGGAGGGCTTCTTCTACACAACCCATCTGTGTCTATCTGAGTGGGTCCCTCACCAACACAGGAGCCCCTTGACTTGGTACTGAAGGCCTTCCCAGATCTTTCCCTGTCACATGAATCCAGGTCCCAATCAATGTGGATGCAGAATATGCAAGAACACAGGGAGTCCCACAGTCAGAAAGTCCCTCTCTTCTTCACCCTCCCCCATCCTGGACCTACAAAGCAGTGGCTGAATGTTGCAAGCAAGGGAGCCAGAACTGAGCTGGGGCTGAGGGAGGTAGGCTTGCTGTAATCGGCTTTATCTTGAAAGTTTCTGGCTACGTTGTAGCACTGGTTGCTATTTGTGGTATTAGTCTGCTTTTAAAAGAAAAAATGTATTTAAGTAAAAGCAGGTGGGGATGTTGGGGATGGAACCAGAGCTTTGCACAGGCCAGACAAGCACTCTAACACTCATCCACACCCCAGCCCACTTTTCATTCTTATTGTGAGGCCCAGTCTCCCTAAGTTCCCCACGCTGATCTTGAATTGATGATCTCCCTGCCTTGGCCTCCTGCGTAGTTGGGATGATGCCATGGCTCCATTTTTAAACACATTTTTTAACTTAAGAATTCTCTTTTTTTCCTATTTATTTATGAGTGCACAGGAGAAGAGGGTGTTGGATCTATAATGGGTTACAGATGGTTGTGAGCCACCATGTGGTTGCTGGGAATTGAACTCAGGACCTTTGGAAGAGCAGTCAGTGCTCTTAACCACTTGAGCCATCTCTCCAGTCCCACCCCTCTTTTTTATACGTATGAGTGTTTTGCCTGCGTGTATGTCTGTGTACCACATGAATGCCTGGAGCAAGCAGACACCAGAAAAGGGCCTCAGATCCCCTAGAGCTGGAATCACAGACGGTTGTGGGTTACCTAACAAAGAAAAGAAAATCAAGTCCTCTGTAAAAGCAGCAAGCACTCATAACCATCCAAGCCATCTCTCCAGCCCCCTAAACAGAAAACTTTAATAACAGAGGAATACTTCAAATGAGACAAAATAGATAATAATAATAATAATAATAATAATAATAATAATAACAATTCATAAAGTCAACCCAGGGAAAGCCAAAGGTAGAAAAATGTAGCTGATGGCTTATTGCTCCTGAAGGCTGATGGATGACCTCAGGCATCTCTCTACCTCAGATGAGCTACCAGCAACTGCCACCTGTTGAATCTAAAGTTTCAGTCCTGTAATTATAAAGGCTCAAGACCCTCAAGCCCTCCATAAATCCCTGTCTCCATCCCTTCATCGATGTAATTAATTAGTGCTCAAGAAAGCTGGTTCATAATTTGAGGGGATACAGTCCATCCGTGGTAGGAAAGGTGTGGTAGCAGGAACTGAGATAGGTCATTGTGGGCTAAAAAATGGGGTCGCGCGTCCGCTCAGGGATAGGGCCGCTGGGCAAGGCAGGATGCAGAGAGTGATTGTACAGCAACCCCCACGGAACCATCCAGCAGGCAGTCATTGGACTGTGGGAAGCCAAGTTATCCCGCTCTGGGAGTGGGAAAAAGAACAGTCTCTGGGGTCCCCAAGGAACTGCCGGAGTCGGACTCCGACACCCAGGCATCACAGACCGTTGGGCACAGCAGAAGAGCCGGTTCTGGGGTCCCTGGGCCGCACAGAGGCCAGGAACAACAGGTTCTTACTCTGGAACATCCCAGATGCCTCTATATGTCACAGAAGAGCTGAGAACAAAGTGGGGACCCTCGGGCAGACTCTGACCCAGGGACCCAAGGAAAGGGGGCAGGGAGGAGAACTCTGGCAGGTTGAGGTGGGGGTAGTCTGGCTAGCTCGGTGGGCTGCTTGGTTTGGCTGGCAGTCACCACCCACCAGGTCTCCGGGGTTCCAAGTCTGTGCTCGACAGGAGACCAGGCTGTCTGTGCACAGTTCACCGCCCCACAGGAGGTGACACTGGCCCTGCAACCAGCAGCACGCACCCAATGACTCGCTTCCTCCAGCAAGGATCCTCTTCTAAAGGTCCCATAGCCTTCTAAAACAGCGCCACTTGCTGGAACCACTTGTTCAAGCACCCAAGCCAGTGGGGGCCACTTCCTATCCAAACACAATAGATCACTAAAGGATCTAGGGCTGGAGTTTAAAGTTACCCCAGACTCAGTTAGTGGGTGTTCAGTCTGTGAGAGTTATCTCTGACTGTCAATTTAACAACTAGAATCACCTGGAAAGAGAGTTGCCAGTGGGGTTGTCTAGATAAGGGTAGTGTCTGGAGATGACTGTGGGGGACTGTAGGAGGTTGGGGTTTAGGTCCCCAGCTGTATAAAAGGGCAGAGTGTGAACTGAATGTAAACATACAAGCATTCATTCATTCTCTCTCAGCCCTTGACTGGATGTGATATGGCGCCAGCCACTTCAAGTCCTTCCTTGACATCCCCATAATGATGGATTGTACCTGGGAAATGTAAGCTAAAATAAAACATATGTCTCTCTTGTTGGGATGTTTTGTCACAGCAACAGAAAGGGAACTAAGACACTGTGTTCCTTTCACTCTGTAGCTATAATAAAAACACTCTGACCAAAGGACACTTAAGAGGGTGATAGGTTTAGCAGGTTTATTTCAATTCACAATCCTAAGTTGGAAAGAGGCCAAGGTGAGATCTCAAGCAAAACCGAAACCATGGAGAACACGCCTTGCTGGCTGGCTCATAGGCTCATGCTCAGCTAGCCTCCTTATACAGCCCAAGGCCAACTGCCTAGGGATGGTGCCACCTACAGTGGGCAAGGCTCTCCTGCATCCACTAATCATAAAGAGAATCCCCTACAGACTTGCCCACAAGCCTTTCCTCTCTTTCCAGGTGACTGTAGGCTGTGCCCAGTTGCTAGTCAGAGCTCCTAGGACAGCCATTACTTTAGGACGACAAAATATAGAGGAGGATGGAGTTTTATGGGGATCTCTCAGCAGAGACACATGACAGTGAATATCTATTAATGGTGGCGGCATTGAGTGTGCAGGGGGTGTCTTACTGATGTGTGGAGATGCTCAGATGAAATGTCAAGTGCAAACAGGTGTGGTAACCATGGTACCCAAGTCTTTCTCTTCACATGGCTGTAATGTACCCTTTCTACAAGTGAGTGGCAGGTAAGCACTCTGGTGAGGAGGAGTGTGCTGCCTTCCTCACCAGCCAGCCAGAGCTTCATTCACAGCCACAGAAGTCAAGGATAATTGGGAACTATCAACTTGACTTTTTGAAATTATAATAATTACTACTACTGAAGGTGCAAAGAAAAATCACTTGCATATTGTTGGAGGGGATGTCAACAGATAATCTTTCTGAAAGTTAATTTGGCAACGGTGATCAAAACATTGAAAAGTATTCATATCCTTAGCCCAAGAATTAGACTCCTAACCTCAGAATTTGTAAGAAATAATAAGAAATTTCACCGCAACACACCTAAGGCACTGAAACCCAGAAATGACCTAGATGTTCAAAAATAGAGGACCAAAGTGTGCCCTTGAGATGAAGCACTACACAGCCTTCCAAAACCACACCTGAAGAACATTTAAAAACAGAAACATGGTCAAAGTATGTAGAATAAGAAAAAAGACATACAAAACTTCAGAATTAAAAAAAAAAAATTGCAGGAGTGTGTGTCTGTGTGTGTGTGTGTGTGTCTGTCTGTCTGTTTGTCTATCTGCCTCTCTCTCCCTCTGTGTGTACATATGAACAGGGCTGCAAATGCCTACAGAGACCAAGAGGGTGTCAGATCCCCTGGAGCTGGCGTTACAGATGTTAGTGAGCAGCCATGTGCCTGGGTGCTGGGAACCAAACTTTCATCCTCTGCAAGAGCAGCCAGTGCTCTTTCCCACTGAGCTGCCTCCCCAGTCTCTATTTTCCGTCTTTGTATGCTTCTATATTCTCCGAATTTTCAACAGTTCTCTTAAACGCAGAGCAAGGATGTCCTAAGTGTGAAGCTTATGAAAGGCCAGTAATTTGGCTTTTAACACTCTCTGGGTTTGTTTTGCACACCAGGGAATAGACTTGGCTTATGGTTCAGTTGAAGTAAAGAGTCATCAGAGAAGATCTGAACCAGAGAGACAGAGACAGAGACAGAGACAGAGACAGAGACAGAGACAGAGACAGAGACAGCAGCTCGAGAGTGTGAGCTTGCAATAACCCCCAACACCCACCAGGAGGCAGTGTCCCACCGCACGTGGAGATCACCTGCAGGGTGCTGGAGTCCCTCCCTCCCTTTGTAGTCTCCTTTTGACCCCATGCTATCAGTGTTAGGAAGACGAGGCATTTTTTTAGGTCCCTGTTGGGTACTTCCCAGAGAGATGTAAAGAAACCTCTATTTGCCCCACACCGAGAGAGCACCAACAGAGCAAAGAGAGATTCTCTTATTAGATGAGTTTATTAACATTGTTTAGAGAAGCATGGGGAACCCCGAGGCAGCTGTACCACCTGAAGTCCCAACTCCTTGCAAGCTCTGGGGTAGAGAGGCCTCTGAGGAGCTTTCTTCGTGCCTCAGGAACCTGGCACCTCCTCCACCCACGTGACTATGGAAGCACAACCGTTCTGATCTCAGACGGGGATGTTCACGTCCAAGCTCCAGGGAACAGCCACACCACAGTGCTCAACACAAAGCGTAGGCTCTGAGATGCCTGGGCAACGGAAGAGGCTTGGCACCGACTCCGTGCTCTCACCCAGGAACCGAGGACACACACTGGCAAGGGGCCACCTGGGACGAGACAGCGTGTTTTCATCCGTCAGTCCGGAGAGCCGTGTTAACACCCACCGTGTGCTAGGTCCCCAGAAATACACAAAGTGCTGGGCCTGAGTGCGCAGGCCCAGCACTGAAAAAGGATACAGTTCGTCCATCAAAGCCTGGGAGGCGGAGCAAGTTACCATAGGAAGTTCAATAAGCAGGACCCAGGATGGAGAGAGAGCTGTGGGTAAAGTGTTTGCCCCCCAAAATAGGAAGACCAGACAGAGTTCAGTGTAAAAGCCAGGAATGGCAGCGGAGTCTGTAAGTCCCATCTTCAAGAAGATGCAGAGACAGGCAGGTCCTGGAGACAGGAAGACCTGCGGAGCGCACCGCCAGCCAGTCTAGCCAGTTAAGAAGCTTCGGTAAGAGATCCCCACCCCCACTCCCCACCCCTATCCCAAAACCAAGACAGATGGCTGGAATGGATCTCAGCAGCTAAGAGCACTTGTTTCTCTTTCAGGGGACCCAGGTTCGATACCTAGCACCCACATGGCAGCTCACAGCCATCTGTAACTCCAGTGCCAAGGGACCCAATGCCCTCTTCTGGCCTCTGCCGGTACAAGGCACACATGCAGGCAAAACTCCCATATACATAAAATACTTTTTAAAAAAATTAAGTAAAGTGGATCGCGTCAGAGGAAGACAGCTGCAGTCAACCTGTGGCCTCCCTCGGCGAGTACACACACATCCACACACCCATATGATACCTTACATACTTACATATTCAGGGGTGCCCTAGGGGTCAATTTCCAGAACAAACACAGGGCTGGAAGTCAGTGGGGTGCGGGTGGGGGAGGGTGGTAATGGCTTACCCCCATCACCCCCCTGCCACCTAGGAGAAACAGCTCAAGACCCCTGGGACTCTGATGAGACAATATCCTTTTAGGATGGTGGAGCTGGGGTACTTGGAACAGACAAGGTCTCATGACACTTGCTCCCCTTTGTATATGTTTTCCATCCTATGCTCAGACCACAGTTCCTGAAGCCCCACCCTCACCTTCTTTCAGACTTAACACTGTGCCTAAGGCAAGCAGCGGGCCATCAGCTACACCATGCTGGTTTACCCACCCTAGGGAATCTCAGGCGACTGGCTAATTCCCAGATGTCGGCATCTCTCCTTGGGTCTAAGAAAGGTGACCATTCTAATTCATCTTGGTTTTGGAAGCAGCGCACCCTCCCCCAGATGTCTTGATGAACCACTGTGCCCAGGAGCCAGGGACACCGCTAAAGAACTAATTACCACGCCCCAGGCCCCACACCGGATCCAACTCTCTCCCTTTCTAATCTTCAAGAAAAAAATAAAATGTCATTTAAATACATCTGCGCCAGGCAACTAGAAAGGCCGCCTGCCTGGCTCCACAAAGGCCCCGAGTTTGTCATCCTGCTTGCTGTAGCCAAAAAATCATTATTTTTCCTGGCACCGGTGAAGGAAGGTGAGGCCATGAAGAGACCTGGAAGTTACTGGAATTCCGTCCCGCGGCACTGGGTAGGCTGCACCTGGCCTGAGGCAGCTGCCAAGCTTAGAAACACTAAGTGGTGGAGCCAACCTGGGGGAGCCGCCAAGGAACAGCAAATAGACTCAGAGGTAGATCTCGAAACCCGGGGTCCTGCAGAAAGCACGTCTGGCTTCCAGGCTGAGGCCACTGGAACAGAGGAGGGGGAGGACTGCAGGAGCCACAGAGAACCCAATTAATTCCATCAGCTGGTAAAGCATACCAGCTCACTAGTTTAAAAAGGTAGGGAGAGCTCGGAACAGTCTCTTCTAAGCAAAGCCCCCAGCGGCAGTGGCAGCGTAGGAAGATTGCCAAGGTGACAAAATAAACAGCTCCGTGAGATGCAGGAGGGATGCTGATCTTACCTCCCCACTGCTGTGTGATGCCCAGAAAATTCTTGCTCTCTTTGAGCCTCTTTTACTTCTCTTCTCAACTTAAACGTTTAATGTGTTAATTTTAAAGGTTTAAGTGTGTTGAATAAATGAAATGTTTCCACGTGTAAAACTTTAAATAAAAAATAGAAGAGTCTAGAATGATCTTTCCCTTCCTCTACTCTCTCCTGTTGCCACCAAACTCCCAAGAAACAACTTCTGTTGTTGGATTGTTTGTTTTGCTTTTGAGGCAGGTAGCCCAGGCTGGTCTCCAATTTGCTACACAGCTGAGGATGACCTTGAACTCCTGGTCCTCCTGCCTTCGATTCCATACCTGGTTTAAGCAGTGCTGAGGATAGAACCCAGGGTTTTGTGCATGCCAGGAGAGCGCTCTCCTGATAAGCCATAGCCCCACCCTGATGCCTGGCTTCTCTTGAAAACTTAAACCTGTTAGTCCTTTCAAGGATTTGCCCCCAATAAGCTGCCTTCCTCCCATTAGGTCCCACCCCCAATGACCTGACTTCCTCCCCCCCCACACACACACCCCCACCTGCCCTCTATGATCTGCCTTCCTCCCATTAGGTCCCACCCCCAATGACCTGACTCCCCCCCATCCCCCCACCCCACCCCCCCCACCCCCGCCCACCTGCCCTCTATGATCTGCCTTCCTCCCATTAGGTCCCACCCCCAATGACCTGACTTCCTTCCCCCCCCCACCCCCACCTGCCCTCTATGACCTGACTTCCTCCCATTTGGTCCCCCCTCCCCCCACGGCCCTCCACCCCCACCTTCCAATGACCTGACTTCCTCCCATTTGGTCCCCCCTCCCCCCACAGCCCTCCACCCCCACCTTCCAATGACCTGACTTCCTCCAGGCTCTGCAGCCAATGGTCTAACCTCTTCGCACTAAGCCCCACCTGCTGAAGGTGCCTGACACTAGCCACAAGCTGGGGACCAAGTCTTTCTCCACACAAGGGGCCTTTGTAGGTAAAGTACTAATCTACAACACCATTGATATTCATTTTCAAACTCAATGACTGTGACAGTCAGAAATGACAGAATGTGACAGCCATCACATTACAGAATGTGTAAGCCTGACACCTTACCTTGCCACTAACAATGGAGTAGTTGGGGTTCAAACAGGGAGCCCTGGGTCACTCTGGTGCTAAGAAAGACTCCCAAATTCCCAGCACATTGAAAGAAATCATAGATGTCACACAGAGAGACAGAGACAGAGAGACAGAGAGAAAAAAGAGACAGAAAGTTAGAAAAGGAGACAGAGAGACAGAGTCAGAAAGAGACAAAGACAGAGAAAGAGACAGAGTCAGAGAAAGGCACAGAGAGACAGAGACAGTCAGAGAAAGACAGAGACAGACAGACAGCTGTTGTTTGTTTGCTTCAATACATGGAGTAGGAAGGCCTTACCCAACCCAGGCTGATCTTCAACCCCAACCAGGACAAATGAGGAAAACTCTCTGGGGGCGGGGGGGGGCGGGGGGGGGGGGAGAAGAAGGGGCCTAGCCAGGCATCTCTATGTCACTGTTTTCTAGATGTTTCTATGTGGCTCTTGTTTTTACCAAACACATCCATTGCGTTCATGGAAGGCAGAGGGTGCAGGCGTTATATGAAAGGAAGAACAGAGCTCAAGATGGGGAGATCACTGTCCCCCACCAAGGCAAGACCTGTGTCTGTCGCCCCCAAAGCCACAGGCTAATTCCAGAGAGCAAAGGCGTTGTCTGGGAGAGAGAAGGAGAGCGTGATTTTAAGTGGAGAACCGCTGGGTAAAAGCCTCCCCTGCTGGGAGCTGCGCAGTTCATTCATTAAGGATGAAACAGACTCCAATCTAGAGCATCCCACAGGGGCAGGGCTGGCTGCCTGCATCTGGGAGTGCAGACTCTCCAAGGTGCTCACAGACCCGCTCCTTCAGAAGCCCCGCCCTGAATCTTAGCAGGAGCCGGGGTCAAAAAGATAAACGCCTGCAGGCACCAGACAGAAACAGCCAGTGAAGTCAGGGAGCCAACACACAACGCTTGAGTATCAAATTCACAGGGACATGGCTTCCCATCTGCTAAGGTGTCCCCTCTGTACTGGGGACACTGTTCTGTGGAAACACCTCCAGTGTTGGACAGAGTTTGGGGAACAGAGACTAGCCTGTCTAGCTTGAAGGGAGCTACCAAGGAAAGCTATTATAAATGGTAACTTGGGGGAGCGCCTTTGGCAAAGCAGCAATCCCATGCTTTGCATGAAGGGTGCTTACATGCACCCAGCACCGCACATCTGTGGGAATGTGGGGGTGTCCTTCATAGTTTCCTCTGCTTCCACACCCCCCCCCAAACTGAAGTACTCAGGAGCAAATTCGTCCAGTGTTTTCATATTAGTCCTTTTTTTTTTTTTACCCAGAAAATCCTTGAGGAATACAAAATGGATCTCTGGCCCAGTCTGTGAGGCGTCATTCTGTGTCTGATGCTGAACAGGAGTAGGGATAAGGACAAAAAATTACCAGAAGAAGAAAAAAAAAAATGCTAGGAATGGATCAGCCTGCTCCCGGACCTTCCTCTGGTCTGAGAGGTGCCCCACAGCTTCATGCACTGTTAAAGGTAAAGTATTTGCCATACAAGCCTTAGGACCAGAGTTTGATCCCCAGAGTCCATGTAAAAAGCCAGGCAGGGTGCTGTGTGCATTTAATCTCAGCACTGGCACATCCCTGAGGCTCCACGGACCAGCCTGCTTCACCTAGTCAGCAAGTCCTCCACTCAAAAAGCAAGGTGGGGCCTAGAGCGACGGCTCAGTACTTAAGAACACTTTCTGCTCTTGCAAAGGACCTAGCTTCAGTATCTAGCACCCACATGGTGACTTACAATCATCTGTGACTTCAGTTCTAGAGGACCGGACACCCTCATCTGCCATCCATGGCCTCCTGCACATACGTGACCACCAAAAAAAAAAAAAAAAATGCAGACAAACACTCATACACAGAAGTAATATTTTTTGAATGTGGGTGGCTCCTAAGAAATGATACCCAAGGTTTACCTGGCCCCAAAACATATGTATACACACAATAATATTAATGATAGCAATGAATTAAATAAAATCCATTGATTACAACCTGACTTCCCTACATTTGGTGAGGTAGCACACTGGTGATTTACGAACTGCATTCAGTCTTGAAGTCTAGGATATAAGGTCAAGGTAGATATGAGCCTACAAATTTATTCTTTATATCAACAGCTAATTTTATATGAGTTTGATATATGCTAGAGTCATCTGAGAGGGGAGAACTCCAATTAGGAAAATGTCTCCATAAGTTAGGGCTGTAGGCAGGCCTGAGGAGTATTTAATGATTGATGGAGGAGGGCCCAGCCCACTATGGGTGGAGCCATCCCTAGGCTGATGGTCCTAGGTGCTAAAAGAAAACAGGCTGAGCAAGCCATGGTGAGCAAGGCAGTAAGCAGCATCCCTCCATGGCCTCTGCATCAGTTTCTGCCTCCATGATCCTGCCCTATTGGAGTTCCTGCCTTGAGTCCCCTCACTGGGTTGTGATTCAGGATATATAAACTAAATAAACCCTTTCTCCCCAAGCTGCTTTTGGTCATGATATTTCACCACAGCAACAGAAACCCTAAAACAGGTGGCTTCTCTATGTCTTTCAGCTAACTACTAAAGCCTGTTCTGCCAGGCATTGTTGTTTTAGTGACTGTGCATTGTACCATGGGATGGGTTCCAGCTGATATTTTATGTGCCTTGATGGTATTCACCTCCATTGCCTTCTCCTGTCTCACTCGTCCCTTCTCCCCAAATTTCTACTTCCATGATGTGTTTGTGTACATGTGTGTGAATATGCATGTCTGTGCATGTGGTGTGTGTGTGTATGTGTGTGTGTGTGTGTGTGTGTGTGTATGTAAAATCTAGCATTCACATATGACAAAGTACGAGATCTCTCTATCCGACCATGATGTTGGAGCCATTAAGGCCACCTGGCATATAGTCCTACACAAGGCAGAAGAGGACCATGGGACCCCATAGATGTTGTTCATGACCAGTTCATGCCAAATGAGGCAATGAGCTCAGGGATCCTTCCATCCCGGCTTCCCCAGTGCTGGGCTTACAAGCACGTGCCACCAAGCCCAGTATTTTTCTTTTTTAAGCATGGATTCTGAGGTTTGAGTTCAGGTCTTCACACTTATGAAAACAAAAACAAAACGGAACATTGGAGACTCATTCAATTTCAAAAGGCCAATTCAGAGGTGACAAGCAACCTTGTCCTGGATCTACAGCCACGTTGCTAAGCATTACTCCCTGGGAACTGGCCCGAAGATTCTGTAGAGAGCCCAGCCAGGAGCCACTGGACGGCCAGTCATGTCCTGACTCTCAGTTCCTAGAGACATGTGTGTCCACACATGAGAAGAGCCGTAAGTGTAGCCTTGAAAAACCACAAAGAAGAGGGACTGATAAGCTCTTCCTGGGGCCGTAATCCAGCCCCATTCATCTTGGTTTCTCTGCCTGAGTAACGGGCAGATGTCACTGCCAGCGGCTCCCAAGGGATTGATTGCAGCCACCATTTCTGAGAAATTCCACAGATTCAGCTCCATCCCAGCTCTTGAGGCATTTTTCAAGCCAAGAAAGGAGAATTTCATTTAAAAGACCAACAGCCATGAGTAACCTCCCCATTGGGTTCCGATTCGATCCCGTTGACAGACTCTAAACATTCAGAAGGTTGAATATGGTCTCCGGCTTTTGTCTAATTACCTCACCTTGTAACAATTACCGCAGCGGCAGACGTGAAAAAAACGGGAGCTGCCTGCCAGGCAGCCCTGTGGCTTGCAGATGGGGCCCTTCAGAGACGCATCACTCCACGGACATTAGCAGGCGCCTACTGTATGCCTGCGGCACACGGAGAATGCAGGTTCAAGACAGAAGAGTCACCTGTTCTCGTGTCAAATAAAGCACTGAGAACTGACAAATGAGATCATACCAGAAAGCAATAAAAGCAAATAAGAGAGCTAAGCTTGGTGACAAGGTGATCCCACGGGCTGATGGGAAAGCCACGACCTTCCTTTACTTGAACTTTGCCCTTTACTTCTTCCCCGCATCACCATCTACACCCGATCTACAGCGTGCAGGCTGCTCCCTTTTCTGATTGGCTGTGGTCTTGAGCATCCACTCTGATTGGTTTAGGTTATTGGTCTTGCATTCTGATTGGTTAAGGTATTGAGTGTCCCTTCTCATTGGCCAAAATGTTGAGGCTGATCGTTCCATACCTTCCCATACATTTGTTAAGGATACCAAGAAGTCCTGTGGTCTAAACCAATTATCTCTGGATCTCCCAAGGGCTTCTTCTCCTTGTGAGGAATTCAGATTTCATTGCAGAAAGGTATTTGCCTACTACCCAGCCCAAGAAGCTGCCACAATGTAGCCATTGCCAATCTACCTATATCATTTTATCTTCCCATCAGCAAGCTTTTTTCCCAAAAATAGCAAAGCTACCCACAGCCCCCCATTCCATGAACCTCTGACCTTAGGGTCTTGGTTAGGGTTTCTTTTGCTGTGATAAAACACTATGACCATAAAGCAAGTTGGGGAAGAACGGACTTATTTGGCTTACACTTCTATATTGCTGTTTATCATTGAAGGAAGTCAGGATGGGAACTCAAGCAGGGCAGGATCCTGGAGGCAGGAGCTGACTTATTGGCTTGCTTCATATAGCTTGCTCAGCCTGCTTTCTTCTAAAACCCAGGACCATCAACCCACCATGAATGAGCAGGGGCCCTCCAGGACAGTTCACTGAGAAATGCCTTACAGCTGGATCTAAAGGAAACGTTTCCTCAACTGAGGCTTCTTCCTCTCTGATGACTCTGATTTGAGTCAAGTTGACGCACAAAACCAGCCAGTACGCTGCGATTCCCCCAAACTAGAATTGGGGTCTGTGAATGGGTTTCTGGGTGCTTTGACCATTAAAATGCATATGTGTTCATGAGTGCTTAGATGACGTTGGAAACTTGATTCTCAGAGGTCATACCACACCCCTCCCTTCATACCAGGAGGGCACCATGTTGTAAGGAAACCCAGAGCAAACAGGGGACACATGAAGACACTAACTCTCTAGTCAGCCCAGCCCAAGGACCAGACATCAGTGGACAAGGCTTTGGTGGCTTTGTCCCCAGCAACTTCTGAGCCCTCCAGCTGAGGTGCAGACACAGAGAGGCAGAAACCAGGCTCCTCGCTCTGCTCTGCCTACATCAGACCCCAGAGAATCTGGTAGCAGCAGAAAATGCTGCTGTATGGCACTACAGCAAGTTCAGGGGCAACTTTCCTAGCAGCAATGATGAACACAATCTTCCATACGATTAGGGTCACCTCCCCTGCTGTTCCACTTCTTGCCCACACATAGACTGGCCCAGTAACTGCTTCCTGAACAGAGAGGAAAGTAACGATAGAAACACAGGGAGCTTAGAGATTTCATGTCAGTATTACCTTCCTTACTTTCTCAGAGCACAGGAAGAGGAGGAGCCAGGAGGTGGGGGTGGGGATCATCACTACTTCTTCCCACATAAGCAAGCTGAGCTCTTCAAGGTCTGGAGACAAGAGGGCAGGACCCAACATAACCACCACCTGACCCTACTTCACTACTGCTATGAAGTACAAGAGCTGAATCTCTGCGTGCTTTTTATTTATTTGGTGTGTGGGGGGGGGGGGGTTGTTGTTTTTTGTTTTCTAGATTTTTGTTGCTTTTGTCTGAGACGGGGTCTCTCTATGTAGAACTCACTATGGAGACCAAGCTGACCTCAGACTCATAAGATAAACCTGTGGGGCTGGAGAGATGCAGCGGTTAAGAGTACCTGACTGCTCTTCTGGAGGTTGTGAGTTCAAAGCCCAGCAACCACATGGTGGCTCACAACCACCAGTAACAAAAATGAATGAATGAATTAATTAATTAATTAATTAATTAATTAAAATAAAAAGATCCACCTGCCTTTCCCTCCCAAGTGCTGAAATTAAAAGTGTGTGCCACCCTGCCAAGCTACAAAATTTATTTACTTTATGTGTATAAGTGGGTTTTTTTTTTCTTGCATGTATGTCTCTGAAGCCATGTGTGCCTGGTGCCTGCAGAAGTCAGAAGGCGGCATCAGATTCCCTGAAGCTGGAGTTACAGTTTTGAGTCTCCAAATGGGAGCTGAGCATTGCACCTGGTTCTCTGCAAGAGCAACAGGTGCTCCTAACCACTGAGCCACCTCTCCCTTCCAAGATGTATTTACTTTATATAGATTTATTTATTTTATATATGGAGTGTTTTTGCCTATGTGTGTACATATATGCACTACATGTATGTAGTGCCCACAGAAGCCAGGAGACGGCATCGGGTCCTCTGGAGCTGGAATTACACATGGTCGTGAGCCTCCCTAGAAGAGCTGGGACTAGAACCTGGGTCCTCTGCAAGAGTATCCAGTGCTCTTAATCACTGAGCTATCTCTCCAGCCCCTTCTGCATGCTTTTAAAACCTCCAACCAGATGGCTTCAGTCTCAAGGATGAAGGTTGTACTGGCTAGTTTTGTGTCAACTTGACACAGCTGGAGTTATCACAGAGAAAGGAGCTTCAATTGAGGAAATGCCTCTATGAGATCCAACTGTAAGGCATTTTCTCAATTAGTGATCAAGGGGGAAAGGCTCCTTGTGGGTGGGACCATCTCTCAGCTGGTAGTCTTGGTTCTATAAGAGAACAAAAACAGAAGCCAGTAAAGAACATGCCTCCATGGCTTCTGCATCAGCTCCTGCTTTCTGACCTGCTTGAGTTCCAGTCCTGACATCCTTTGGTGATAAACAGCAGTATGGAAGTGTAAGCTGAATAAACCCTTTCCTCCCCAACTGCTTCTTGGTCCTGATGTTTGTGCAGGAATAGAAACCCTGACGAAGACAAAGGTCAACAGCCGAAGTGTGAACCCTGACAAGGTGAAGTTCCTAACTGATCCCCTACTTCAGTCATGAGTTCTATCAAACCTTGTGATCCAGGGGCTGTGACGACTTCCCCAGGAACATGACCTTCTAGAATCATCCCTTTGTCTCTCCTCGTTAAAAGATGATATTTTTCCCTCAGACATAAAAATACTCAAGGAAACTTCATCTCATGTCTTCAAACCACCCCATGAGGCAAAGATTAATCAAAAATAAATGAATATGGTGTAAACAAGAGGGGAAGGGGAGAGTGAAGACCCACCCTACTGTCCCATTTCCTGTTCATCAAACCCCAGACTCCAGTAGGCACCCAGGATGGGCTATTTTTACTAATTGCTGGACAAGAAAATCGGCTTTGATATCATGAGGGCGAACCTGAGGGAGTAATTATTAACAGATGAAAAAGGCATCCCATTGGTGTGTGAGAGGACTCACTCGTACACTTTCCCATTTCATTAGGAGATTCTTCTGTGGGTTTTTGACAGTTACCTTGAACAGAATTAGACTGAGAACTGATAATTGTCTGTTGCTTACGGCATAGCCATGCCCTCCCTGTGGGCGATAGTGGCTCTGCAGCCCACATGCACACACAAACAGAGAGAGAGAGAGAGAGAGAGAGAGAGAGAGAGAGGGAGGAGTGGGAAACTGGCTCTGCAAGCTGCCTCCCATCCTCCTCTCCCCCCCCCCCGTTCTGAGCTGGGATGACAGGTAACAAAAATGGAGATGAATCAGAATTCCACAGCCCCCTCAGGGATACAGAATGGAGTACTTGTGTGCCACACACACACACACATACACACATCACAGAGGAGGGGGTTCCCTGTCAGCCTGCCTGTCACAATCCCCTGTGTTTAAAGCATGCTGCTAAGTCCTGGGGTGGTAGGGGGAGGCCTTTTAGCAGGAGCAAGAGTCTGTCTCTGATCCTAAGTGCTCCCATCAGGGGACAGGAAGGTGCTCCCAGCAGAGCTTCCAGCTCTCAGGTAGACAAGCAAAGTCAGGAGCTAACCTCAAGGAAGATGGCCGGTGCCTCTGCTGCTTTCTGAAAGTCTGGGTTCATTGGCTGTCAGGTGAATCTGACCCAAGCTCCCTTCTCAGTGACTCCTGAACACATGTCTCTGGAGGCTGTAGCAACTGGCCTTTAGTGGCCCTTCTCAGTTGGAGTAGCTTTCTAGATCTTCCCTTCTTTCCCCATTGATCACAAGCTCTGCTTGGATCAGTGTGGGAGCCAGGCTCGGAGGAAACAGAGGCAAGAACCTAGTTGCATAAAAGAAAAAGGCTACAAGATTTGTTTATTTTGTATGGTGTCTGACACCAATGAGAGACTCAAGTTCAAATCTCATACCACTGCTTCTCAATGGGGTGACCCTCAACACCTTCATCTCTCTGAAGTCCTGGCCCAGGATAAGTCAGACAAGCTTCCATGCTCATTTTGAAGATATGAACTGGTGTAGGGGTGGGCTTCACCCATATGCAACAGCCAGACTTCATTCACAACACAGCCCAGCGCAGACCAAAGGCTCTGTGGGCATGAATTCCTGTTACAACCAACAGTATCCACCACATTACAGAGGGGCCTAGCTCTCAGAACAAAATAACAAAGGTTACACATCAGTAATCCCAGAATTAGGAGGCTGAGGCAGGAGGATTCTCGTGAGTTTGATGGCAGTCTAGGCTATACAACAGGAGCCTGCTTTATCTGTCTATCATCTATTTCTCACTCTTTGTCTTGTTGGTTCTCTCTGTCTCTATGTCTTCTCCGTCTGTCTGACCCTCTCTCTCTCACACACACACATACCCCTACTCTGAGATGGCTTTCACTCTACCACTACACCCAATAAACCTTTTGACCTAGGAAAAGAAAAGGAAAACTAAAATACAGAGTCAAGAGCTTACTGCCCCAACTTGAGGGCCTGAGCTCTTATGTAAAAGCCAAACATCGAAGTATATGTCTGTAATTCCAGTACAGGGAGGTGGAAACGGGGATCCCTGGGACTCTCTGGACAGCCTTTCCAGCTAGTCAGTGAGTTCAAGGTCATTCAGAAACCCTGTCTCAGAAAGATGGTGGCGAGCAAGAGAAAAAGATGCCTGACACCTAACACCAAGGCCTGGCATCCGCAGCATGTGCGCATGCCCAGCCACATAGGAAAACAAGGCTAGGGAACAGTGTAAGGGACACAGAGGTGAGAGAGTTGAGTTGTGCCACGGAGAGGTCAGAGGCCACCTCCCCAAAGAGGCAGCTCCTTTCTCAAGCTCCTTCAAGTTGACCAACTTCAAAACCAGACAGCTTTGAGTCCCCCCCACCCCACCCCCAGGGAGTCAGCCTGTGCCCTCTCTGCTACTTGGGCCTGTCTTTCTAAGCATGGCATTAGAATGACCCTCCCCACTTTCCATCCCAGACCATAGGACACCCCAAAAGAGTCGCAGGGGACCCACTCAGTCCTCAGTCCCCCACTGCTTATGAAAACTGTCCAACTGCTTGTGGGTGGGCAGAGTCTTAAGGGACACTGCCAGGAATGACAAAGAATAACAATGTGGAGCTCTCCAGACCAAAGAAAATTACATCGTTTCATCTTTCTGGGTCTGGCTTTCTACATCAGAAGGTGGAAGATTGTACCTTAAGGATTCTATGTCCCACCCACATAATCCCAGCTAATATGTTAGCTTTCAAGATAGTTCCATGGCAAGATGATTCCAAGGAACACCTAAGGGTCCCTTAACCTTGTGACTCAGTGGTGCTCAGAGTGTAGCTATCCAACCAGTAGTCTTTGGTAGATACTTGCTAAAAACATCAAATCCTTGGGCACCACCTAGCCCTACCGCATCACAAACCCTGGGCTGGAGCCCAACCAAAAAGCTCTTGGGGAAATCAGACACTTGTTCAAACATGGGGGCCATGGGTATTATAAACACACACAATTCTATCTCATTTGTCTGAAAGACCATTCTGAAACCTGTGGTCAATGGTTGAGAGATGAGTCTGTAGAGACAGATCATCAGTTAAGAGCACTTGCTGCTCTTACAGAGAGGACTAGAGTTCCAGTCCCAAGATCCCGATGGGGTAGTTCACAAATGCTCCAAGGGATTTGACACCCTCTTTTGGCTCCACGGGCACCTGCAGTCTTACACACACACACACACACACACACACACACGTGAAGTAACTTTTTTTAAAAGTTGAGTGTTCCTGGTCTCTTGTCATCATTTTTAAAAAAGCATTCCCAGAGAGGTGATGTGTCTCCCTTACTGACATCTCCCTGGTCCACACAGCTCCTAAGAAGAGAGCACTGTCCTAAGGACAGTTCATAAAAGGGAGGGAGGAAAAGTGTGGATTGGAGGCGAATTCAATAGTCTTATTTAGCACATATACTCAGGCCAGCACCTTGGAGAGAGACAATAGCAGCGACTGGGAAACACAGCTGTGGTGCCGACTTAACACTGACACCAACTTCTCTACCCGCTGGACACTCCAGTTTCCCTCCCACCACAGACCGCAGCCCCGGGTATACGCCAGCACATAAACCAAGAGCCGGATCGACTGGTGCATCCCTCTAAATGGAATAGATAGATTGCCTTGTAATTTAGTAGTCTCCCATGGGGTACGCTCAGACAAAGCCATGGACACAGCCAAACAGTGTTTTATGCATCTAGCGATATAAGCACTATCAAATGCTGTATAAATCCAGACCCAGGTAATAAAGTCAGTGTCGTAAAAGACCCATGCGATGCGGTAATTGATGCCCCTGGTAACCTCCCAAAAACACAGCAATAACTCAAGTCAGATGCAGAGATCTCCTCCTCAGCCTCTCTCGCTCTCTCCAGATAAGCTAGGGTGAACTTTAGACCATGAAAACAAGGTCACTGGTTGGCACTTGGAAAGGGTCTCTACAGGCTTCTGAGGTTTGACTCCATGGCTCTAGCCCCACCAATTCCTAGTGGCCCCGGTGAAGATTAGACAAACGGCCCCAGAGTTACTGCTTGAAGTCCCAGCCAGGGGCATTGACATGTATGCAGAGGACAGCTGTAAATTTTCTTCCCTGGCCATCACCTCTGAGCTCTGCATCCAGAATACACCACACCAGCTTTATTTCAAGTAAAGTTTACTTCAAGTAGACTTGCATGCTGGCCATGCAGAATCTATGTCTAAATCCTGAGTCTTGAGGAAGGATGTACTCTGAAGCACCAGTCCCAACCAAGGTCTTTAGCAACAAATCACAGAAAACCAGCTCAAACAGGCTTAAGTGAGAAAGGCAGGTTGAGGAAGGAAACAAGGAAGAGAGAGGTCCAAGTTTGTCTGGTCAGCTACACCCCCATCCAAATTTGATCACTGGGAGGGAGCCCAGAAAATGCGAAAAGACTTCAACCAAAAGGAAAAAAAAAAAAATCTCAAGAAACGTCCGCCAACAGAGTGAGGGCAGGTGGGCGAAGGAACAGAGGATGATCAAAATCATGGGGTCCCTCAGAGATCCCCTGAACCCTTGTTGCAAGGTTCAGAACAACACAGAGCCTTCCATGAGAAGTGTTACGGTTTAAATGTGAGTGTGCCCATGGGCTCTGTGCTATGCATGGTTGCAGCCAATGGCTTCTCTGGAGGGCTCTTGCCTCATCCGTAAGTGCCACAGCTTAGTGGGAACTGGAGACAGGTAGGAGGTAGCTCTGATTGGACCAAGGGCAAGCTGTGTTCTCATTGGTCAAAAGAGAGGTTGTTTTCTGGCCGGGTGTGGTGGTGCACGCCTTTAATCCCAGCACTCAGGAGGCAGAGGCAGGCGGATTTCTGAGTTCGAGGCCAGCCTGGTCTACAAAGTGAGTTCCAGGACAGTCAGGGCTATACAGAGAAACCCTGTCTCGAAAAATGAGAGAGAGAGAGAGAGAGAGAGAGAGAGAGAGAGAGAGAGAGAGAGAGAGAGAGAAAGAGAGAGAGAGAGAGAAAGAGAGAGAGAGAGGACAGAGAGGAGAGAGAGGAGAGAGAGGAGAGAGAGGAGAGAGAGGAGAGAGAGAGAGAGGAGAGAGAGGAGAGAGGAGAGAGAGAGAGAGAGGAAGAGAGGAGAGAGAAAGAGAGAGAGAGAAAGAGAGAGAGAGAGAGAAAGAGAGAGAGAGAGGACAGAGAGGAGAGAGAGGAGAGAGAGGAGAGAGAGGAGAGAGAGGAGAGAGAGGAGAGAGAGGAGAGAGAGAGAGAGGAGAGAGAGGAGAGAGGAGAGAGAGGAGAGAGAGGAGAGAGAGAGATTGTTTTCTGACTGTCCATAAGGACACTTTGTTCTGATTGGTCAGCAAGAAGACTTGTCTTGCTGGGAGATATAGGTCACCATGGATATGCCCTTGAGGCTCTGTATTGCCCTGACCCCGTCCTGCCTCCCCTCCCTGTTTCCTGTCTGCCAGGATGTGAACAACCCCCTCCTCCATGTGTTCCTACTGCCATGCTGTTCCGCCTAAATCCATGGGTCAAGCAACCCTCTGAAACCTGAGCCAAACTTCAGTCCTTCCCTGTAAGCTGTTATGGCTTGTATTTTGGTCATAGCAACATGCAGCAATAGAATAGAATACTATTCTAGGCAAATGTTCATGAAACTAAAACCAGAATAGAGATTTTTCTTTCTTTCTTTCTTCTTTTTTTTCTTTTATTCTTTTCTCTTTCTTTTTTCCTTTTTTCTTTTTGCCTGAAGATAAAAGGTAACAGGCTTCAAACAAGTAGGGCTTTGACTCCTGAACAACTCCCTAATCTCCAAGGTGAACAGCTAAGGACACACAGAAAGAAAGCAGAAGGCTGTAATACTTAACATCTGTGCTGTGACAGAAGAGGCTGCCTTTTAGGTAAGGAGCAGCTTGTCACTGAGAGCAACCAACCAGCAAAGGCTATGTCCATGTTAGGAGAGAGACATCACAATTTCACCCATCTCAGGATCCCCTAAAATATCCATCCCAAATCTAGCATAGTAATGACTTAGATACTAAATCCTGTCCCGTCCTGCTCATCCTAGCCTGCTGCCTCTTTCCCACCCCTGGACTATGACTGTAATAAAATACTGAAGCACTGGCCAGTGCCACAGCCGGCACTCCAGAGATGCCTAACAAGCAGATGATGTCACAGTGACAGATGCTGCCAGACGGGGAAATCCATCACATCTGTCCAGGAGAACAAAGAACAGGAGAGAACACACTGCTCGGGACAGGCGGCTCCATGTTAAGAACCAGCGCATCTCTGAGGTGAAGAAAAGAGCCTAGAAGTGGGAGGTCAGTGCCAGATCTGTCCACAGGGCCAAGGCTGGGACCTGGCTGCCTCTTTAAATGGCAGCATGCATGAAGATGCAAGCCCATCCCCAAACCACACATATTGCAATGTGCATCCATGCTGAAGAAGATAGGTGTCCCTTAATAAGAGTTTTTGCAGTGCCACTGCCCGGAAAACAATGGAGATCACAAAGAAACAGAGGTGCAGTGTTCAGTGTTCAGAATGCTTGTTCAGAAAGCACTCTCCAGCATGTTATCAAGGTCGTAGTTCCGGGATGGGGCAGAGGCAGCAGGCTGGGGTGAATGAGACGGGGCAGGGTTTATTACCTAAGTCATGACTATGCCTGCTGTGGTGATGGGCAGGGTATGGTCCTTGCAGCCTGAGGCACGACTTCCCTATAAGAGTCAGGCTACATTCACTACTCTGTGTGTTACTTCTGCAGATCAGCTGGGACCAGCAACTTGGATCTTGCTTCCTTGGTCATAGGGCGTGTTCCCATGAGAAGGGACCCATCACAGTTACAATGACAGCCACACTGAGAGGGCCATGGAAAGGGAGTGATGCTGTATTCCAGTCTCTATCACCATGATGTTGTATTCCAGTCAAACCATCACGGTCACAAAGCAAAGCATCAGAGGGAACCAGAGTAGGGACACGTCCAGGTGCTGGCAGTGCCCAGATGACCATGGGAGGCACACAGATGTACTATTTTGTGTCAAAGTGGCCATGGTTATTATTGCTATCCCAACCCATGTCCAGCCATGGATGTTGGGGTGAGCCACTCACCATCCCAACGCAGACCTGTCCAAGAGAGCCTGGACCTGAAGTGCGGCCCTAGACAGGACAGTGGGTGGGCATGTGGCACCAACAAGGATATAATGTCTAAGAAACCAAAAGCAGAGCTGTCCAGGGTCACCTGCCCAACTCTCTCCCCACCTTCCACCTGAGCTGTCCACGCAGCAGGTGGCAGAACTCAAGTCACTCACCAACACCTGTTGCCTAACAACCCACAGGACCTATGGCAGGACACAAAATAAGAAGGCCTGGCCTGTGGCCGACAGGCTCACACCTGCCTCTGGAGCTCTGGAGCCTGCCCAGGCATGGCCTCCTGACTTATGGGGTGTAGTATCTTCAGCACAAGCTTTAGATCAGCCGTGGAGCTTGGTGACATGTCCATGTCCACTTGGTGACCCAGAGGATATGTCCCTAAAGATCACCCCAAAGGCAAGTGTCCAGTAATAATAGAAACGCTGTTAGGCACTTGCTCATCATTGACACCAAATACCTCACAGAGCACCCAAAGGAAGGGAGGGAAGTTTGTCTTGGCCCCAGGTTCAAGGCTGCATGGCAGCAGGAGATTGCAAAGTGATTCCTCATATCTCAGGGATCAAGAAACAGCTGATTCAGAAGCAACCCAGCTTATAGCCCCCAAAAGGTCCACCCACCAGTAACCTACTTCCTCCAGCTAAGCTCCGCCTCTTAAAGGTTCCACACCCTCTCCACAGTGCCACCTGCTGGGCATTGAGTATTCAAACACAGGAGCCTGTGGAGGACATTTCATACCCAAAGCATAGCAGATACCAAACCCCAGTGAAGGAGGCCACTGAGAGCTATCAGACCTGGTGTGGAAGAAAGTGGGAGCTCTGGAGACCTGTGCTGAGCTAGACAGATCTAGGTGTGCTGTGACGGGAGCCCAGTCTTCATACATTTTCTAGCTTTCCACAATGTGTCCATCATTCTCCCCTGAGAGCTTGCCAGGGCCTGTGAGATGCCCTTCTGAGCCCTGTAAAACATCAGGTCTGATCACAGCTTCTGTCTCAAGGCAGCTGGTGGTGGAGCACGTGCAGCCAGCCAAAGCAGCATCTCTGTGGGCACCTTCTGCCCCAGATGCTGTGAAACCAACAGATTTATTCCACTCCTGAGACTGGGTTTTGACAGCAACAGACTGGAAATGCTAAACATGTTGGTTGGGATTTGGTTGCAGACAACAGAGGGCACATTGGGCCAGCAGGGACAGAAAAGGGCTTCTCAGAGAGAGCCAAGGAACAACACAGGCAAGCAGGCAAGCAGTCACACACACACACTTCAGAACCTTCATGCCACACAACAGATCCAGGGCACTAGGAAGACCCTGTCCCTCATATGAGGAAGCCACCAGCCAATAGGGAGTTGCCACCATGGGCACTAGCTCAAAAATCATGCCGCCAAGGCCACCAGGTGAAGGCCACCACAATAGGGCCACAAGGGTAGACTGCCACCATGACACCAGTATCCAGTACCATCCCTGCTAGGGTCCTCACAGCCTACCTCTCCACTCTTCAAAGTCAGGCACAGTCATTGAAGCTTCTGCTAAGGCTTCCTCCAGAAAGTGACCCTGGCTTCACCTCATCCCCACCAAGTACACCAAGACCAAGACATTCTCGATAATGATGTTAATGCCATCACAAAAGAACAGGCCGCCCTCTTGAGTTTATGAAATGCAAGTATGCTGGCTTATTATAATAGTTACTAGCTTGACAGAATCTAGAGTTATCTGAGAAGAGAGTCTCAAGGAGGGATTGTCTACATCAGGTTGGCCTGCAGTCATGGCCTATGTGGCTTTATCTTGATTACATTCATTGATAAACAAAGACCTAGCCCACTGTGGGAGGCACCATTCCCTAGGCAGGAGAACCTGAAGTGCACATGAATGGGGAAATGGAGCTAGCACAACCGAGTAAGTGACCATGTGTGCCTTCCTTGATTATTCTTTCTGACTATTGATGCATGTGACAACAATGTGACCAGCTAGCCTCATGTTCCTGCCTCCATGCCTTTACCCACCGAGGTAGATGTCCCTCTGGAACAAGTATCCTTGGAAGAAAAAGGATAAATCCTTTCTCCCCTAAACTGTCTTTGTCAGGGTATTTTATCACAGCAACAGAAATGAGACTAATATAAACTAAAACAAGTGAGCTCTACCCTGTCACTATGAGAATGGGGGGGGGGGTCACAGAGAGAAATTCAGATCCAAGAAATGAAAGAAAGGGATTAAGCCCCAGCTCCTAGATCCAACCAGGTCCAATGCCAGAACACTAAACTTTTCTTTTTTTTTTTTTAAGATTTATTTATTTATTATATGTAAGTACACTGTAGCTGTCTTCAGACACTCCAGAAGAGGGAGTCAGATCTCATTACGGATGGTTGTGAGCCACCATGTGGTTGCTGGGATTTGAACTTCAGACCTTCGGAAGAGCAGTCGGGTGCTCTTACCCACTGAGCCATCTCACCAGCCCTAAACTTTTCTTATGTCAACCGAAAGGGAAGACTTTTTGCTCTCTCTTAGCTTTCCTTTTCCTACAACCAAAAGTATTGTGAGACTATGATCCCAGGGCAAGGAAACCTTAATCTTAAGTATAAGACTCTAGTCAGTGTGAATCAGAGAATATATACCCTATCCCTGGGTGGGTTGAATCAGCAACAACAACAACATAGAAATCTCACACTGCAAGGACTGGAGAGAAGGCTCAGTGGTTAAGAGCACTGACTGCTCTTGCACCCACATGGCAGCTCACAGACATCTGTAACTCCAGCTCCAAGGGCTCTGAGCCTTCTTCTGGCCTCCCCGCTACTGCACACACATGCACATACCCACTCACAGACACACCCAAATACATACAATTAATTAAAAATAATAATAAATAATGTTTGAGACAGGGCCTCTCTGTGCAGCCCTGGCTGTCCTGGAACTTAATCTGTAGACCAGGTTGGCTTTGAACTCACAGAGATCTGCTTGCCTCTGCCTCCTGTGTGCTGAGATTAAAGGAGTGTGCCATCACCACCTGGCACTAAAAAAAAAAAAAAAAAAAAAAAAGTATGAAAAATCTTACTTCTCCTTAAGAATTAATCCAAACCCTGGATCTTCTCTACTCATCATGTCTCTTCCCACCTCCCCTGTCAGTCATCCTAATCTGCCCTCCCACCCAGTCTCAGGCTGGACCAAGACTCGGTCCCAAGAAGGAATGTAACAGGTCATTTGAAGGTCTCTGTCTTTCATCTTCTACACCAGCTCTTCCCAGCATCTCTCCATTAACCTTTCTCATCTTTTTCCTTCTGTATATTTCTAGGATTCCTGAGATTTTCCTAGCAAAACCTCTCTCAAGAACCATGCCCACAGAAACAGAACCACAAGGCTTATAAAAATAGCTATTTGAATGCACCGCAATAACAAATGTGGAATAACACAAAATCAACACCCAAAACTCCCGGGAATTCGCAGTAGCAGAACAGCCCAGAGCTTGATGAAGGGGGAACGGGGAGAGAAAACTAAATTTCACTACGCAGCAAAGAGCTGAGTCCACTTTGAGGTTGGTCTGAGAAACAGGGAACCGCGTGTCAGAAAACAGATTACACCCTCCTGAGTTCCCCATAGTATCTTCAGTCTTCACCCTCTGCAGCCAGGTCCTTCAGAAGAAAAGAGGAAAAGACTGACACCCCAAAGTCAAATGAAATCAAGCCTGGTTTGAAAAGCAAAATGTGAGCATGCATTTGTTGTGCAGGTTGGGGGGATGTTCTTGGGGAATGAGGTCCTTGGGATGGCAGCACCTGTTTCCTCAGAACTAGGGCAGAAGAGCTAAAGGCAGCCATGGCTGCCAGCGTGTTCACTTAGGAACATCCATGCGGCATCCGCTGTGCCCACAGGATGCTCAGGACACAGGAGGCAGAAAAGAGCGCAGAGAAGTGAGAGTTACCCTGCAGAGGTCATCACCAAGGAGACACTGGTGCAAAGTAAGTAGCCATCACTGGCTGACAGGCTGAGAATGAGAACATGGCTCCATAGTAGAGCCCCTGCCTAGAATCCCCCAGTGAGGGGCTGGGAGTGTGGCTCAATGGTGAGTGCTTGCCTAGCATGTACAGGGCCCGAGGGTCATACCCAGCACCCCACAGGAAGAAAAGGAAAAGCTGAGATCACACCAGTGAGGGAGATGAGCAGGACACTGGGGGACAGGACAGCCTATCTAAGGTGGAGACATCAAGGCGTGGGCTGAGGGATAAGGGGGAAGCTGGGGGCAGCAGCGGCATCACATCCATTTGGAGCTCCCCAAAGGCCACCTGCAGCAGTAGCCACAGATTCTGAACCCAGTTCCCCACCAAGAGCACTTGCTGCTCTCTGTCTGGATTCCTATCCAACAGCACACAGGTCTAGCCAGTTGCTTAGACATCCCAAGCCCCAATTGTCTTCTCCATTTTCTTTTCCTTATCATGGTGCCTGCCATTACCCACAATGCACTACTGAGTCTATGTCTCAGCATATAGGAACACAAACTCAATGGCTATGAAAATATGATGAGAAAGAGAAGGGTTCTCTGAACACCCCCACCAAAGCCAAGATTTGGGCTTTCCAAATGGAAGAGAAGCCAGGCTGGGGTACAAGGCTGGTCATAGGACACATCAGCCAGGGACAGGCAGATCTGTACTTTTGTAGCTACCTGCACGATAGCAGGACTCTTCTGGAGAAAGCAGAGGTGGGATATACTATTGTCACACACAGGGAGGTGTTAGGACTCAGCTCCCTCTTTGGAAGAAATCAGGAGCCCCAAGCATCTGCCAGTAGATGAATGGACAACCAGAACATGACCCTTGCCTCCAGGGAATACCATTCAGCCATTAACATGAAAGAAGGTCAGTTGTCTAGTACATGTAGATGAGCCCCAAGTGTTCCGTTAGCTCCCCATACTTCACAGCTACTTTATTAGGAGGCATCTCAGTGAATCCAGTAGAGATGCAGACAGTAGCCATTGATGGCTGGGGGCAGGGACAAAGGAATGGACTTCTTATCAACTCAAGAGGATCTGGAATCTTCTTAGAAGGGAAGACTCCAGATACACCTTTGTGGGGTTCTCTAGGCCAAGCTAACTAAGAAGGGAAGACCCATGGAGTGTGGGCAGTGCCATCCTATGGGCTGGGGTCCTGGACTGAATAAAAAGGAGACAAAGAACTGAGCACCAGTGTCCATCTCTCTCTGCTTCCTGACTGTGGATACAATGTGACCAGCTGTCTTGCTCCTGCCATCATGCCTTCCCCATCATGGTAGACTGTATCCTTCAGACTGTATCTAAAATAAACCCTTCTTTCCCAAAGTGGCTTGTGTCAGATATTTTGTCACAGTAACAGTGACTAACACAGGTGGTGTCAACACAGCACAGCAACCACACACAATGACACACACACACACTCACACACACACACACACCAGGGTCTGAAGCTGTCGTTTCTCATTATGTAAGTTCACTGTGGAGATAAACGGAACCTGCCTCGGTGGAAGGCAGAGCAGCCAATCAAAACTTGGAGAGGTCAGTCCATTGGCAAGGTCAGCAGAGAAGGGGATAGGCTGAGGTAGCCCTACAGATTCACTGTCTGGCCTTGCCAGGCCCCAACGTTGGCAGAACACTTTGTGCAAGGCAGTCGCTCACTTTCTCTGCAGCCTGCCCTGGAATGAGCTCCCTGTTAGCCTCTTTTTAGCATAGGTAAGAAACAAGGCTATTTAGGTGCCAACTCCCCAACCATTGACAGGAAGATACAGCCTCCTGACTCTAAGACTTGTCATTGAGAATTAGTTGGGCTTGAGGTACCTGCGGGCCATCCATCCACCCACCTCACCTGACCAGAGGCTCTGGGAACAGGCCATAGAGAACGTTAGAGAGGGGGGCATCTGACTAACCTCTCATCATAGGCCCCACCCTCACCACGACAGCTGTCACCTACAACAGAGCCTCAGGTGACATGCAGGTGTAATATTCTCCCCGGGGAAGCAGAGTTCATTCTGAGGTATTTTTCTGATACCTTAGAAGACACCCGGGACCTTCTTATAAACCATGCAAAGAGCAACTGACCCCTCTGGGGACTAAAGGTACCCATTCAATTATAGCTGCTGAGCCTCTCCCAACAGCCACATAGTCAGTCACATCTGGGCTTGGCCTGATGGAGTTTCAGTCCTAGATGAACACACTGACCAAAGACAGTGACAATCAGAGACTTCTGTTTGGGACCATCAGACCCTCCACATTCTGGACCATCAGAGCCACCCACCCATCAGAGAAATCAGGAGACTGAGGCATCTAGCCTTCTCCAGACTAGAATGTGTCATATGAAAGTGATGTCCATGGGGAAGGTCCACTCAGGAGTGGGAGAAGGAACAAAGCACCGGGTAATATGCATGGACAAGGACTCCATCTGGCCACCCACCATTCTGCACACACACACACACACACACACACACAAAGTTCTGCTCATGAGGCTGCAGAATCAAAAATAACACCTCGCCAGACCCAGACACACAAAAGAACAACAGAACAATTTTACTGAATACTTCAATTAATTAATTGCCCAGAGAAGCCAAGCTCCCGTCCCTAGGAGCGGCTTGGGAGCTATTTATATATTTATGGTGGGGAAGCAGGCAGTGTGCAGGCTTGAAACGCTAACCCTGTCCCAATATTTACAGAGTGTTCCTGTCTGTCTTGGCAGACAGGTGTCAATTCTATATTTGTGACAAACTTTCTCCCGATGCCAGTTTATAATTTGTCTAATCAGGAGGTGTTTATAGCTGAGAGCTCATCTGGAAAATTCCATGAGCTGAAAATGCTCTTCGGCGGATCGTTTCTGGGGTTTGGGGAAAAGAAGGAATTTAGAAAAGTTGGTTTGCTTCCAAAATGATCTCCTGGCCAGGCATGGACAGAGTTCTAATCCAAAGACTTGAGAGGCAGAGGTTGGAGGATTTCTGTGGGCTCAAGACCAACCTGGTCTATATAATGAGTTCCAGGACAGCCAGAACTATGTAGAAAGACCCTGGCTAAAAAAAAAAAAAAAAAACAACCAAAAAAAAAAAGGTGGGGGGGGTCTCCTTTTAAACCAAGCATGGTGGCTCACACCTATAACCCCAGCACTTGGGAGGTGACCATCAAAGGGTCAACTGTTCAAGATCATCCACAGCTCTAGAGTGAGTTTGAGGCTAGCCTTGGCTGTCTCAAAATAAATGATAGGTGGGAGGATTGTAAGCTGTTCTTTCCTTTTTTACTTCTTGGTTCAGAGACTGTTTTCAACCTCTGTCATGGTCTGCTGGGGTTTAAATAGTGGCCTCGGCTAGGGGCTGGCAGAGCATATCTGGTTCTCAGCACATGAGGCCATGTTTTCCAGCCCTGATTCTATAGAGTGTTTCTTTGGAAGGAGAGGCAAGTCACACCACTTAAAAAAGGAGGGAAAAAAAGTATCAAGAATTCCTTTCCCAATAAAATCAAGAGCCACATTGATTTGATTGGGTCCCTACGTTTCCTTATTAAGAACACTGTGCCCCAAGTTTTCCTACACGGACTGTCCTGGATTGCTTCTCCGCTGCTGTGATAAAACATTGGCCAAAGCTACTTGGGGAAGAGAGTTTATCTGGCTTACAGTTCACAGTCCATTATAAAGGGAAGTAAGGATGGGAACTCAAGGCAGAAACCTGCAGGCAGGAGCTGAAGCAGAGGCCATGGAGGGATGCTGTTTACTGGCTTGCTCAAGGCATTTTCATATACAGCCCAGGACTTCTGGCCCAGGGGTGGCACCACCCTCACTGGGCTGGGCCTGTCCAAATTAACATCAAGTTAATGGAGAGGACATGGCCCAGCTGACACCTGGGTAGAGACTCCGGCCTCGAAACCATGAGGAAGTATAGTGTAGGTATCTGGTAGTTTACTGTGTCAGCCACAGAAAACTTACACACACACACACACACACACACACGGGAGGGGGGACCAGAATCAACTGTTCCATGATCAAACCAAGTGCAGTTTCTATCCCAGGCACGGGAACACAGGCTGACAATTCCAGGAGAATAGCAAGTTCAGGGCCAGCCTAGATTACAGAGACTTTTAAGCCAGCCTGATCCAGTTAGGAAAGGTTTGTCTTAAAAACAAAACAAATCATAGCGGGTCCCAGCTCCAGGTCCAAAGTGTGGCAGAGTATAGCAGAGTCTCTGGTCAAGCATTTCTGAGAAGGACAGGCAGTCTCCCAGTTCCCACAGCTAATGCTGCAGTAAGGGAGGCCAGGCTTGCATCAGCCTGGATCTCAGCCACACAGACAGACTATGCCTCCTGAAGACCATGGAAAAGGCCACTTCCTTCTGCCTTGTATGCTAGCTTCACAGGTAAGATTTCTTTAAAGAAACTTCTACAATGAGCCATTCAAAACATAAAGCAACAGGCCTACAGAGCTAGCCCAGAGGGTTAGAGTGTTGGCTGTTCTCCTAAAGAACCCTGGTTTGATCCCCAGCACCCACATGGCAGCTCACAACCTTCTGTAACTCAGGTCCAGGAGAGCTGACACCCTCTTCTGGCCTATGGAGACACTGTGCACATAGTACACAGACAGACATGCAGGCAAATACTCATGCATGTAAAATAAAAAATAAACTTTTAAATAAATAAGTAATTGGTGATAAAATATCTATAAGATAGATATCTACTAGATAGAAGATAGATAGATAGATAGATAGATAGATAGATAGATAGATAGATAGGAAGATAAATAGAAAATAGGTAAATAGACAATAGATAGATAGATAGATAGATAGATAGATAGATAGACAGATAATAGGTAAGAAAATAGATAATAGGCAGATAGAAAGACAGATAGATAGATAGATAGATAGATAGATAGATAGATAGATAGGCAGATAGACAGACAGACAAATAGAGATAGATAGATAGATAGATAGATAGATAGATAGATAGATAGATAGATAGATAGGCAGATAGATAGATAGATAGATAGATAGATAGATAGATAGATAGGCAGATAGATATAAAACTGATTGACAAATGAGAGAAAGAAAAAGAGAAAAGACAGGTGAATGAACAGCAGACAGTTCAGTTGTCCAGCCCTAGTTGGCTCTCTTCTGGCCCACACATCTGCAGGCCACAGAAGTGCCTCCTCCAAAGCCTGTGGTCTATGTCAGCTCTCCCTGTCATTGTGGCTAGACCTCGGTGGTTTCACAGGCAGGCAAGAAGCCTCTGCAACCATTCCCTTGCAATCCCTGGGCCCTGTAGTGTGAACAAAGACAGCAGACCAGGGATCAGAGTCCAAGAAGGTTCTGGTTAGCCCAACACCAGCAAAGCTTCACACTCCACCTTCTGAGGCTCAGAGATGAATGGACAGGGAGAGGGTTTCTGAGCCACTGGCTTTGTGGAGGTCAGACACTGATGTCGAGGCCCACTGCTCCTGCTTTCTTAGTTAGGGCCCCCCAATAACATCTCATTATCTGATATGACTAATAAAACCCATAGAGCAGGAAGAAGATGAATGAGAGATTGAGAATTAGTGCAGTGTAGGGCAAGCCACAACCAGAAATACATAGCAAGAGATGGACTGTAAATTCAGTTCTGGGCATCCTGGCAGCGAAGGAGACAAAAGAAATACTCCCCAAACCCTGGCTTTTCCTAAGTACAGAGATTCAATGCTTCAATACAGCGGGTTCCCCACAATCTGAGATGTATTAGAACTGCCGTAAGAGTCTAACATGGAGGGGGATCATTAATTGCATCAGCAGAATCACTCCCACCAGGATGCGATGCCCTGCCCCCCTCCTTGGGCTTTTGTAAGATGATTGGCAGGGGGCAGATTTTGACTTAACCATCTCAGATCACCATCCATCGGCCTCCCCAAGGTCATGGTGAGTCCTTTAATAGTCAGATCATTCTATTTTAGACCATCCATTAAGTGGGCAGGAGGCAATTTCCTATCCTTCGAGCGTTAACTGCCCTGGCCCTGGATCTCCCTCCTGCATCTATGGGTTTGCTGTGGTTCTGACCATTCATCAGCAATCCCTTCCTGCAAGCCTCCATTTCTCACCACACTCAGCATCTTGTTCTCTGCTCTGCAATGAGTTTACAGCTCCATCGAATCTGCGGTTCCTGCCCCATCCTTCAGATAGGGCTAGTCTATTGATAAAATAGAAGGGCGGGGCAGATGCTACCTCTGTCCTTGACCAGAGAATTCTCACAAGGATGTGTGTCTTCATGCAGTTTCTAGCATCCTGAAGGGAGTGGGACTGTATACTGTAGACATCTAGCGGACAGAAGCACCGTACAGTGACAAGCCAGCCCCAACAATGGTTGTCCAGCTCTGAGTAGCTGTGCAGACCCCAGCACCCTCACCCCACCCCGGGATGAGAACATTAAGCAGGTACTAACACAAATGGTCAGTTTACTTATGAGTTTTTTATGTGGTGATATGTTTGAATGCCAAGCGATGTCCCAGAAGAAATTCCAGTAACGTTCAGATTCCAGGGAATCCCCATGGTGCTACAGGGGGTCCTAAACCTATAAAAATAAATAAATAAATAAATAAATGCTTGGGTTTATTCCCTTAGTCACTTTGGCTGCCAGGATTCGAAGGACTGAACTAACAGTCAACTGCTTACATATATTTCTGGCGCTGCTCCCCCTACCTGACACCCTGATACAGACAGAAACGTCTGAAGTTCGTTTTCCCTTATGTTACCCACATCGCAGTAATAAACAGCTGACCAACACACCCAGATACCTCAGCCTGGTGCCTGTCTAATGCAGCTGTCCCAAGAGCATCTTTTTATGAGATGCCCAAATAGAGTGGCCTCCATTTTTGTGAAGCTCCTAGAGAGCCCTATGAGTCAGTTGTATTTTTCTGACTTGTATGGCTCCCTTCACTCCTCAGAGTGCTCTGCGGGGGGCATTCATCATGTAACCTGTCAGCACCATTCCTTTTCAAGGCTATATTATATTCCATCCTTTGAACATTTTGCTGATCAGCTTGTTAGTGGGTGGATATCTGGGTTTTCCCCATCTTTCAGCAACCGTAAACAGAGCTGCTGTGAGCATTTTTGGATAGTTTTTTTTGTTTGTTTGGGCATGTGTTTATAATTCTTTGCATTGCAAACCTAGGCATGACATTACTGTCTAATTCTAAATTTAAAAGAAAGAAAGAAGCCAGCTTTGCAAGATGCAAGGGCACCCCACTCTGATCCTTTCTTGGGTGCAGATTAGGAAACATACGGGTTCCTCCAGCCTCTCCAACGGCCCTGGGTGGCCCAGCTGGAATAGCTCACACTGCCCTTTCTTTGATTTTTAAACTCGCAGTCTTGGTCCAAGACCAAACCTGAGTCATAGCTGACAGTGGGGATGATGGGCTGAATGGCACTTCCCTCTCCCACCCTAAATGTCAGGCGTTGGAGGGTTTTCTTTTTTTTTCAATTTCATTTCTGCATGAGAAACTGAGACATCATTTAGCAAACGCGATGGGTCTCCCAGAAGGAAAATGGTTCTAAAAGTTCCATGGAAAGACCAAGTGTCAGGATCTATACAAAACACTAAAATAGGCCTTTTTCCTCTCTTGCTGGGGAGGAAACTATAAAGGAGCTCTTTTTTTTTTAAAGTTATTTAAATAACAAATGTGCCAGTCACCCAGGCACAAGTCTTTAATCTCAGCACTCAGGAGCCATAGGCAGGACTCTGTGAGTCTGAGGTCAACTTGATCTGCACAGTACGTTCCAGGACAGCCAGGGCTGCAGAGTAAGACCCCTCCCCCATCAAAAAAAAAATTAAATAACAAATGCACAAAGCACAAAGATTTTTTTTTTTTTTTAGAGTACAGGATCAGTTAAGTTGACTCCTGCCCTTGCCCCTTTCCCAGGATGAATCGGCCAATGTCAGCACCACAGGAACTCCAAGAGCCCTCAGGCACGCCTGTGTCCCTGCCTAGTTCTCTATGGCGCTCTCATCCTTATCTAACCAGGATGGGCTCTCCACAGACCTCTGTTCTCAGGACAGACACAAAGGGTGAGGCTGTCTCAGTAGGATGCTGGATTCTAGGAGCTGATGCAACCATTTTGACAGCCACTGCCTGGGAGTGTGACATCGAAGGAAATGGAACCTAGAATGAAGAGCACAGCTCTGGGGGAGGAGCCTCGTGCACATGAGGGACGCACCTACCACTGAGCTACACGGCTCCAAAGGGTGCTTTCTATCAGGCTCCAGAGCTCATAAAGGCTCAAAACTTAAAATACTAACACCCCCCCCCTTTTTTTTTGACAAGACAGGGTTTCTCTGGGTAGCCCTGGCTGTCCTGGAACTTGCTCTATAGACCAGGCTAGCCTCAAACTCTGAGAGATCTGCTTGCCTGTCTTCCCCAGTGCTGGGATTAAAGGCACGCACCACCACTACCCAGACTATTCTTTAAACAGGGAAAGTGAGCAGCCAGATTCCTGCTGAACTGCATTCAGACCCCTCTCACCAGCATTTGAGGTTTGCCGGTAGCTGGCCCTCTACCTACCTCATCCCTGAACTCCAGGTGCCTAGAGCATGTGGTTTGATGGTTCAGCTTTGACATCCGTGTCTGTCACTGTGACCTTGTTGGAGTTGATCCAGCACCCTATGCAGCTAATTACAGTCCAATGAGAGTCATTCCTTCCTGATGGAAACCAGACTGTCATTATGCCCCGTCACAGTGACAAGCTGGGGTGTCCTGGCAGCTTCTGAGAGGTGCTGTGGTGCAGGTAATCTCCAGCTTGGAAAGGCCAGAATCACAGCCTGAGGCCACACACCCTCTACCTCCACGAGCACCCAACCACAGTGACCACACATCCCTGGGGACAGCCCCCACCCCTACCCTGGCCCAGAAAATGATTCAGGACTCCTTTCTCTGAAGACTAATCAAAACAAGGTGAGTGAGAGTGAAATGAATGAATGAATGAATGAGCAGATAAGAAAGCAGCTAGGATGACTTCCACACAAGCTTGTGTGACTTCCACACAAGCACACCTGGAGGTAACAACTGTCACCCACAGAGCATTATTGGGAGCCAGCTTTGCTTTCTGTACTGGGAGACACTGTATTCTTATAGAACCAGCGATTGTGTTTTGTTTTGTTTTCATAAAATCAACACCATTTGCATCCAGGATACAAAGACCAAATCCACAGAGCAGCCTGCTGGATGGCCCAGACTCTGCTACGGGTCAATGTCTGCAGAGTTCCAGAGACAAGGATGGAGTGTCTCCAAGATTCCAATCATGACCACAGGGTGCTCATAGGGAAGGAAGGGGCACATTGAGAATGGAATAGATCCCCTCTCCACCCCCATGCCCTGAGTCATGCCCTGCTGTCAGACCCTGGAGCATCCACCTTGCCTTGGGCCTCCCAGCACAAAAGGACAGAAAGGGGCTCTACCCCCCCCCCCTGGGCAGAGTACCATTCCTGGAACTGCCTGCCCCCTCTGCTCCAGGCTCTCCAGGATTGGGACAAAGATGCCCTGCAATCCCTCTGTGCCTGCAGGCACCCTGGCCTCCACCATGTTCAGCCTGCTTCCCCTGTCACCGACTCCCCAAACTCTCCACCAGTCACTGGCCCCCCTTCCCTAACAGAAGCAGTCACCTCTGCATGCCCTTCTCCACAGCCCACTCCCGTGTGTGTGTGTGTGTGTGTGTGTGTGTGTGTGTGTGTTTGTGTATGTGTGTGTGTGTATACACACACGAGTGCACGTGCAAACATAATCTACTCTATTTTGCAAACATTTGCACGAAGGGAATCCAGCTATAGAGCCCCTCTCCCCAGCTGGGGTTAATTTAGAAAGAGGATCCCTTGAACCTAGGGACGGAGATCAATGTGGAGTCAGAGAGGCTCCAGTCCTAGAACTCCAGACACAAAGCTGAGCAGGCTCCATGTAAGATCCATCCACAACCCCAGAGCTACAGAAGGGGACCCCCCCCAAAGCACCATCTCAACTTCACCTCAAAGTAGGGAGCTCCCAAGGGCTTCACAACTTCATAACATCCAAGTCCCTCAAACATGGTGGACTACGGGGGGGGGGGGGGGGGGGCAACCTCAGCCTCAGCTAGCACTGTGTGGCTATGGGGTCAGCTTTTTAATACTTGGTGTTGTGTTGTACAGATGGCTGCTTCACACAGCACTAGCGTTCCCTTCTGCAGCCCTGTGGATGCAGAGTGAGTTCAAGGCCAATCTGGACAAACCGCTGAAGACCCTATGGCCTGATTACACTTCTGTTGCTGTGATAAGACACCTTAACCACAAAGCATCTTTGGGGAGGAGAGGATGTTGGGATTCAGACCTGGGACAAAGAGCTGAGGTGGAGACTTAACATACCAAAGTGGACCAGGCCTCCAGGTTCTCCCAGCATCTGTCAGTCCCTACCTGGCAGACCCCACCCTCTACCCTGGATTTTCCAGGCCCTCCTACCCCAGAAGCTCCTCCTTCTAAAATCCAGACATTTTGGCCTCCCCTCCCCTTCTCTCTTCCATCGTGTACACACTCTGTCTTTCTCTTCTCCCTCCCCTCTGTCTCCCTCCCTGTGGTGACTCCCCTGGCCTCCTTCCTTGGGACCAGTGAACCCGCTGCTTCCCAATAGACCTGCCTTTGTATACTCTAATCTGGCTTGAATTGGCTCATTCCACTGGTGGAGAATACCACATCAAAGAGTTCCCTTGTCTTAAGATTCTAGGTCTTGCTCCATCATCTTCTGGGAAAGTCAAGGGCAGGAACTTAAGCAGCCAATCACACCACACCGCAGTCAAGAGCAGAGAAAATAAACACACCCTTGCTTACTTTTAACTTGCTTTTCCCTCTTCTATTTCCTAGCAAACAGTGTTGCCCACAGTGGGCTGGGTCTCTTAAGACAATCGCCCACAGAAGTGTGCACAGGCCAACCTGATCTAGACACAGCCTTGCTGAGACTCTCTTTCCCAGGTGATTCAGGTTATAGCAAGTTAATAGTTAAAACTAACTAGCACACAATGAAGCAAAAAAAAAAAAAAAAAGTGTTCGTGCAAACATAGGTGTGCATAGGTATGCACTTAACAGCTTGAGTGAAGCAGAGTGCATCATGGGAAGCCACCTCCATTCCCCGAGACAACAGCCTCTCTGGGATGAAATCAATGCTGCTGGCATGCTCCTCCTCACGTAAGAAAATCAGAAATTCTAGGTTTCCACATTAAAGCATAACTCAGAAATGATTAAAGCCCTAGGCTGGCCAGCCGCCTGATGCCTCTGGGCTGTGCTGGCCCTGAGATAACCACTTTCCGACCCCAGAACAGCCGGTGGCAAATGTTCCCTCCCACAGGGCATCGGGTCTTAGAACACCCATGGAGAGCCGGGCAGGTAGCTGTGGCTTCCGAACCTCCCATCCTCCCCCAGGTGCCTGCCAGGCGGGAGAGACCAGACAGAACCCGGCTCACCGCCTGCTGTTCAGTGTGCACTAGGCTCAGAAACAATGCGCCCAGGCCCCAGGTGAAATTCATATTCTAATTCGAGTTTCTCGCATTGATGAAGGCTGCTGCTGCCACCTTAGAATACTAACAGCTCAGAATGAAGCCCTGGGGAGCAAGAGTGCAGGGGGAAAGAAAGGAGGGTTTGTCTGGGAACCAAAACCACAAGACCACTGAAGCCTAGGGCAGCCACACTCCCAAACTGACTGAGCTCTGGAAGTGAGGGACAGAAGATGAAATGCCCCACCCAGCCTGCTTCCACAGGTCAGTCCAGAGACTGTAATGAAGGGGACCCTTGGTCCAGTAGAAAAACTGGAAGCAGGGCTGCAATGGGCCGTGGCGGACCCACCTACACACACACACACACACACACACACACTTCCTAGCAATTCCTGAAGTCAAGAAATTCTTCCTAGGAATCCACCCATCGAGATCAGAGGAAGGTCAGCAGAAGTGGTTTAAGGGATTCACAGAAGCCGGACGCAACACATCCTCAAGAAAATGGAGTCTGGGTAGGGCTGCTGTGCTACCACCCTGGATTCCCTCCCCACTGTCACACACACACACACACACACACACACACACACACACACGAAGGCAAGGTGTGCCAAGGTCACTTCGGGTTGTCCAGCCCCTTCCCCCACCTCCAGATCTGTCAGCCAATACATTCACAGCCCTTCCTTCTGTATGGGAAGGTGGGGTCGTGGCTAGGCCACAAAAAGGCTTTTCATGAAGACAGAGGAAGGTCTAGGAGTCCTAGCCACACCACTGCCACCAGACCAACCTCCCAGAACCACGCTTCTGGCCATACCTTCCCGTCTTGGAGCCACACACACCCCTATAAGCCAGTTCTTTCTACTGGTTAAATTGTGCTGGCCGAAGGGATGGAGTGAGACACCCACCCACACACAGGTACAAAGGGCAGAAACTGTACAGCACACATTGGTTGCTCATGAAGGAAACATGCTGTTTTGTATGTATCTGAGCCCATTCTGAGAGGATGTTCTACTGACCCTAAAGAAATGACAACAAAATTCTGTCCTTGAAAATGAACATGCTGGAATCAGCAATGTGTTTGCAGATGGCTGGGAACTGTAAAGATACTCAAATCTAAAAGGAGGGACTGGGGACTGAAGAGATGGCTCAGCAGTTAAGAGTATGGGCGGCTCTCCCTCGAAGACCTGGGCTCTATTCCCAGCACGTTCTTGATGGCTCACAACCATCTCTAACTCCAGTTCTAGAGGATACACCTCCCCTTTCTGGTCCCCATGGGTACTGCACACACATGATGAACCTACATACACACAGGCAAAACACCTATACATTTAAGCTATTTTTTAACATAAGAAAGGATAGAACCTAGAGATTCTTAGGGAACCTGGAATAGCTTTTAAACTTGTTTGTGAGGTTTTTAAAGATCCCCCAAAGCAACCAGGCAATGGTGGTGTGTGCCATTAGCTCCAGCACTTGGGAGGCAGAGGCAGGCAGGTCTCTGAGTTCAAATCCAGCCTGGTATACAGAGCAAGTTCCAGGACAGCTAGGGTTACACAGAGAAACCTTATCTCAAAAACAACAACAATATATCTACCCAAATCATGCCAGATGGCAGGAGGATCTCAAGTTCAAAGCCAGCCTGGGAGACATAGTGAGGTCCTGTCTCTAAATACATACATACATACATACATACCCACCCAGCAGAGCCTCGGTGAGATTCACTCGCCTACTGATGTTCCCATAGGCCTGAGGTAAGAACACCAATTAACATTTTCATCTTTGACATTTCGTGTTCCAACCACAAACAGGTACAGGAGACAGAGCACTTCTGAAGCACTTTTGATTGGCAGGGGGAGGGAAGGGGCATGAAGGAGACTCTTAACGTCAGCTATCCTTGGCAGGTGACATCTCCCTCGCCTGAAAGTCTTCAGGGAGGGGGAATAGGCAAGAGGAACTGGGTAGATAAAAATCCACACACAATATTGTCCACTGCGAGCTCAGGCCTGGCTGGGTGCATCAGCTAGACTAGCTCACGATAGAACACAGAATGCCACAGCCGGGGTCAGGAGGAGAGGCCAAGGCCACTGTGAAGCAAGGCTAGCTGGCATGCTTGACTGAGAAACTTGTCCAGCCTTCCTGGTTGCAATGGAAACAGTTTAAAGTGAATGAAGAAAAAAAAAAATAGAGCTGGTGAGATGATAGCTTAAGGGTCAGTTGGCTCTGTGTGTGTGTGAATATGTGTGTGTGTTTATTTGAGTGTGTACAGATAGATGCCCAGAAAGTCAGAAGACTGTAAGAACCCCTGGAGTTGACGTTACAAGTGCTTGTGAGCCACCTAATGTGGTGCTTGTAACCACACTCTGATTCTCTGGAACAGCGGCATAACTACTGTGCTCTCCAGCCCCATTTTCCAAACTTCTATGTACTATACAAAATAGCCAAAACCCATGCGCAAACACTGGGTATACCGGCATGTGGTGCCTCACAGTGCAGTAGTCTATTCAGAATAGCAGCCAGGATCTGAGAGTGCATTCACCTCCTAATAGACAATGGCCCAGAAGACAGCAACAGCATGAAATCAACTCTCCCTCCTCCTCTTCTTCCTCCTCTTCCTCCTCTTCCTTCTCCTCCTCCTCTTCTTCCTCCTCTTCCTTCTCCTCCTCCTCTTCTTCCTCCTCTTCCTCCTCTTCCTTCTCCTCCTCCTCTTCTTCCTCCTCTTCCTTCTCCTCCTCCTCTTCTTCCTTCTCTTCCTTCTCCTCCTCCTCTTCTTCCTCCTCTCCCTTATCCTCCTTCTCCTCCTCCTCCTCCCCTTCTTCTTCCTCCTCTTCCTCCTCCTCCTCCTTTTCTTCCTCCTCTTCCTTCTCCTCCTTCTCCTCCTCCTCCTCCTTCTTCCCCTCTTCTTCTTCCTCCTCTTCCTCCTCTTCCTCCTCCACCTCCTTCTCCTCCCCTCAGCCAGCCATTGCTTCCTGGGGAAGTTAGTTTCCAAATGAATCAGACACAGCATCCCACACCCTGGACACAGCCCCTGATATTGACTGGGGCCAGAAGAGGGTCCACATTAGTCCAGATCAAAGCAGCCCTGGCCATGCTGAGCTGGCTTAAAAAGAGATTATTTGACCTTTTTTTCATCCCGGGACAGACCAGAACGGATGGTGGCCCGCTCTGTCATCAGGGGGGAAGCAAACCTAGGTTTGAATTAAGTTGGCAACAATGAAAGGAGAACTAGAAAACAAAGAGAGAAAAATGAGTGGGACGGTATCAAGCACCTGGATCCAGCCGCACTCAAACCATTTCCACCAGGCACTTCCAAGTCCAGGGATCAGAACCTGGCAGTTTTTGTAGGGTCCCGAATGTCAATACTTCTGCATTTGGTGTGCCATCCCCGGGAGTATAGCAAAATCTCAACATTGAAAATTTCAAATATTACAGGCACACATGTCTTTAAAATAATCCGATAAGAAACAGACAAAGATGAGGTCGAGAGAGAGAGAGAGAGAGAGAGAGAGAGAGAGAGAGAGAGAGAAGCGGGGAGAGAGAGAGAGAGAGAGAGAGAGAGAAGCGTGGATGGGGGGTCCCTGTGACCAGGGCTTGTGCAGCAGTAGCAGCCCCATAAGGGGTCTTCTGAGCTGTGAGCCATCAGGCTGCGCCTGCAGAGTGAAAAATAGCTAGCCTACACATGTGCTACTATTTTTAAAATGTTACATAAATGCTACTGTAATTACCAGACCTGCCTTCAAAGGCTGCTGAATTGACAGCCACTTTTGATCAATATGTTGTTCTTTTTCGACCAAGACACACCAAAGCAGCCATTGTCCCTGCTCCTGAGCTGGATAATTTCTTTGACATTAGAAAGGGTCTCTTGTTCTTCACAGTGGAAAGGCCCCCGAACACCCAGAGAATGCCCTGTTTGACTATGTAAGGAAAGCTGCATCTTTAAATAAGGACAGAGAGTAGGTGGCTTACTGGGAGACCACCTGTACTACCCCTATCACATCTGCTAGACTCTTGAGGTGCTGAAACAGCCTATAAACAAAGAGAGGGGGCTGAGCCCCAATAAAACTTTATTTACAAACAGTAAGTGGAGGGCCAAAAACAATCCATGAGATGACTGTGTGCTAATACTTGTTTTAAAATAATTTTTTTAATTTATCATTTACTTGCTGGATGTGAATTCTAGGCTACAAATAAAGAGATCAGAAAACAACTTTTGAGGCTCAATTCTCTTCTTCTACCTTGTGGATTCTGAGGGTTGAACTCAGGTTATCGGGCTGGGGGGCAAACACCCCCACCTGCTGAGCCTCGTCACCAGCCCAAATGCCTAGGTTTGAAGAGTACAGAAGATAATGAGCAATCTGTAAAGAGCCGAGGCCAGCAGAAGGTGGGGTGAATGGCCTTACACATCTCTAGAGTATGATGAAAACTGCTGAAAAAAATGGAATTTGGCACGCCAGCTTTTATGCATACAGCTACTGGACAGCCTGAGAACCTGTATCCGCTAGTCCTCCAGGCGATGCCAGAATGATCACGCCCACAAGTAGAACCTGGCAGATCCCATTTAAGAGACAACCTTGTACCTTTTACCAGTTTGCTTTTTTTTTTTTTGGGGGGGGGGGGGTAAGAGACTAATGGAGCCTGGATCCCATCAACTATCACAAGGATATTGAAAGCCAACACTGTGTGTGTCATATCTCATGAAGCACCTTGACTTTACTCTCCTTGCTGGTCTATATTTGATGGTTGTGTTTGTTTGTTTGTTTGTTTGTTGTTGGTTTGCTTTTTTTTTTTTTTTTGACTAGGTCTCATGTAGCCCAGGCTAGCCTGGAACTTACTATGTAACTGAGGATGGCCTTGAACTCCTGAACCTTCTGTCTCCACCTCCAGAGCCCTGGGATTGCAGGTGTGCGCCAGCATTCCTGGCTTCTTGATTTTTTTTTTTTTTAATTTTGTGTGTGTGTGTGTGTGTGTGTGTGTGTTTGCCAGAAGAGGGCATCAGTTCCCTGGAGCTGAAGTTACAGGCAGTTGAGAGCCATAACGCATGAGTACTAGGAGTCAGGCTAGGGTCCTGTGCAAGAGCAGCAAGCACTCAGAATCCCTGAGCCGTCGCTCCAGATGCCAGCTTAGCTTCACACACGCAATCTTCTCCGCGTGACTCGGGGATTTCTAAAACAGCAAGCACCAGACACACAGGTGCTCCCTACTCTGCCTCCCCGGTGCTGGGCTTACATGTGCTCACCACTATACCCACTGTGTCTGCTTGCTTGCTTGCTTGCTTGTTGGTTTAATGTGACTCCTAGGGATCAAACCTGGGTTCCCAAGTTTGTCAAAGAAGCCCTTTACCAACTGAGTCTCTCTTCCAACCCACCCAGAGGGGGGAATATTTATTGAAGAAATCTAATCAGCAAATCTCAAAATGCACCCAGGCCTCCACAGCTGCAGCTCCCAGTCTTAGCCATCATCTGACTGAACTATTGCAGTTGCCATTTGGGGTCTTCTATCTCCATTCTTCTCACACCTGCCAACCTCACTCATCACCAAAGGCCTTGTGAGCTTTGGAACCCTGTCACCTCCTTGGCACATTTCCCATTCTTTTTTTTTTTTTAACATGTATTTGTCTATTTTTACAGTAGTGTGTGTGTGTGTGTGTGTGTGTGTGTGTGTGTGTACATATATATTGTACTGGCTGGTTTTGTGTGTCAACTTGACACAGCTGGAGTTATCACAGAGAAAGGAGCTTCAGTTGGGGAAGTACCTCCATGAGATCCAGCTGCAAGGCATTTTCTCAATTAGTGATCAAAGGGGAAAGGCCCCTTGTGGGTGGGACCATCTCTGAGCTGGTAGTCTTACTTCTATAAGAGAGCAGGCTGAGCAAGCCAGGGGAAGCAAGCCAGTAAGTAAAATCATTTCATGGCCTCTGCATCAGCTCCTGCTTCCTGACCTGCTTGAGTTCCTGACCTCCTCTGGTGATGAACAGCAATTTGGAAGTGTAAGCTGAATAAACCCTTTCCTCCCCAACTTGCTTCTTGGTCATGATGTTTGTGCAGGAATAGAAACCCTGACTAAGACATATACATACATTATGTCTTTATACAAATGTCTATATATAAATGTATAGACATATGTATGTATATATGCATATGTATATATGTTTACACATTATATATATGTGTGTGTGTATATATATATATATATATATACACACACACACACACATATAATGTGTAAGGGTGCTAAGGCTCAAACACAGGTGTCCAGCTGGCAGCAAGCCCCCTCGCCCCCTGAGCCATCTCAACAGCCCTCATCTGCCACCCTTAGCCTCCCCTCACTTAGACAGACCTCCCTGGCTTCCTTTCTGCTCTTTGTCCCCGTGAAGTACATTCCCACCTTGGGGTTTCGTATCTACTGTTCCTTCTCCATGTTCCCTACCCAGCCTCCCCTGATCACCTCCTCGGGCCTTGGCTTGAATGCCACTGTTGGAATGCACTGAAGATGACAAACCTTATCTTTTCCCAGCACCCTCTGCAGAATCTCCTATGAGGAAGTCACGTTCCCAGTTACCAATGGTTTCCCATCTGCTGCCTTCATGCCATAGCCTACCTAGGTCAGGGATTTCAGCCTGGTGTCACTTGTCTCAGGAAGGTGCAATTAAAAATGTGTCAGAATTAATAAGGGTGTGCACCAGGGGTAAGGTAGTTTGGAGGGAGGTTGTGAAGAAGATGGTTGGCCGGAGATAGAGATGAACACTGCTCAGAACTTCCCAATCACTGCATGTCCACACCCATGTGCGTGCACGTGTGCATGCACGTGTGTATGTGTGTGTGTGTGTGTGTGTGTGTGTGTGTGTGAAGCTCTTACTATGTAGCACTTGCAATCCTGAATCTATGTAGTCCTGACTAGGCCTGAATTTGCAGTGATCCTCCTGCCTCTGCCCCCTGCATGCTATGATTACAGCTATGAGCCACCCTGCTGGACTTCAGATCTCGCCATTTCCAGTGGGAACTCCCAAACTTGCTACACTGACAGTACCTACTATTTTTTAAATGGTAGCAACTAAGAGGATAGGTCTGTGAGTCAGATGGCCACCCCTAGGTGGCCAGAGGGTCCCGGAACATCCCCACCACCACCCCCAGCGACCTGGCTCCTTAGCAACCCTAGTAGTACCTGCAGAGGATGACATACAGCATACAAGGACCCCCAGCTGGAGGACAGGAGCCTAGAGCTGACTCCAGGGACCAATGCTCACAAGCCATCCTTCCCCAGCTCAGGAGACTGGGCCAGCCACCAGAGTGAGTTCCCAGTGGGTTAATTAGGCTAAAGCTGCGAGACTCCGGGCCTCCCAGTGAGGCTCACACGCCATCACCCTCAGTCATAACCATTGGTGAGCCCGACGAGATCCTATTGATTTTTTTTTATGTAACTATTTTTGGGCACAGAGCATGGGGAGAGGGCATCCATCAGCCAAGAAGCCTGGCACCAGGGGAAAGGTTTGGTTCAAGCACCCCAAAGGCAGAGCCAAAGGCATGGGAATTAAATAGGATGGGGGTTCTCTCTCCCCCCCAGGTAAAGGAGCATGCGCCAAGCCTTGTGTGGGAGATGCAAAATCAAGCACTGGCGAGGGAACACAAGTGACCTCAACCTTACCCTGTGCCGCTATGTGGGTATTTATCTCTCCCTCAATTTGCTGTTTGATTCTGAGACTGACAGCCCCTCCCATGAGACTGAAGCAGTCCCTCTCTCCCCAGTCACATCCCAAGTGCCCAGTGATGATGAATATATGATTGTTGGATGAGGAGCGAGCGCGTGAGTGAGCGGACATAGCATAAGGGTCCTCGCAGGCATCCTGCAGAGAGATGCAAGGGGCCCCATTACTCTGCCTGTGAGTGACTCTTCTCCAAGAGTCAGTCCTTCCTGGTAATTTGGGTCTCAGGCAAAAATAAACAAACAAAAGACCTGTTGCCTCTATCAACACATGACTGCAACTGTCAAAGGACAAATATAAATAAATAAATAACTGGAAGTATCTTGGGGAGAGAGAGAGAGAGAGAGAGAGAGAGAGAGAGAGAGAGAGAATAAATAGATGCCAGCAAGATGGCTAAAAGAACTTGCTGCAAAGCCTAAGGTCTTGAATTCAATCCCAGAGCCTCACATGGTAGAAGGAAAAAAACCTCCAAATTGTCCTCTGACCTCCACACATGCACCATACATAGCATCGCACATGATAGATGGATAGATTAGATATTAGTAGGGAGATGGATAGGATAGATAGATAGATAGATAGATAGATAGATAGATAAAATATGGGTAAGTAAAAGATAAAAATATACAGAATATAAGAAATTGTTATTTGCTTATTGAGGTTTTGGGTTTTTTTTACCTTTCGTGTGTATGAGTGTTTCACCTACATATGCACCTGTGCACTACATACAGACTTGGTGCGCAAAGAGGTGGTGAGCCTCTGTGTGGATCAAACCCAGGTTTGTTTTCAACAGGTACCCTTAAGCACTGAGCCAATCTCCAGTCCCATATATATGAATGTCTGGCCTGGGTGTATGTCTGTGCACCACACATGTGCCTGGCTGGACAGCCACTGAGCCCCATGGATCCTTCTGTCTCCATATCCCCAATGTTGGGACACGAGCATGCACCAATCACTACACCTGGCTTGTTGATATGAGTCCTAACTCACTCGGGTCTCATGCGTAAAAGCCAAGAACATAACCAATTTAGCCTTCTGTCCAGCTCCTCAACTCTGATGGGTTTTGTTGTCTGAGTCAGGGACTCATTGTTTAGCCCTGGCTAACCCGGAACTCACTATGTGGACCTCACTAACCACCAACTCACAAAGATCCACCTGCCTCTGCCTCTTGTGTGCTGGGATTAAAGGTCTACACTACCACACTTATCACCATCTGTGTTTAAATTTCTCTTTTTAAGTGGCATATATTTACTGAACATAGTAACGGCTTTCATAGACACTTGCGGATAAATGCACCCGCCCTGTGGCCACATTCACGCGCCCTCTCCTTTCTCCCCACCCCCATCATTCCCTGGAGCATCCATGTTAGTTACACATCCCATGTACATGTATGATATGACTCTGTGCACCTATATAAAATCCGAGGTCTACAAATGAGAGAAAATATGTGACCGTGATCTCCCTGAATCTGGCTTACTTCACTTGCTAGGATTTTTTTTCCATACAAGGAAGGAGGGAGACTGCCATGCCAGATATCCCCAAATGTGACCAACACCTCCTCAGGTAGGTCTTCCTCACCTGTTCCGGCTTCCCAGATACCTGACTCCTCTGTAACCAGGCAGCAGGATCTCCCACCAGGCAGACTTGAGAAAAGTCAAGTTTCTCCCGAGCAGAATAGCTCGTAAGAGACACGGGTTTCCCCTCAGGAAGAGACACAACCCTAAGTTCCTGGGTCCAAACCAGTATCAAAGCCCCCCCCCAAAAAAAAATGAAGAACAGCAAGATGGCTCAGAGGGTAAAAGCGCTTGCTACACAAGCCAAGGGACCTGAGTTCCATCCCCAGAACTCACATAAAAATGGAAGGAGAGAACCAACTCTCTCAAGCTGTCCTCTGACCTTCACATAGACACCACGGTAGCCTGTGGCTATACACACATCATCACTTAAAAAAGAAAGAAATTATCCTGAAACGAATGTCCAAATAGAGATCACAGTGGTTAAGAGAAATTCTGAGATGCAAACGCTGCTTCTTCGCACCTCTGTGCCTCTCCGGCCTCAGTTTTCTCATCTGTAAAATATGCCGATTGTTGCAAATTAGTGAATCCCCATCTAGAAAAGGCTCGGAATAACTCACCAGCAGATCCAGCCTATTATGTCACTACTGACTCTGGGATAACTTTCCAGAGGAAGAACCAGAGGTTCTAGAGGTGGCTGTCAGTAAAGTGCTTGCAGGCAAGCATGCAGTCCTGAGTTCAATCCCCAACACCCATCTAAAAAGCCAACAGCACTGGGGAGGCAGAGACTTGACGATCCCTTGGGCTCACTGGCCAGATAGCCTAGACTAATTGGTAAACTCCAGGTCCACTGAGACGTCTCAAAAAGCAAGGTAGAGTGTCGTTGAGGAGGACACCTGATATTACCCTTTGACCTCTATATACATACACACAAAGGGGGGAAGGGCAGAGAATGGGACCACAAACAAGAGGCAGAGGGTAGAGGTGTGTGTACCTGCCAATATCTTGCTTTTTTTTTTTTTTTTTTTTTTTGGTTTTTCGAGACAGGGTTTCTCTGTATAGCCCTGGCTGTCCTGGAACTCACTTTGTAGCCCAGGCTGGCCTCGAACTCAGAAATCCGCCTGCCTCTGCCTCCCGAGTGCTGGGATTAAAGGCGTGCGCCACCACGCCCGGCTGCTTTTTTTTTTTTAAACTATCATTTGGGAGGGTGCACGTACCATGGCATACAGAAGGAAGTGGCATTTGCCTAGCCTTCCCAGTAAGTAGCCTCGCTGATAGACTTAAGCAGAGGCCCCGCCCACCTGCAGGGGAGCATGCTCCCAGAGCCTGCCACATAGACCGTGGCCCCAAGAGTCGGATGTTTCCCGCCAGCATTAGCACCCTTCTGACTCTGTCTTTATCCCTCAGGTTCCTACTTGGGCCATGTCAAAGGGCTGTCGCTGTCATAGCCTGAGACTCCTTAAGCGGAAAATCCTCTACCCAACCAAACCCCATATGTAAGGTCTAGGGCAAGCCAGGCTTTAATCCCAGCACTGGGGAGGCAGAGGCAGGCGGATCTCTGGTCTACTGAATGAATTCAAGCCCAGCCTGGTCTATAGAGGTTCCAGGACAGCCAGAGCTACATAGTGATACCCTGTATCACGCCCGCGCATGCACAGAGAGAGAGAGAGAGAGAGAGAGAGAGAGAGAGAGAGAGAGAGAGAGAGTCCAAGACAATGGGTTGAGAAGACAGCTTTAGCCAGTGGACAGGAGTCCCAGTTTGACAGAAATTCACACCCTCTGGCTGGCCTCAACCTCGGACCTACAGCAGGACTGCGCTCAGAGGCACCCATATGCTCTGGACCACTCTCTCCAAAGAGCTGCGGGTGGTACCTAAACCCCTCCTCCTCCTCCTCCCCCTTTCCCTACCCTTCCCCCTCTTCCTCCTTCTAGGTCTGTGGGGAAACGAACTCTTTCCATCCCCCACTTTCAAACTGAGATGCAGAAGAATACAAGCTACCCAGAACCAGGGGCTCTCTGGGAAGGAAACCCTTGAGAAGTTTACTGCCTGAAACCACCCTCCCAGACTCCAAGCCAGTAAAGAAGGGGACTCCTTTTTGTCCTCCGGATCATGGCAACCGCCCGCTCTTTGTTGGCTCCAGTCACTAAAGCGGAGCTCCTGAGGAAACCCCCACATCTCCCTGTTCTGGCCATTGGCTGTAGGAGGGGTGCCAGATGATTTACTCTGGGAAGGTCCCCAGTGCCATTAAATCACTGGAGGCTGCGACAGAATTAGCATTTTTTCCCCACACCACAGGGCCACCCCTTCCCAAGACGTGGTGTAATGAGGAACAAATAGACCACTACACGGGGCCAAGCAGGACTAAGCCCTGTGACTTGCAAGGCAACAGCGCCGTCCCTACAATTGCAAACTTGTCACTAGCAAGGCTGGGGGCGAGGGAGGGGTTCGGGGTGGGGGAAGGTGAGGAGCCTTATCTACCTCATTCCACAGACACCCTCTCCAAACAAAAGCATCAAGGGTCAACAAAGCAAGGCTTGTCAATTTCCCCCAGGGGACAGTGGTCTGTCTCTGCATCACTAACTTCCAAAGCCACAGCATGAACAAACACGGTTTGAATGATGGGGCCCCCTAGTCGCTAAGCCGGAGGATTGGTGCTGACTCCAACCAAGTGCAATTCCGTATGCTTCAGCCCTCACGAAGCTCCAAGAAGTCCGCCCACCGCTCTCCTTCCCGGGGTAGCTGCCCACGCAGGAAGAGGGCACAGGCAACAGAACGTGTGCTATAGGAGCGCCTCCGTACAGCTGAACTCTTCCAAGCCCCACTTCCAGGGTCTCAGTCACTCAATCTAAGGTTGGTCCAGAAACGATCTAGAAAATGCAGCCAGTTCTAGATGAAGCTGGTTAACTCCCAACCAACCAACCAACCAAGTGTAGGCAGCTCTTTCAGAAACATCACCCTTGTTTTGGAGCTAAATATAGGCTTAGCAAACTGTGTTTCTCTTTATGTCCCTGGTGGGAACCGGTGGAAGGCATGGGCAACCGAGGACCCAAAGTATGGCAAGCTATGCAGCCGAGAGCTGCGCTGACACCTCCTTGGAGGGCCGGGAATGAGTTCCCAGGGGTGGCACATCCTCTCTTCTACCACAAGCCTCCCAGAGCCATCCACGCACAGGCTCTTCTGTAGCTGGGTGGGGCTGGACAGGGTGAGGGGACTCATTCTGGCACAAGGCAAGAAACAGGCAGCTTCCTCCTTCAAGGTTGCCCAGGATGGCTTTTTGAACACAACCAGGCGAACGCTGACCCCCGTGGAGAGAGAAAATAGCCACAACACTGTAATTTGCAAGTCCGAGGGACTGTGCACTTTGGCAACCGCGTCTCAGAGCTTCCGCTCTGAGGAAATGGCCTGGACCCCCGTCAGTGCCCTCTCCAGCCCGCAGGGGAGTTCCAAGAGCAAGCAGCTCGAGGTTGCTCATTAACGGCGCCAAGGAAGAGCCCTCCACTTGAGGACCAGAGCCATCCTCCAGTGGTGCAACCAAAGCCCAAGGCTGGCCACCATCTCTCCAAGGGGAAAGTCTTAGTAAATATTTGGGGTCATTTGAGGTCATCTGGAAGGAAGACAATATTTACTTTTGCCTATGCACAGTCATCCTTCCAAACAAGTTGGCATCCAGGTTTACTCCTAAGTGCGACCTCACCCAGGCAGTCGGAGCCGCAAAGTTGAGGGTGCATTTTTCCTTCCGCGTTCTGGGTATCTGTACGGTCGGTTTTTCTTTTTAAGGAATGGGAAGCGATGCTCTCAGTCTAAAGCTACCTGCTCCCAAAACGTGGGCTTTAAACGTCTGGAGAACACAGCCCTCATACGCACATGAACAGGGCTCGTGACTGTCGCTTCTTTCCAGCCTTTGGGATTGTCTCTACTTGCCTGGGGTGGGGGAGGGGGGTTACTGTCATTTTAGGATAAGCTTCCTCTACAACCAACACGTAGCAACACCGAGGTGGCTGAACCTAGCCAACTCCAGCCCAAGCTGCAAACAACATATACCTGGCTATTCTGACTTCCCCCATTCGCGGGGTTTAGGCGACAGCTGCGCAGGTGCCAGCCTGGAGCCAGACTCCCCGATCCCGGGGCAAGGGCTCTGAACACCTTCACGTTAGACATCACTAGGTGCCTGCGCGGACCACGCTCCTGGGTCCTGCTAGACCACGTATGGGTCAGGGTGCTGGGACGACCCGCGCTTCCAGAGGGTGAGCGGCAGGGTCACCTGGCTGCCTGCGGAAGCTACTTCGGGAGACAGCGGGAGCCACTTGGGGGAACGAGTAGCTTTGGGAGGATGGAAACAGGGGGGCAACCAGGCGCGGGAAGGACTGCAGCCAAGCCAGACATAGCCAGCCCAGACGACCTCCAGGCCCCGCAGGTGTCCAGACAACAGGACAGCAATCCACGGACGCTGGGCCACTACATCTCCAGCAGACCCCGGGGCCCGGGTGCCAGGCAGCGTAAGGAGGGGAATTTCAGGGAGCCCTGCCTGTGGCTCCCGGAGCCCCAAAAGGATGCAAAGGGCAGCTGGGACTGGAGAGGAGGCAAAGGGGACGCGCGCGGGGTTTGGGCCGCCCGGGGCTCCCCAGACCCGCCAAGAGCAGGAGGCAGCGGCCGCCCGGGACTTGGGACCCAGGCAGCAACTTTGCGCGCGGGGTCGGGGAGGGGACGCGGCCGCGTTACCTGCGCAGCGGAGCGCGCTCAGCGCCAGCAGCAGCCCGAGCGACGCGCCCGGGGCCCGCATGGTCCTCCCGGGAGCCGGCGCCGGGCTCCGCTCGCTCCTGCGCCGCCGCCTCCCGCACCTCTCAGCTCCGCGCTCGGCCGCCGGCTGCAGACGGCGCCCGGGCTCAGCGCGCGCCCGCCCTGCACTTGGCCGGAGTTGCGCGGCCCCCGCCGGCGCCGCGGCTCCTGCGCCCCAGCGCGCGTCCCATCCCGCCGCCGCCTCGGCCAGCGCCAGCTGCCGGCCGCCCCTCCAGCCAGCGCGAGAGTGAGCGAGCCGAGCAGGGAGGAGGGGAGGGAGGAGGGAGGAGGAGGGGAGCAGCCAGGAGGGAGGAGGAGGGAGGAGGACAGGAAAGGAGGAGGAGGGAGAAGGGGAAGGGAGGAGGAAGGAGGAGGGAAAGGAGGAGGAGGAATGGGGCTAGAAGAAGAGGGAGGAGGATGGAGTTAGGGAAGGAAGGAGATGAAAGGAGGAAGGGAAGGGGGGAAGAAGAGGAATAGGGAAGAGAGGAAGAGAAAGGAGGAACATACCCAGAGATGTTAAAGAATAGAGAAAGAGGAGGCAGGGAGGTGTCCTTCCTCCCCCCCCAGTGCCCCCCTCCCCCGGGCCAAGACACCAGGCGGCCACCCAGCGGTTAAGCGTCAGGATGTGTCACTCACTCCCAGGGGAGAGCACAGGGCCGCCAAGGCCTGTGGAGACCCGAATAGGTAGTCGGGCAGGGACAGAGAGAGCGTTTAGAGTGCGGAGCGGGTTCCCAGGGAGTGTTGGGAGGGAGCGCAACGCTGGGCGTCCCCGGGGTTGAGATGACAAGCAAGCTACCGGAGAGGCCCGCAGAGGAGGCATCTGTGAGGGATAGATTATTGCTGAGCGCAGACTAGGGCACGTGATAGATGTGGTGTGGCCTGAGGGCCCGCAAGAGTATCTACCAGCCTCAGGCAGATCAGAGCGCTCTTTCTGTGCTAAGGAGTGGGCCAGGCTTCAGCCAGGCGTGGGAAGAGAGTCCCAGCTTACAGGGACCAAGAAACTACAGTCCCTTTGAATGCACAGCCTAGTCCAGGCGACAGGTTGAAAGAGGGAAGCTCCCAGGTGCTTCTCTGAGAGGCCCTGGAAGTTCCCTTCACCAGGCTGCAAAGCCAAACAGAGGCTGTGGTGTCTAAACACCTGAATTAGAGTCTGGGTTCTGCTCAACCTGCCACCAGTTTCTGATGTCCTGGCTTGGCGTAGAAAAATGGGTCAGAAGCCTGGAGTGGTGGCACACCCCTTTAATCTCAGCACTCAGGAGGCAGAGGCAGGGGGATTTCTGAGTTCGAGGCCAGCCTGGTCTACAAAGTGAGTTCCAGGACAGCCAGGGCTATATACAGAGAAACTTTGTCTCAAAAAAAGAAAGAAAGAAAGAAAGAAAGAAAGAAAGAAAGAAAGAAAGAAAGAAAGAAAGAAAGAAAGAAAGAAAGAAAGAAAGAAAGAAAGTTGGGTCAGACCTCAAATCAGTCAACCAGGGTGATGCAGACTGCAGCCCAGCATCCTTAGCTGAGAACCCAGGGCAGGCAAAACTCATAAGCCTCCAAAGAGCCTCAATTTCCCAACCTAAGACATAAAGTCATGGCAGCCTCTAGCTGGTATTCCCAGGAATGCACACAGGAAATCCCTGACCCGATCCGCCAAGGGTAACACCCTCATGCTCGCTGCAGCCATTATCACCCTGTCTGATTTGCCTCCATGGGCGAGCATCAGCACACTCTAGCCTTCCCAGCTGGTGAGGGGGCTGGCGGACCTACTTCATTAGTAAGGACTCATTAGCCCAGGCATCTCCAGGCTCTTCCACAATTTAAAAAAGAAGAAGAAGAAGAAGAAGAAGAAGAAGAAGAAGAAGAAGAAGAAGAAGAAGAAGAAGAAGAAGAAGAAGAAGAAGAGAAGAAGGAGCAGCAGGACCAGGTTAGTTACCAAGAACAAATTCTGCTCTGCCCGCAGCCCTCCTTCTTAAGGAATCCTGTCTTTGCCATGCTCCTGGCAAAGGCATCAATAGGTGGACAGTGGGTTCTGGGTTTCTTTCTTTTTTATTTTTTGGTTTTTCGAGACAGGGTTTCTCTGTATAGCCCTGGCTGTCCTGGAACTCACTTTGTAGACCAGGCCTCGAACACAGAAATCCTCCTGTCTCTGCCTCCCAAGTGCTGGAATTAAAGGTGTGTGCCGCCACCACCCAGCTTGGGTTCTGGGTTTCTCCTTGGGTTCGGAGGCTCTGTGTGTCCCCTCTCCGTGACTATGGCTGTAGGGGATGCTACCCAACCTCAGGTACTTCTGGGTGCTGCTCCAGTCACCTCTTCCACCTCTCCTTCATTTACTAGCCAGTATCACTGAGCTGTGTGCCTACTGTGCACGAAGCCTGGGCTGGATGGTGATGACTCAAGAAGTAAACACAGCAGGCCCGTCATGCTTGAGGAACTGGGATTGAACAGCAGCGCCCCCCCACCCCACCCTGTGACAGAGAGAGCGCAGGCTGCAGCCATAGCCAGAGGGAGGCCAGGATGTATTGAACCAGGTCATCAAGAGCTAGGATCTGTGACCAGAGGGATTCTATGGCTTCCTTGGTAGGGGCATAGTACATGGAAGGCGGGCCACAAGCCAAGATCCATAAAGCCCCTGGTGTGATGGAAGGCATCAGTTACCTTTCCCCTACCTCACACACACTCCCGTTCAGTTCAGAGGTACCTCATCACATCTCAGAGAACCTCTAGAGCTGGGCTGGAGTGCGCTCCCCAGCTGACCCTTGCTGGTGATGATGTAATACCACCGAGGAAGGAGGGGTCTGTTTTGTGGAATGGCTGACAGGGAGAAGGCAGATTAGTTGCTGTGCGACTTTGTAGAAACCCCTAACTCTTTCTAAGCATCCCTGCCTTTGGCCTGTACCTTCACTGGGGCGAGGATTTCTGCGGGTTAACCAAGCCGTTGTTTCTGATAGTATTTATGGAAATTCTAAGCAGAGGGAAACCCTTCCGTGATCTGAAGGGCCCAGAAGAGCTGAGGAGCTGAGGGTATAACCAGGAGACCCTGTAGCTTCCTCAGCAAACTCATCCCTGCTCAACTTCAAATCCCCACGTTTCACCTGGCCTGGGGAGTACCAAGCAGGACTCCCAAGGTTCCATACATACAAAAAGAAGCTGAGGTTGGAAATGACTCTCCCCCTGGTTCTGTAGTGTGGTAAGGGAAATCTAACCTGACCTTGAGGTGTAGAGCTCTGACCACTCCGAAGTAGCAGGTGGCTGTCCCCTTGGGACCCTCCCAAGCCTGGCCTCTAAAACCCTGCCCAGGTGCCTCTGGGCTTCGGACAAAGAGCAACATTACCATCTTGTGGCCAAAGCGGGTAGTGCATCCCTAGGTGGCGCAGGTCATCGCCCGGGGAATCAGGAAAGCTTGGGCCTGAGGCTCTCCATCCCCAATAGCTGGGCTAGACCATGCACCAGGCTTGACACAAGGAACCCCAAGTGCAAATCCTGGGAGGAAGGAGGGAAGGGAGAAAGAACGGAAGAAAGAAGGAAATGAAACTCAGGGTTGGAGAGCAGGTTAACAAGATGCCAGAAGTCCCCCATAAGCCTGTGACTTGAATGGGAGAAAAAGCAAGAGATCTCAGCAGGAAACGACACTCACCCCACACACCTGACTTCAGTCCCCGGAATCCACAACGGAAGGAGAGAGTTGACTGCCACACGTGTGCTGCGTTACATATAAAGCATCACCATTCCCACTTCATAGTCAGGCACAACAATCGCTTTTTTAAAACCGAAATGGTCTCACTATGTAGTCCTTCTGGCCACTTGCTGACTGAGGGGATGATGGGAGGGGCTCCCGTAACCACTTATGCCAGTGCCCACCAGCAGTAGCTACCAGTGGAAGAAAGCAAAACGCTTTTCCAGAAAGTTTTAGCCACTGTGTCATCAGCAGTCGGGCTGATCCTGCACAGACCATTCTCTGAGAGGATACACTGTGGTGCTTAAAATCTGCTGCTCCTTCAGGCATTCTTGACTTGCAGCCAGAAACAGCCTGGATGATAGATGCCGGTTTTGGGCGAGCCCTGAACGGACAGTCAGTCGTACATATTTAGCTCTCAACAGAACAACTTGAATAATGTATGTCAAAAAATAGAAGAAAACACACACACACATACATACAAAATGTTTCTTCTCCTATGCTGGATTTTTGAGGGGTAAGTAGTTCTCCAAATCCCGTGTTCCTGACACAGTCTCAAGACATAGGTACTGAGAAAACAAAACCTAGATGACACTTGGAGTGTCTTTGTGTGCATTCCATACCCCTCTCCCCACACTCTCTACCCACCCCTGTGCTGGTTTGTATATGCTCAGGCCAGGGAAGTGGCATTATTAGGAGGTGTGGCCTTGTTGGAGTAGGTGTGTCACTGTGGGTGTGGGCTTTAAGACCCTCATCCTAGCAGCCTGGAAGTCAGTATTCTGTTTGCAGCCTTCAAATGAAGACATAGAATTCTCAGCACCGCCTGCACCATGCCTGCCTGGATGCTGCCATGCTCCTACCTTGGTGATAATGGACTGAACCTCTGAACCTGTAAGCCAGCCCCGATTAAATGTTGTCCTTTTAAGAGTTGCCTTTGTCATGGTGTCTGCTCACAGCAGTAAAACCCTAACTAAGACAACCCCTCAGTGAGAGTGTCACGTGACAGCATTGTCACGAGACCACATTGCTTCTCCAAGTATCCTATATTGAAAGCATCTCTCATGCTGTCTAACAATGTTTCTTTGTGTGACAGTTTGAAGGATGCACGTGGCCCTTCCCTTAGGATAGTCCTTGTTTAGTTCCATCAGTTTCCCTGAGGAGAAACCAAGGGGCCCCCTGCGTTTCACTGGGGGTGGGGGGGACAAAGGTTTGAGGCTGGAGTGTGGCTCAGAAGTGGAACAAGTTCCACCCTCAGCGTTACAGAGGGAGGAAGGGGAAAGAAGGCAAGCAAGGAGCTGGGGAGATGGCTCAGTTGGTAAGAGCATTTGTTGTGCAACCCTGAAGCATTTGAGTTTGAACCCCGGCACTTGTGTGAAAAGCCAGATGTGGCCATGAGCACCCAGAACCCTTGAAATGTGGGGCTGGGATAGCTGGATACATGGCCCAAAACAGGGAGTGTGAGAGACCCTGTCTTGAGGCTTTAAGGTGGAAAGGGAGAGAGAGCAGTCAGCCTCTACACATGCAAAAACAAGAGGGCACGGGGGGGGGGGGGGTAGACAGGACGGGGGGGTGGAGGCAGAAAAGAGAGAGAGGGCAAAGGAAAGTCTGTCTAAGCTGCTTTTCTTATACATGGTCAGATGCACCCTTAAATCCACACTGTGGAAGAAGGAGTCAGAGGTTGTCTAATACAGGTCTCCTTATAAAACACATTTAAGTCGGGCGTGGTGGCGCACGCCTTTAATCCCAGCACTTGGGAGGCAGAGACAGGCAGATTTCTGAGTTCAAGGCCAGCCTGGTCTACAAAGTGAGTTCCAGGACATCCAGAGCTACACAAAGAAACCCTGTCTCGAAACAAAACAAACGAACAACAACAAAAAAAAAAACATTCAAATTCCCACCCTTTAGTGGCAGTGGCCAGTGGCCTCAGAGCTAATTCACAGCTCCAGACCCAGTCTTCTCTGCTTCCTTGAAGTTTTGCCTGTGAACCTTAGCCTTTAACGGCAGAGTGAAGGCTCTGGCCCCTTCAGTCCCTTGATTCAGTTTTAACGCTCCACTGTGTCCCATCCGCTCAATAAATGGAATATCCCAACAGAATTAGCTCCTTACCCACCCCAAATCTGTAAATATTGACGTTTGCAATGAAATGTACATGTTTGTGGAGATCATTGCCACCTCTAATGTCATCACCTTTTATATATATTAATATACATGTAGGAGTATGTGACTGCCTGTATGCACATCACATGTGTGCAGTACCAGTAAAGGCCAGAAGAGGACAGCAAAGTCCCGTGGAGCTGAGGCCACAGACTGTCAGAATACTCTTAAAGCTACTGCTGCTGTGGCTGTTGCTGCTACTGATTTGTTTGTTGTTTGTTTGTTGTTTGTTTTATTTTGCTTTGGGATTTTGTCTGTTTGGGTTGGATTTTGGGGGCTGTGTATGTGTGTATGTGTGTGTCCGTGTGCTGGAAGTCTACGCATAATGTGGAATGCACTAGTATGTGCTCCACCCTTGAGCATCGCCAGCCCCTCTCAGTGTATGAATCCAGACGCTTCGGAGAAACCCTGCATCCTGCTCTCTGCACATGGGGCCTGGGTCCTCAGGACACCACAGGTTTCTCCCATCTGCCTGCCCTTTCCCTTGACCACATCTGCCTATGTGGATCTTAAATCATTTCTAACTCTCATAAATTCTCCTTATTCTCTCTTCTTTGTTCAGGAGCACTTCCTGTGGGGAAATGAGAGAGCATTTAGTGTCACACCAAGATTCTTGCTAATTAACTTCTAGGGTGTGAGGAGTTCACAGCCCTGTGGCCGGTAAGGGATCCCTTAGCCCAGAGCAGAGTAGGGAGACACCTGTGGAGGGGGACACTCTGTAGTCCCACGTGATCTTCTGAGCGAAGCCGGCTATAAGCAACCGGCTCTTCTCATCCCTGCGTGTAGCCAACAGGGAACTGTGAGTTTCCCCCTGAACCAGAGGACTCAGCAATGACATTTTCATAATGACAAACCCCTAAGTAAGGAGGGACTCAGGGCTTGCACAATCTGTGGCTTTGGGTGTCATGACTCAGAATCTTCAAGGTCCACGAGAAGATTCTTCTCAGCAGCTGAAGAGCAGGAAATACTGGCATGAAGTAAGGTCACGGTGATGATAAAATGACCCTCAAGGATGCCTGGAGCATACTCAAAGCGCACATGAATGCAGTAGTCACAGCGGCCAGAAGGGGGCGCCAGATCCCCTGAAGCTGGAGTTAAACGCAGCATCAATCCATCCGATGTGGGTGCCAGGAACCAAACTGAACCTCTGTAAGAGCAGTATGTGCTCTTAACTGCTGAGCCATCTCTCCAGCCTGTCCTTGCCCGCCTCCAGGATTTATCCTGAGTAGAAGTGGTTGAGCGAGCCACAGAAAAAGAGAGTGGACACGCCCACATTCAAATTTCCCACCCATTAATGGAGGTAGCTGGTAGCCTCAGAGCTAATTCACGGTCCAGACCCGGAAGCAGCCTTCTCTGCTTCCTTGAAGTTTTGCTTGTGAGCCTTTAAGGATGGAGTTATCGCTCCAGCCCCTTCACTTCCTCGATTGCTACCACAGTTGCAGAGACGGTGGTGGCCACACCAACCGCAGCGGCAAGAGAGGAGCTGAAGAGTTCCTGGCAGCGCAGCACCTGGGGCAGATGAGAGGAGGAACAGGGGTGAAAGAAGAAACAAAGAGGGCTGGAGGAACGAAACACGAAAGCAGGTAAAGTGGGAAGAGTCAAGGCCAAAGATAGAAGGCATGAGAAAGCAGGTTAGATCCTGCCTGCAGTCAGGACTCACAGAGCTGGGACACTGTCACTGCCCCAGCACTTGGGGACCATCCGGGAGCTGTGACATAAGCAGACACAATGCCTCCTGCTGGTGCTGCTGCATCAGCTGATGGAAGCTAGGAATTGCAGAAATAGCTAAGTACCAGGCCACTGGTGGTTAAAGCACAGAGTCTAGTACAGTGAGTCTCCACAACTCTCACTGAGCTGAGAGCCTCTGGGTCTCCAGCCCCGCCCCTAGGTCTTGGGCACTCCAGGACCCTGGAAGGAATGTCTCCTCGCCTACCTGCAATTCCTACGGAGGTAGAGCAGAGAAGCCCACCAGCTGGCTGGTGACAGGATGGCCACTGTGCCCGAGGCTAGACTATAATTGGCCAGCTGTGGACCTGGAAGGACCTACCTCTGTCCAGACCATACCCAAGTCCAGCACCTCCTTCACCTGAGACCCCCCAGCTGCCCCAAGTTCTCCTGAGTAACAGTCTGAGAGAGGCAAGAATGTTGCACAGGTGACAGCAGTCACAGGCCAAAGTGTCAGGCACTCAAGAGTGCCGTTCTAGAATATTCTAATAAGTTCTTCCAGTGTGCCAGTGCACATCCTGGGCTTCAAGGAGAAAGCATGGGTGTGTGAGCTCACATCTGATAGAGGGTCACCAAATATCCCATCAGCTAAAAATGCTGACTGTCTCGCTATTCACACTGTGTTCCAACATGACAGCCCCTGTAAGATGGAGTGTTTTACTTCATCTAGCAGAGGAGGGAGCTAGGACTTGATTTATCACACATCAACCAAATGGTACAGGTAGCATTTGAACAGGGACCTGAATACCCTCAGGGTCTCCATCAGTCCCTGGCCACCCCAGGCCCTCTCTCAGCCCCTGGCCACCACAGATTATCTATCTATCTATCTATCTATCTATCTATCTATCTATCTATCTATCTATCTATGTCTTTATCTCTCTGTCCCTGACCACCCCAGATTCTGTCTCTCTCTCTCTGCCCCTGACCACCCCAGGCTCTCCCTTATTGTCCAGCAGTCTTCCTCTACCTCAGGGAAACTTTGATCTTGCTGGTTTGGTTTGGTTTGGTTTGGTTTGGTTTCTTTGGGTTGCGTTTTCTAAGGTAGGCTAGCCTGAAACTCCTGATCCTCCTGCTTCAGCCTCTCATGTACTGGGGTGAGAGAGGTGTGACTACCATGGCCATCTTGGACACACACACCATATATATAATTGCATATATGAATGCTTTATTTACATCATTTCTACCCCACCCTCTCACCTCTCTGACTCCACCTATGTCCCAACTGTTCTTCATGCCCATAAAGAGCTTCGCCCATGGAGCCCTGAGGGATTTGGGGACTGACAGGCGGTGGAGACTCCCAAGGAAGCCAAGTGTGGCGGTTTGAATAGAAATAGCCCCTAAAGACTCATCATGTGTTTGAAGGCTTGGCCACAGGGAGTGGCACTATTAGGAGGTGTGGCCTTGTTGGAGGAAGTGCATCTCTAGGGAGTGGTCTCAGAAGCTCCAGCCCAGGGTCAGTGGCTCACAGTCAGTTCCTGCTGCCTGTCACTCCAGAGGTAGAACTCTCGGCTACTCTCCAGCACTATGCCTGCCTGCATGCTGCCATGTTTCCTGCCAAGATGATAATGGACTGAACCTCTGAAACTATAAGCCAGACCCAATTAAATGTTTTCCCTTATAAGAGCTGCTGTGGTCATGGTGTCTCTCCACAGCAATATAAACCCTAACTAAGATACCAGGGTTCCCTTATCAGTGGGGAAGTCACCCAGACAATGGTGGCCACTATAGGGGGAGAGTCCATGGTTAATTCTTGCAGTGTGTGGGAGGTGTATGACATCTGTTAGGCAGTGCAGTGTCACCCAGCTGCTTGAGGACACAGTGAGTGACTCCAGTGTTCTGATGCCTGGCCACGGGGCAAGAAGTCACCTGGAGTTTCCCTCAGAGAGAGGAACAATGAGCTGCCCAACCCATGACCAATTTCCTGTCCTGGCCTGCACCCATAAAGGCTAACTCATTCTCACTGGACAGTGTTCCAAGCATGGTCTTGACTCTACAGGTGTAGGGACAAAGAGAGACAATGGGGATGGGGGGGAGGCTCGGGGACAAGGGACCTCCTGGTAGAGCAAGATCTCTCTATAGCACTGTGATGGTGTCTGATCATGTCAGCAACAACCAGAAAAGCTGCATAACAAACACCCAGGCTCGGTGGCTTCAAGTGCTCTTACACTGGCCATCTGGTAAAGGGTCAGCTGCCCTGGGCTGGGGTCAGCTGCCAGGACTTCTGGATCCCAGCATCTCCTACCATCCAACATAGCACAACGAACCTCAGTGGGGCAAGTCTGGTCACAACAGACATTCCCACAGTCTTCCTGCATTCTGGCCACTAATGTCCCATTGACCCAAGTGTGTCAATCGCCAAGCGCCGTGACAGTGGGAAGGACCCTCGCTCTTGGAGAGAGGAGCTGCAGTGTTGGCCACAGACAGCATCTGTTGCAAGCCTCCACCACAGCTGTTTCCAGCCAAGAGTACCTTTATTCTTTTTCAATGTTTTAGGTCACATTCCTTGTGCACACATTTGCCACTGCACAAGAATGGAGATCAGAGGACAACTTGTTGAAGTCAACTTCTACATGTAGGTCCTGGGACCGAACCGAGGTGCTCAGCCTTGTTGGCAAGGACCTTCACCTGCTGGGCCATCCTACTAACCTCCCTGGATCTTTATTGTCAGTGGCCAGTTGGAATTAAATAGTGACCAGGCTAGGTAGTAGTGGCACATGCCTTTAATCTCAGCACTTGGGAGACATAGGCAGGTGGATCTCTGTGAGTTTAAGTCTACAGAAGGCGTTCCAGGACAGCCAGGGCTTCACAGAGAAAACCTGTTTTGAAAAGGCAAATAAGCCGGGCGTGGTGGCGCACGCCTTTAATCCCAGCACTCGGGAGACAGAGGCAGGCGGATTTCTGAGTTCGAGGCCAGCCTGGTCAACAAAGTGAGTTCCAGGACAGGCAGGGCTACACAGGGAAACCCTGTCTCGAAAAACCAAAAAAAAAAAAAAAAAAAAGAAAAGAAAAGGCAAATAAATAAACAAACAGATAAATGGCCTCAATTAGTATAGAACAAAGAAGAGATATTTTAAGAAAACATCCATTTTTGTCACCAAGGCCAGTGACATGTGGGCTGCTCCTACATCCCTCTCTATTCCCAGGACATAACACTAATTGAAATGTTTCTACAAACAGGTATAAAAGAAACCCACTGAGGGCGGACTGGGCAAGAAGAGGGTTTGTTGTTGGAGGCTCAGCTAGAAGCCAGGACTCAAGAAATACAGGATCCTTCTCTCCTGCAACAAGTTCTGGCCTTGTACCAGGAGTGCCTCCACTCAGTGACTTCCTCAAAGGAGTGTTTGATCTATTCCAACTCTACAGACAGGGATGAGGATCAGAGGGGTCAAGCCAGTGGATTGAGGTAACACAGCTTGGCCCAGACAGTGCCCTTTGCTCTCTACTACCACTCTGGCCCTTGCTTCCCAGACCCCCTTGTGATTGGCAGGACAAACCTCCCCTCCCCCACCAGCCTGTGCCCAAGCTGCAGGGCTGCGGCCAAGGCCAGTGTCCCCAGGGACTCTTGGACCACAGCAGGAGACCCTTCTCTCTGCAGAAGTCAAGCCTGGTCCCCTGAGCTCTCAAGAGAACTCACAGGAGGGAAAAGAGAGGCTGTAAACACCCAATATAACCACTTGAGGAACCGTCGCAGACAGTTGTACAGACAGCCAGTTATGTAACAACTGCTGAGGTTGCTAAGAAGCCACGAGGCTCAGCGCAAGGTAGTATTCCCTAAACACTCAATCTCCTTGTTCTGCCCCAGGAACCCGTGCAGGATCACAGGGAATTTCTTAGGCTGACGGCCCTGGGCAGGAGCAGGTGGTCACATGGATGAGTAAGCGGTCAGGAGAAAGGTCAGAAGAAAATGAGATGCAGATTTGTAAACGGGAGGGGCGGGGGCGGGGCGGGGTTTGAGTGGAAGGGAGGAGCTTAAGCATGGGAGGGACGGACTGAAAAGGGGGACATAAGAGTAAGTCTTAACAGAGAGTGAGGGAAGGAATCTCACAGGCTGCAGGATGCAGAGCCAGAATGTGCAAAGACCCTGGGGTAGGATTGTGCCAGCATTAGAGAGGCCCCATGAATTGCACAGCCAAGACAGAGGCTCTGCGGACACTCGGCAGAAGAGAATTGCTCCCAGAGTCAGAGAGCCACTGTAACTAACAGGGTTGGAGGGGAAGAGAGGGATGCCTGGCGAAATGGTTGGAACCCACAGACTCCTGGCCCCTCACCCTCAGGGCTGACAGAATGGAGCACAGCCTCATGTGGCCCAGATCAGAAACCCCTGGGCTTGCAATGGGTGCCCTAACTCACATCTAGAATTCCAGCACTTGGGATGCTGAGGCCTGGGATAGCTGAGTTTGAGGTACTGAGACACTAGCTCCAAAACCAAACCAAAAAGAATAGTTCCAGATACTTCACAGGACAGCGCCTACTGATGGCTTGGAGGGTGGAGGGGAGGATGCACCTGGTCAAGATGCAGCCCAATGGATGGTCACTGAGAAATGGTCCCTAGATCCCCAGCCTTGGTCCCGGAAGAGGTCCCTACAGCCTTTGCACCAACTGTCCCTCTCTGCCTAGAGTATCCTCCCTACAGATCACACACGGCTGGCACCTTCACATCCTTCAGGGTTCCCCAAACTGACCACCCAGCTGTTCCTCTGCCACTGATGCTCTGCTCTCCTCCTGCATCCTCTCTCCCATGTGGTCTCACTCATGGACAAATGGCTTGTAAGCTTGATGTGCGAACCACACATCACTGGAACCGTCCTGACGACTATTTCCTGGTACTAGAGGAGGTCCAGGCCTGGAAAGATATGCAATAAAACAGAAAGGTTGGAAAATTCCTCTGATCAGCTACTGGGTGTCTTGATTTCTTCCACAGGGAAAGAGGGGGGGCAAGGAATGGAATAATTCATAGAAAAATTAAAATCTTAAGACAAAGTGGGGCGGCGTGCATTTGCATAAAGACAAGCTTCCGATTTTTAATGTCTCCCACCTCCAGAGTGAAGGTGGCAGCCACCCAGGCAGGGCCGGAAGTGGCTCAGCCAGCCCTGTGCCTGTCACAGAGGAGTCAGAAGCCTCTCGAGGCATCCTTGGCCAGGCCAAAGCAGCCTTGATGTCTGCCTTGTCATTTATGCAGTTAAGTTCAGCCTTGAACACCTTCCCGGCTCCCTCCTCCTCATTCATCCAAGGTAGGAGAGCTAAAGGATGATTTTCCCAGAATCCCTTGCAAATCTATTTCTGGACCAGAGACTACTTAGGGACCCGGCCCCTTCCCCAAAGAGTACAAATGTCTGACCATGTCTTACCTCTTCTGGCTCTGAATACAGCTTCTGTGACTAGGGCCACAGCAGTTATCTTGGAATCCCTGGAAGGCCAAGAGAGTCAGAGAGCTACCCTGCCTGGTCCTCAGTTTATTAAGTACTTGCCTACTAGACCCACGGGCCCCAAATTCTGTCGACACATAAAACTAAGTACTAAGCAAGAGGATTAGGAATTCAGACACCCTCAGAGGTGCCTAGCCTTAGAGGCTAGCCTGAGCTACAAGAGACCCCATCTCAAACACACACAGCTAACCATGACCCAACTCCTTCAGAGCGTCTGTGTCTAAGAATCATGAGAGTTTCTTCAGATTAAAGCAGGGGACATGATAGGACATCGTCTGAACAGGGTCTGGGATTTCTGACTGAACTGGTTGGCCCTCCTCAGTCTGTAGGATGAGAGGCAAGGCCTGGGAACTGCTGTATGGCTCCACCTCAGAGAAGGCTGGCTAAAAATAAACCTGGGGTCTGAAGACAGAACATTGAAAATGACACTGTCACTTTGACGGAGTGCCTGACCAAGCCACCATGAACAGAGGTCATCCATCACCAGCCTCTGTCTTCCATGTGGGGAGCTGCGATACCAGGATGGAAGGGGACAGGTAGGTGGGACGAGAGGGAAGTGGCTGCCTAGCCAGAAATGCCAACGTATAACTCCCCAGCCTGTGGCACACCGGCACACCGGCCAGTCCCCAGACTACTGCCATGAAATGAGACAAGCAGAGGGGCTGAACCCCATGTTTAATTTGCTAGGTCAACCACGTAGGGAAGCAGACCTCACAGAACTGTCACACCCTGAGTCCCTGCTAAGTCAGAGTAAGAAAACAATGAATTATGGGATACAGAATTTGTAAGAACCTGCGTTCTCACAGAGGTGAGACTGGCACAGCTGAGTTATTTGGCTCAGCAGTTAAGGGCATTGGCTGATCTCCCCAGGGCTCACAAGAGGGCTCCACACTATCCTGAACTCCGGTACCAAGGGATCTGATGCCCTCTTCTGGCCTCCGTGAGCACTGCATGTGTGTGATTCACATACATACACGAGGTAAAACATTCATACACATAAAATAAAGTCTCTTTTTTTATTTTACTTTATATGATTGCACTGTCACTGTCTTCAGACACACCAGAACAGGGTATCAGATCCCATTAGAGATGGTTGTGAGCCACTATGTGGTTGCTGGGAATTGAACTCAGGACCTCTGGAAAAACAGTCAGTGCTCTTAACCACTGAGCCACCTCTCCAGCCCCATAAGTCTCTTTTTAAACGGGCTGGTATATAACTCAGTGCTATATAGCACCAGCCTAGCACATGAGGCCCCATGTTCCATCAAATTAAATGAATGTAACAGGAGACTGGAAAAGAGCAAGCCCCTCAATTGTGTAGCCCCCTAGAAATCACACAAGAAGCCTGACTCAGATTACCCACCTCCATGATGTCCCTTCCTCCTCTGGGAACCTTTGGGGACATGTGTGGCAAGAGGGATTGGGGAACCTGATGCTTACTAGCACTCAGCAAAGGGAAGAAAACCGGTGGCCACAGGAATGGCCAGGGTCCAAGATACTATAAACGGGATGAGAGCCCACCAAGGCTTTAGAGATAACAGAGAGGTCCTGGCTGAGGTAGGAGACACCCAGACACCCCTAATAACAGGAAGAGGCAAGAAGGGACTCTTGCAGAACCTTTAGGAGCCAGCCCCTGTGCACACTGGTGGGGCCACCTCGGGCTCTGACCCCTGAACTAGGAGCTGCTGGTGGCTTCAAGTCCCCATGTCGACCAATCCACAGGAAACTGCAAAAGGTCCCCTCAGTGCTCAGGCCCCCAAGCGCCCCTGCAGCACAGCCAGTGGGGCTCAGGCAGCTTGACCTGACATGTCCCAGGAAAACCATCACCCTGCTGACAGAAGTACCTGAAGCCAGGCTTCCGTCACTCACCCTTCCTGCAGGAACGGGGACAGGGACAGGAAGGCTTGGTGGGAACAAGCCAGATGATACCACCAGGCAGCCGATCAGACAACCACACCAGGAACAATGGAGCACACAGCACAAAGCGGGGACTGGATGCTCCTGTATCCTAGAGATCGGGACTGCCACCCACTCTCTGTGGTAGGAAGGCTATGGAGGGCTGAACTGGGGGTCTGTGGCTAGGTGGCAAAATCCAAGGAGACTCCCGTGATAAAGCCGCCCTGTGATCCAGCTCCAGGAAGCAGGGAGGCCCAGGGTATGGGGAGGCCCCGAGCAACACAGGCTTGACACAAACCAAGACAATGTTAAACACCAAGAGCTCAGGAAACACCATTATACAACTTGTGCTGGGTCACACCACCTCACAGCTCAGCAGTGAGCTGACACTGGTCCGGCCAGCCAAATGTGGAGTCCCATCATCTCAGAGAAACACACGCCTACTGCATTTGTACAGGTGTGCATGGCACAGATTTATTCCATAAAATTCTTCATAGCACTTTTCCTTTATAGACTTAAGATCCAGGATATCTTTAAAAGGTTTTATGTTGTGCTCAGTTTTAAAAAAAAAATACAAAAGCAATCACCAGGATTTATGACATATTCCGTGTGCTAGAGGAGAAGCACCATTAAGTCCTGGCAGCCAAAGCCTGAGACTTCATTTACAAATGTAGAGGACAGTCACAATAGAAAGAGCCCAGGAACTATTAGGAGGGAGCACGGGGCCATTTCCCTCTGAGGTGGGACAGCTCCATCCCTGGAGGACTCCAGGATCACACTGTCCAGCACGCGGCTAAGTGGTAACCTCGGGTAGACACCCAGGGATTCAAGTGCCCCCAGGCCCTCAATTAACATTAAACCGTTTGACCCATTCAAACACTGTGCTTGTAAGACCCAGAAACAGTCGGGGACACCCGATAGCAGAGGGGACTTGCCACAGCAGAGAGCTCTTAGCTGTCTGGACGATTCACTCACAATTCCCTAGAATGGTGTTCTGGCCTTGGAAGACAGTACAGGAGTCATCAGCCCAGGTGTCCCAACAGCCAGCTGTGAGGTGACAGGCATGCTGGGCCAGGTGCCCTGGCTTTAGTCAGCTCTTGAGAAGACAGTAACGCTGAGGAAGCCAGGCCAGTTAAGGACAGAGAGTATAGGTAAGACTTCACCTTCATAGAGCGAGATACAACAGCGGGCTCATGAGGCTGAAGGCCACATCGCTCCTCCAGTGTGCTGTCACCAAATGTCACCAGCCCTGCCCCTGCAAGGCTGTGTGCTGACCTATAGCAGCAGGGCCAAGACAAGTCTCAGTGTATGCTGAGGGTCCGAAGGCCAGGCACATCCTGGAGCTTGGGAGACCTGGCCCCCACCAATGACTCCGAAAGAGGAAAGCTGTTTCTGAGCCCATGGAGTGTGCAGTGCCAGGGCCACCTGGAGCAGCTGTTGTCTCTAAAGTGTCCCTAAGTTCCATCACATGCACAGCTGGATGGAGTGCAAGCTGCTGGCTCAGAAGTCTTGCAGCTCAGGGATGTCCCGGTACAGGTCGAGGGTCTCGGGGTTGGAGAAGGCCCCCCGGTGCTCCACAGTCCTCCCGGCCATCACCTGCTTCACGGCTACCTCCACTTTCTTGCCATTGAGTGTGTACTGTGGGGCAGACACAGAGAACACAGAAAGGAGTGTTTAAACCAGAGACGGCAGAGCAGCCCTGACTCTGGCTTCTCCCCCATATTCACTTCCAAAAAGATCCATAAACCCAGCTATGCGATGGCTTCGAACACATGCCATGGCACCTGCAGACACCTGAGGGAACCCACTGGTGAAGACAGCCAAGGCAGTGTTGACACTGTCCACGGAACCATGCCACACAACCCTATGCCTTGGTCAAAACCACATGAGCACAGGGGTGTCTCCAATGCTGTGCACCTCACCAGGCACGTGTTCAGGTGCTCTGGAGGGGGCACACCAGGGGCCACATGGCCCTTGCCTCAGGTGCCACTCCCTCTGACAGATCGGTCCTAGCCATCTGCTTTCTGCAGATTCGAGACAGTTGTCAAAACAGATCTGTGTCTGACCAGAGAGGTGTCAGGAGGGCCAGGCTACTCACTCACGCGTTCACCCACACACGTGCACAGTCACGCACACACACATAGTGTGTACCTCAGGCTCTCTGCCTTCCCACCCCCAGGTGGCTAAACAGTCAAAACTCTTTCCCAGGCAGAGCACAGGCCACCCAGGTTGGCCCTGGTACTCAAGATCAGTGGCCTAGCATCAGTGTCAGCACGCTCTGGGACTTCTCCGCCAGCTCAGCTCGGCCAAATCCATCTCCAACTCCAGGTCTGCTTAGGGAGCCCCTAAGCCAGAAGCCATGTTCCCCTCCCGTCATCTACCAAGCAACAGCCCTCGAGCATGGAATGACAGTCTCATAGCGAGGATGAATAACTGTGCACATACATGATGTGACTGGACCAGAACGGGGAACCTTCAGAGGCCCCTTCCCCAGATCCCACAAAGTCCCAACACACACCTCTGCAGCTCCCTTCAGAGTTCACATCCCCACAGCTGTCTGCAGGCCATACCCAGGCCATCAGCCCCAGTATGCCATCCCACAGACGATGCTGGGAATGCTGTCTGTTATGAGAAAGGGGGAGAGGGGTTGCTAGGCAACGTGGTACCCATATAGAAGCAAGAGCAAGCTGCAGCCACCCGGGCTCTCTCACAGGCCCAGGTGAGACACAACGTACTGGAATGCCTTGGGTCTCCAGGATGAGGCTGGGCACATGGCGGGCAGACAGGCCAAGGCGGATGGCGTCTCGGATGCGCTTCACGAGGTCAGGCTGGAAAGTGTGCCCGGACACCATCTTCAGAAACAGGACCACCCGCTCCTCGCCATCTCTGTTGTACTGGGGTACACACAGGCTGTCCTCCACCTCATCGAAGGCTTCCACTGTGGAAGCAGAAAGGAAAATAGCTTTACATGAAGCTCTCCACAGGCCACCGTGATAATATCACCTGTCAAAAGGGAAGGACACCAGGCCACCTGGGTAATACTGCAGCTGCAACCAGACTAGGGGATGCCCAGGTGAGAGCATACGACATAGGTGTGTACTAAGATGCCACTGACAGGGAGACAGGGGCCAGACACAGGAGGAACTGAGCTCAGGTCTCGCTTGGCAACACTGACCTAACACTACCTGGGGCCCATACCTCAGCATGACAAAGGAGGCCACCTCTCAAGAAAGGTGGCTTTGGGACCTGGGCCAGGACGAAGTCCCTAGGCCAGAAGCTTTGAGAGTCCCTCACAGGTATGCATCTGGTGTCCTGAATTGTGCTGTGTGCCCTTCAGCCTTCACACACCCTCTCTGTGCCTCTATATCCCAGAAGGCAGAGATAAGATTAGCCAATGTTCTAATCTTGCTTCGAAGAGGACACCTGAAGGACGGCCAAAGCCAAGTGTCTTTAACCCTTCTGAGGTCATAGGAGGTGCCACAGTGTGACCAGATATGAAAGAGAGGGTGCATACATGGAGACCAGCCCTCACCCGCTACATGGATGTCCACCCCAACCCAGTTCTTTAGGAATCAGGGTCCTGGTCCTGTGGGACCACCCTGGACCTAAGAGAGCAGCACGAACCGATGTTGTAGATCTCTGAGCTGCCAAAGCGGACGCCATTGGGGTTGAGGGTGCCATCACTGCAGAGACAAGAAGCGCGTGGCTAAAGGAGGTGGCCATGCCTTATCCCTCTTGGCAGGCTCCCCCCACCCACCTTATCCACCTCACCCACCCCCGCAGCACCCAACCTGCTGCCCTCTCCTCTCTCACTTCACAGGACATGTCCCTGAGCCTCCAGAGGGAGAGGCAGGAGGTCACCTTACCTCCGGCCCAGCATGATAATGCCTCCTGTTTTGGGGTTGATCCTGCAGTAGTCACCGTGTGCCCAGACACCTTTGAGAAAGGCAGAACAAACTGGTCATGCTAAGCGGGTGGGCTGGGATACACCTAGACAAACACATGAGGCAGGAGCAGATGGGAGGGGACGGGGACCCTGGCTACAGATTTCAAAAGTCTAGGAACAGGCAGAGTGCGGCTGAGCACTGAGGCCAGAGAGGGATGAGACAGTGGACTGCATGAGTCAGGTGTGGCGACAAACGCCTGTGATTACACACGTAATTTACACAAAACCACCAACCCCTATGGGGACCAAACGTACAAACAGCGTCTGTCCATCCATCACCAGGGCGGGAGAAATCAAGGCCATACAGAGGCAGGTCCTCTACAGGGGCACCTGACCAGGTGAACTACCATGTCAGGGTATAAGGTGCAGCTGGCCTGAGTCAACCTGCTGCATGAGCATCAGTCACCCTCCCCTGTCTCCAGACCCCCTCCCCCAACTGCCACCATCACTGAACAAGTAGACAAGCCCTGACCAGAGAGCAGGTAGGCAGCCCCCAGTCCTGCACCCGGGGGCTCATGTGGCTGGAGACCTTGAGTGCAGGGATGGGCTAGGATCGTCTGAACCAAGCATCTTAAGATGCTGAGACCCACAGGAAGCTGGAGGAGTACGGGCTTGGGCAGAGACGCCCAGCCCCAGCCAGGCAGGGCGTGGTGCCAGCCTGCTCCCGCCTACCTGGGAATTTGGAGAAGTAAGCCTTCCGGTACTTGCTGCCGTTCTCGTCGTTCCAGAAGTGCGTGGGCTGGCAGGGAATGGGCTTAGTGCACACCAGCTCACCGCTCGCTCCCCAGACGGCCTTCCCTGGCATACGGGAGAAGACTGAGCCTGGCGCACTCATGAGCACGCCCTGGCACACACCCCCTTACACTGCCACTTGAGACATAACTCTGCTATGTGCAGGCGAGGGCGATCCACCCTGCATGTTGCACAACTGCAAATCTGGATACAACCTGCTACCCACTCAGCAATCATGGCATCCATCTGAACACCTGTTTCTCTGAGACTGGGGTCAGGGAGCCTATGAGTACAAAACCCACCCCTGGGAAAGGACATTGCTCCCCATGGGAGAGTGGTCACTCCCTGCTTAGGGGGCTGGAGAACCATGACAAGCCAGGGGCACGTCTGCCCATGTGTTTCTCCCTCCTCACATCCCAGAAGGGTCAGGGAGCCATTCACCTTCCTCGTCCCAGGCTTCCACCGCCATGCCAAGGTTCCGGGCTTGGATCTCACCCTTGTACACAGGAATAGAGGAGTTCTGGCCCATGAAACAGGAGATGATGTCAGTGCCTCCTGCAAGCAACAGCAGAGGACAGGCCACCCTCAGCAAGACGCAGAGCTGCCTGGACAGGCTCCACCCCTGCTGAAGACACACGCATGACAGACAGCAAGGGCTTCCTTGGAGAGAGAGGCAGCAGGGACCAAGACTGGACCCAGCTAGATTGGACCCAGCTCTCTAGCCCCGTGTCTGGTGACATTCTTGCTGACTGAGGCTCCCTGCCTAAGGACTCGGAGAAAATGCTCTCAGCTGACCAGACTTTAGATAGATAACTAGGAGCCTTAACTGATGGCCTACACATGCCACACACCTCCCCCTCCCTCTTCCCCTGCACACCACACACCTCACACAGACATACTCACTATATCACACATAGATGAACACACATACACTGTACTGGTTGGTTTTGTGTGTCAATCGGACACAAGTTGGCGTTACCCCAGAGAAAGGAGCCTCCTTTGAGGAAATGCCTCCATGAGACCCAGCTGTAAGGCATTTTCTCAACTAGTGATCAAGGGCGGGAGGGCTCCTTGTGGGTGGTGCCATCCCGGGGCTGGGATTAGTTTCTATAAGAAAGCAAGTCTTAGGTTCTATAAGAAAGCAAGCTGAGCAAGCCAGGGGAAGCAAGCCAGGAAGTAACATCCCTCCATGGCCTCTGCATCAGCTCCTGCCTCCAAGTTCCTGTCCTGCTTGAGTTCCAGTCCTGACTTCCTTTGGTGATGAACATCAGTGTGGAAGTGTAAGCTGAATAAACCCTTTCCTCCCCAACTTGCTTCTTGGTCATGATGTCTGAGCAGGAATAAAAACCCTGACTGAGACACACGCACACTTCCCTTCCTACTTGCCCATTCCTCCGGCAGCCTCTGTCTTTGGCCTTACCTGAGATGGAGCCCAGGAGCACGGAGCTCTTGATGCATCTGTACACATACTCATAACTCTGGGCTTTCAGCGGCGAGCCGGTGGACAGGATCGTGTGCAGCGTGTGGAGGTTGTGAGTTTCCACTGGGGGCAAACACGACCAGAGATGAAACCAGGCCCAACTGCTTCCAGCCAAACTCACGTAGAGGACTCAGCCAGAAGGGAGGAATGCCAGTTCCTGAAGGGATGGGTGGCTCTGGGGACAGGGCCTGAGGGGCCACTCACTTGGCTTCATGTCCTTCTCCTCCAGCACTGACAGCCACTTGGCTCCCGTTCCCAGGATGGTGATCCTATGATACCGGTGAGAGAGAAAGCATCCTCAAGTCCCCAAAGCTGCCTATCATCCTTCACAGACTCCAGCCACAGCCTCCCAGCTCCAACTTCCCATTTCCGTTGCCAGACAGCTCTGCCCTATTGCCTGCCTGGCACCCAGGTCCAGCAGGGATCCTCCAGGAACAGACACCCTGATGACAGTGAAAAGTGACCGACCCTCTCCAGGGGAACAAAGGCCACTCCCAGTGAGGGCTATCTTAACTGCCACACGGCCCTCGCAGATGAGCGACAACCTTATGTCCCAAAGGAGAGACCACAGAACTCTGGCCCCCTCTTTAACCAGAATCTTTTCTCTACAGGCTCACTCCATAAGGAAAGCCCCCTTAGGGAGTCTAGTCTGAGCCTGGGAGTCAGAGCTGGTGATGTGCTGTGCTGCCAATTAGGACCTGATACCACAGTCTAAAGGATCATTCCAGGTTTATGTACACATATGAAAACCTTGAGATCCTAAAGATGCTGCCAGCCTCCTGATTCTGGCTCTAAGACAAATGGGCTTCTTCTTTTCTTTCTTTCTTTCTTTTTTTAATATGTCTACGAGCACACTTCACACCAGTGCATGCACATAGCTGCAGTTCACACTCAAACATGCGTTCATACACTCATGCACGTGTACACTTTCACACGTGTACATGAACACATACACAGAATCCCATACACATGCATCACACACTACATTGGAGCGCAGAGCCCCAGAGGCGGTCACTTCCCTCTCCATGGCCCTCCTGGCAGCTTCCCCCACACCCCACTACACCCACCCCACACCAAAACCAGTTCCTTTTGCTGAAGCCTGGCCAGCAGGTGCCAAGGGGTATGATGAAGCTTGGGTAAACTACAGTCCCACTAGGTAACGGACTGACTCCTCATTAACACTGTGAGCCACAGGTTAGGATTTTAATAGCGTCATCCTGGCCAGGCAGTTTTATGGAAAACGTTAATGGCCCAAGATTTTAAAACACCAGCGGTGGGCCAGCTCAGTGGGTAAAGGTGATTGCCACCAAGCATGACGACTTGAGTTCAAATCCCCACGACCCACATGGTAGAAGGAGGAAACCAACTCCAAAAAGTTGCCCTCTGACCTCCACTTGTACACTACAGCACACTACACATACCCACATACAAAATAACTGTTAAAATGTTTAAAAAATAAATAAAAGCTGTGCAGGTACATGCCTTTAATCCCAGCACTGTAATTCCTGTCTCAAAAAAAACAAAAAAAAGCCACTAGCAGCTCCTTCTATTTCTACCATGGTGGCTCCAGCTGGTGACTGAGCATGACAGAGCAGTACTCCTGCACTGGAAAGTCTGAGCCGCCATCACTGGCGAAGGGTTCATCTACCAAGGGCTGGCAGCACAGGGTGTCTAGGGTGTCTACCAACAACATTATCATAATCTGCAGCAGCCAGAAGTCGTCCGATGCTGTGTCCTGCCCACTCCACAAGCATCAGTGCTGAGGGCCTGTCCTGTCCTCCGTCCCCTCTGCGTCTAACGCCCTCCAGGGCTCAAGCGGAAAGACAGAGCACTCAGAGACAGAAGGGGGACGTTAGTTAGCTCTGTCTGATGCTGAGTCTCCCCTGAGACAAAAATGACAGCTTGCTGTTCTGTCAGCTGAGCAGGACCCAGGTACCTACCCTATCCTGTCCACAAGGTCCCACAACACGTTGGGGGTCGGAACCAGCGGGGAGCCATCATACAGGACCAAGGATGCTCCTGTGGCCAGGGCTGACACCATCCAGTTCCACATCATCCAGCCGACCTGCCGCAACAGGGAGACCAGGTAAGCCAGGCAGAGGTGCAGGCCCAGAATCCTACCACTAGGGGGCAGCAGGGAGAGGAGGCTGAAGAACTGCAAGCTTGGGGCTAGCCTTAACTACACTGTAAAACCCAGTCTAAAAGAAACAAACAAAAAATAGCTTTTTGGTTTTGGTGTTTCAACACAGGGTTTCTCTGTATAGCCCTGGCTGTCCTGGAACTCACTCTGTAGACCAGGCTGGCCTCCAACTCAGAGATCCACCTGCCTCTGACTCCCAAGTACTGGAATTAAATGCAGGTGCCGCTACCACCTGGCCAAAAAATGTTTTAAAAGGAAATGACTCACACAGGCCCATTAACTTCTCCTCCATCTCTGAGGGTATGAGGGAGCAAAACACAAAAGGGGAGATAAGGGAGGCAAGGTTCAGCAGGAATTCTCCAACATGGAGGCCAAAGGAGGCATCTGAGCTCCCTACATGAGCCAGACAGACAAAAGACACATCTCTCTAGGAAGCCTGGGCAAATTTGTTGGGGGAATCTGAGTGTCACCTAGCACTCTGGGGTCAGTATTGGGAGGCGGAGGGTGTGGTGGTGCATGCCTGTAATCCCAGGGTTTGGGAGGCTGTGCGGCAGGGAGTCGAGAGGTCAATGCTAGCCTGGGCTATAAGGGCTAAACTCCATATAGCCTGGACAATTCAGCCAGATGCTACCTCAGAATGAAAAAAATGAAGGACCACGGATGTGGTTCGGTGGTAGAGCGCTTGCCTAGCGTGCTCGAGGACCTGGGCTCAGTCCCAGGTACTGAACAAAGGAACATGAGCCAGTTCAGGCATGCCACCCAAGAAACACTGCTAGATCCTTCTGGAACCTCTCCAGACTGGACAGGAACACCCCCACTCCCAACTCAAGCTCTGGGTTAGTGGCAGCACCCCATGCTGCTCTAAGCCATGTGGTGGGTAGAGACTACACCCATCTGCCACCCCTTGTACCCCGGATGGAGCCCCGGATGGAGGGGCAGCAGGAGGCCGCAGGACACACCGTGGTGTAGTAGAGCAGGATGTCACTGCTTGTCATGTTGCCGTGTAGCATGTGCTCCTTCAGGTGCTGGATAAGGGTGCCCTGCAGGGGGGAGGGCGAAACACGGGTGAGACACATCACCCATCTCCCCTTCCCCAAGAAACCCAGCTGGAGCTCTCCGGCTCTGCGGGTCAGCTTGGTGCCACTCTGCCATCAGAGCATCAATCAGAAAATCCCAGTACTCCCCACCTGCCAAGCTCTCTGTGCCCATCCCACCAGGGACACCGTCAGAGACACACTAACTTCACTGAGATGGGAGAGAAAGCTCACGGACCAACAGCAGGTGTCCCCCACCCTTAGGCTCCTCCTGGGAGAAGATATCTAAAGACCACCGCGACAGAGGGGACCACACAGGACACCTCCCACCCAACCTCCGCTTTTAGTTTCAGCACAATGGGCAATATTCCCAGGCTCCAAATCCACAAAACACAGCCTAGGCAACGCCCTCCTCTCCAGCCCTTCACCTGGTTCCTCCCACTTCCCCTAGACAGCTCAGCAGCCCTCTACCCTGGTCCTGTGCATTCCGGTCGCTCCAGCATCAGGTTAGCAGAAGGTTGGGGGGGGGGGGGGCGGGGGAGGCGGGACTTCCTTCTCAGAGCTGAGTTCAGCTGACACTGCCCATCATGTCACCCTCAACAACAGTTTTCCTGCCTCTATTCTGGATCCCCTATGAGATTCCCGAAGACAGGTTGGGGATGTCACCCTTAGACAGCCTTAGAATGATCACTGTCTGGGCCTGGCCCACAGGAGTGAGCACCAGGTTCACAGAGAGGCTCCCAGGCTACAGATGAGCAAGGGGTCTGGCACAAGACTCCACATGTCTCACACTCGCACTCAAGAGAAGTCAAAGGAAAAGCCAATCAAAGGGAGGTCTCCATACACTGGCTGCTGCTATTTGAATGACAAATGCCCCACAGGCTTATATGTGTGAACACAGGCCTCCAGCAGGTGGCGCTGTTTTGGGATGTTCTGGACCCTTTAAGAGCTGGGGCTTTCCTGGAAGAAGTGCGGTCTTTCAGGTTTTCAAGTCTGGCCCCTTGGTCTAGCAAACTTTATATGCCCCAGTACAGGGGAAAGCCAGGGCCAAGAAGTGGGAGTGAGTGGGTAGGGGAGCAGGGCGGGGGGGGGGGGGCGGAGGGTATAAGGGACGTTTGGGATAGTATTTGAAATGTAAATGAAGAAAATATCCAAGAAAAAAAAAAGATGTTCTTATACTCTTAAGGTTTCTTTGTTGAAATGGTAAGAATAATTCTTCTAACTTTTAGATTTTAAACATAAATGGGATACAAAAAGTGAATATTTTGCAAAGAACAAATCATGTTATCAGATGGTATCTTGTGAAATAAAAATCATTCAAAATATTAAAAAAAAAAAAAAAGTCTGGCCCCACTTCCTGTTCTCCACTTCCTGGCTGCCAGGTGGTCTTGCATTCCTGTTGCCCTGATGGGACCTGTAAGCCAGGAGAACCCCTTTTCTCCTCTAAGCTGCTTTCCGATGGGGAATCTACTACAGCCACAGAAACCACCTCCCTCCCAGAGGGGTCTCTGCTCCCTCCGCTACTGTGGATCTGCAGCAAGAGTGAGCATCCTCCCAAGGGTCACACCGCCATGTGCCTGCTTGTACCCTCACAGTCTAAGCTCAAATGAAAGCAATGCTTTTCTCCCCCAGGTTCATCCCATGCTTAGCATTTGATTGTTAAATGCCCAAGCAAGACCGAGTTCCCTCAGGGAGGGTCTCAAACAAGAGTTTCATCTTTTTTCTTTGAGTGCAGGAAGGGAACCCAGGGTGGATATGGCTGGGCAGAAGCCAGAACACTGAGCCGCAGCCCTGGCCCTGAGTAAGCTGGAGGAAGGAACGGGACCCTCCTTTCAAAAGCCCTCTCATGGACACAGGAACCCAAGCTATAAGTCAGTAACGCCCTCTGACCCCCACATACCAGGACAACTCTCCCCTCTTGCCTGGTCCGTGTTTACCTATCTTCAAGGCAATGAACTCTCCACTGTAGAGTAGTAACACAAACCAGTGATGCCAGTGATCAGGAGGCTGAGGCAGGAGGATTGTCGTGTTCAAGGCCAATCAGACCAGTCAGACCTTGCCTCAAATAACAATAACAAGTGGGGGTGGGGGAGAGTTCTCATAACCAGGCAAGATGCTTAGTTGGAGATACAAGGGTGGGGTGAGGGCAGAGAACACATGACCTTCCTATCTGTCCTTAAATGCACCAGGCAGGAAGAATGGTGGCCCATGGACCCTCACCAGACCCTCCCTTGTCTGAAGCATTCAGGTATAGAAAACAGATTAAAGCCCAGGTGCCTCATGAGAGACCCACCTAAGGACATGTGACAGAGGCCCCTGACCAGGCAAGGATGCAGAGTGTGGGAGAGGCCGACCCTACTGACTCCATCTTCACTTCCCACCCCTAGAAAGCAGGTTTCCCTCATGTGATCCTCTAGTCTCACAGGAAGCTCGGAGTCAAATAGACTTTTAACACAACCTCGTGGTTTTCAAGTGTTTCTCTGACCATGACCTACAGTCCCATGTAAGTTTCAAAGGCCACCCAGCTCCTGCTCAAATCCATACACACACTCTAGACTGTTCCCTGCCGCCACATCCCTTGCAAACCAGATGCGCTGGTACAGTCCGTCCTCTTTCCTGCTTGCCTTTTGGAAATGACAGCAGCCCACCCCTCTGAACTCACAATCCCCCGTTGGCCCCACAACCTGCAATATCAAAGCGGCTGGCTCACCGGGTGCATCCCACCCCGGCTACATCACACTCCACACCACCCCAACCTATCTCAGCCACCACAGCCCCAGGACTGCAGTGTTCTCTTGCCCTGGGCCGGGCTCCAGGTCTCCCCTAGACATCTCATTTAGAGAAAAAACAGCACCCTGGGGACTCTCCAGAAGGGACTGGTCTGATGACTGTTAGCCCAGCAGAAGCACGACACCTACTCCGGCTGAGTGCACCATGCACTTGGGCGCTCCCGTCGTGCCTGAGGAGAACATGATGAACAGAGGATGGCTGAAGGGCAGCTGCTCAAACTCAAGCTGCGGCGCCTGCGCACCAGTCCCGCTTGCCAGGAAATCATCCAGGAACACACTGTAGATGAGAACAGGAGAAAAACCAACAGTGACCGTTCCAGAATGCCAGAATAGCTCTGCTGATTCTGCCCACAGCTAGATATGGCCGAGGATCCCTCCACATCTACCACAAGAGCCTGGAGCACTGGCTTGCCTTGGTATCCATGGATACTGAGTGGATATGGAAGGAAGCCCTGTGCCTGAGGAAGGAAAACATCAGGCTCCCAAACCAAGATGGAGTCAGACATGAAGATTAGCCACTGGAGTTGTTTGGATCAAGGGCTGGCTTTTAGAGACACCACACACACACACACACACACACACACACACACACACAGAATCAATACCACTCTATATTTCTAGGAAGACTAGCTCACTGCAAGCCTATCCGATATCCACAGACCCAGGCAGGACCAGTGTGGACCGGTCCACTTGCTTGTTCATACTTCACCTTCCAATGAGTAGCCAGGGACAGGAGTACCTGTCCCACTCCTGAACCTGAAGGCTTCCCCACCCTGGGGCAGAGGCAGCAAGGCAGCATCAGGAAGGCGAGGCCCAAAGCTACCACAAAGCAAATCTGTGTAGCCCCATTTATTACATCCTGGGCCCTACAGCAGCCATGTGTAAATGACTGACCTAGAATAAATACAACTTAGCCAAACCTGCCCTGCCTCGGCCCACAGCCACCAGAAGCCACCAAACGTGGGTGGCCCAGAACCACAGAACAAACAGGAACAGCGGGTCTCCATTTTCTGACAAATCAAACTCTCTCTTCCAAGCAAGGAGGTGGGATGTCATTAAACGGAACGATTTGCTGAGGCTGTGACAACGAGACCCGCCCCACCTGGCATGAGAAGACCAGCCTTGGAGACCAGGGACAGGGGATAGCCTTAAAAAAAGACATTCCAAATGATTCTGACAGCCGCACCCCCACGCACACCTCCTCCGCAGCCCTGCTTGATGAAGTGCCAGTCTAATGGACACTTCCCACTGAGAAAAAGTCCTTCTTTCAAAGGCTCTGTAAATCACAGTAAGTAACTGTTGCCTTTGTTTCTCTTCTAAAAATGAAAAATAAAACAAAACAAAAAACGGGCAGGGGGGGAGAGGTGGCTCTGGCTTGCAGTCCACCGTTGAGGTTTATCTATGACACAGCCAGCAATCTTGAGGAAACAACGGCAGACCACATTCTGAAAAAATCAGGGAGCCCAGTATCACTGTCTTAACTCTCTTCTCAAAACGGCACAGGGCTCCCTACCACGGCAGCCTCAGACAGTAAGGCTGGAAGGTGTGGAGAGGGTGGGGTGGGGGGAACACCTCAGCATGCACTAAGGCTGAGGGTAAGATCCCTGCACAAGTGACCAGGTCACTTCAGCTGTCCCTAGAAGATCCAAAAGTCCACAACCAAAAACAGACCCCCTTGGCCTAATCCACCAGCAAACCACCAATGCCAGAAGAGCAAAGGAGGGGGCGGCGGCAGCCAGAAACAAATAGCATCATTCCCCAGTGTCCTGGCGTATGCGGGACCAACACCCCTCTAACCCCCACAGGGACCAAACTCTGCAGGTGCTTGGCCTGTATGTAAAAGTCAACAGTACCTGCACATGCTCCCAGCCAGAGGACATCCAGAAGGACAGCTGTGTAAGAAGGGGCCCGCCCCCATAAGGTCTGCGCATGCTCAGTACAGACTCATGGCCTCCAAAGATCTGCCATCTATAGTCGGTGAGATCCACAGATGAGGAACCCACAAATCCACAGCCAGGTCCACCCAGACAGCGTCCACACATAAGAACATACCTGTGTGTGCCACATGGGCCACACGTGTGAGCGTGACTGCGCATACAAGTTAAGCAACACCAGCCTCCTCTGCCCGGGCCAGGAAGCCATGCCTGGAGCCCTCCCTGACCACAGCAAGAAAGGAAGGAAGCTGACGGTTCGTTGCTGTGTGGTCTGGAGACTCACCATGGAGGCTTCCCATGTTCCATACCACAGTGAGGCTTTCCGCTAATGGCTTCCCCATCTCAGATATGTGGGACCTAATCTGGGGGTGTGGGGAGAGGTGGCTCCTCACCTGTTGGGGATCTTGGAAATGTCAATCTTCTCCCTTGGGAGGACATAGGGGATCAGCACCACTCGCTGCAGGTCAGGCAGTCCTGGAGGAGGGGTGGGACAAGGTCAGGCCCCCAGCTGTCACCTGCACATGTGCCCAGCACAATGTGGTGGTGGCTGAGGGGTGTGGTCCACAGTACTTCTGGGTCAACCCCTCTCTTCGTACACATGCACATACATCCAGAACTCCTGGGGAGAGCCCCGTCTCTGTGTGCACATACTTGCACACAAGTAAACTCAAGACTCCAGCATACACACACACATACACACACGGTGCAGGACCCCTGAGTACCTTTCACAACTCGCTGCAGCTTCTCCAGGTGGCCATGCTCCTTGCCATTGTAGACAACAGCCTCCACCGAGAAGATAAGTTTCGGCTGAATTTGAGAAAAGCGGTCCAGGACACCCTGAAAATGAGAGAATGGATGGATGGGTCATTGGAGACTATACATGCAGGAGAGGAAACGTCACTGTCAGGACTGAACACGGCCATCTGTCCCCAGCACCTGCAGCTAATATGGGTAGTCCATACAAACTCCAGCCACATCTAGGAAGCAGTGGCCACAGTGAGGAAGGCTGCAGACTCAAACACATGTCCTAAAACAGGCAAGGCCAAACTCCCCTAGCAGAGGGTGCTCACTGCACCGACCACAGCCCAACACGATCCTATGCCGTCTGCCGCCTACAAGGTTCTCTGAAACCTTAATGCCTGAGGAGCCTGCATTCTCCTGTAAGTGTTCACATTCTCCTGTAAGCATGTGCCCTGCCTGGGGAAAGCAGGCTTACCCACGGATCTGTGTACCACACACAGGGGAATCCACAGCCAACCAAGGGTAGCCCTTTCCTAGCTCCCATACAAATTTAATGTGGACAAGCACAGCCTTGGGACCCCTCTGCTGTACCCCCCCAAGGGGAAGAGATCAAAGCACCAAGGTAGACCTCCTCAGCACCCCCTACCCTACCCAGGAGGCCAGCATCACTGCCAGGGAGGGCTCTATTCCTCTCCTTTCTGTGCTTCTGTCAGCAGCTGCTCAGAGATACTCGCAGTGACAGCACACATCACAGACAGGGTCCCCACATGGCTGCAGGCCCAGCCACCTGCAGAGGATCATTAGGTTAATTAGGACCCTAAGTGTGACTAATTAGCCGCTCCTGCCGTGTTGGCAGAGCTCCCTGGGAGACCTCAGCAGAGAGTCAGTGCTGACCCAGCAGGAATCTAAAAGGGGGACAGCTCTAGGTGGGGCCCCTCACCTGCTACAGCAGCATCCCCTCTGCCCTTCTGGCGTTTTGATGCACCCCCAACACCTGATCACCTCAGAGTTAAAGGTTCTCAGACTAAAGTCTCTTCAGTGCTGTCATTTTCCCAATCCCACACTGGCGCAGAGGGCCCAATTCCACGCCCCCTGTGCCAGGCACTGCCGGGGAACCCACCAGGGTCCCCACTCTCCCAAACTATGAACAAAACCAGAAAGCCGTGGGGAAACAACTGCAGGTTCCATTGCTTGGGGTTCCACACTAAAGGAAGCCGCACAGTGCAGGCGGCTCGGAGGAAAAAGGTGCCAGGTGCTTGCTGCACTAGGAGGCTAAGGTGGAGGGAGGATCCTGAGTTCATAAATTCAAGGTCAGGCTGGGCTCACAGTGAGACCCTGTCTCGAAAACAAACAAACTGGATGCCAAGAGATGGCTCAGAGAGAGGGTGGAGGTGCTGGTGGTATTAGCCTGACAGTCGGACTTCAGTCCCTGGAACCCATATACAAGTGGAATGACAGAAGTGACTCCACAGTTGTCCTCTGACCACCACATATGTGCTGTGTCATGTATGCAGCACAAACACAACACACACACACACACACACACACATACAAAACGAGGAAGAGGAGGAGGAGGAGACGCTGACCCCGATGCCAATGCTGACACCAAAGACTACAAGAGCCAGGCATAGTGACACGCGCTTTTAATCCCAGAACTAACCCTGAGGCAGAGGCAGGAAGATCTGTGTGAGTCTGAGGCCAGCCTGGTCTACAGAGTGAGTTTCAGGACGCCTAAAGCTACAGAGAAACCGTATCTCAAAAATAAAAACAAAAACAAAGCAAGAATAAAATTTAAAAAAAAATTAAAACTAAAACCGAAAGGAAAGATTTAGACAGGTAGACTTCACTTATTTTTTCACAGTAAGATCAAATTCTTGCCAAATCTGACTGAGAAGAAAGTTAGTATCCCTGGCTCTCGCTCACACAGCCCCTGACAGAGCAGCTCTCCCCTCAGACAGTCTCTGATGAGGGACCGCCTGCCCACCGTGAACACAAGTGTGCAGCACTGTGAGGTCTAACCTTCTCTGTGAGGAGCTGTCAGCCCTGGGAGTTCCCAGAACCCCTCTGTGGTGCTCTGGTCAGAGCAGAGAGAAAGGGAGACTCCCCTCAGAGTAACGAAGACCCAGCCTTCCTGCCTGTTCCTCTTCTTCCTGCTATGAAAGTCCTCTTTGGACTGGAGAGACGGCTCGGCGGTTAAGAGCGCAGGCGATCCCGAGTTCAATTCCCAGCAACCACATGATGGCTCACAACCATCTGTAATGGGATCCAATGCCCTCTTCTGGTGTCTGAAGACAGCTACAGAGTACTCATAGACATTAAAAAAAAAAAAAAAAAAATGGAAAAAGAAAGTCCCCTTTGCACCCAAAGCTCCCCCCAGGTCAGGGCTCCAGGGATGAAAGCGCTCCCCATCCTGCATCCTTGAATAACCTGATTCCCCTCCAACTCCAGCCTTCTGAGTGGTGAGCATCCAGGACCCGGGTGCAGTAACAATGGTACCCTGCACCTGTCTCCCTCCAGCCTCATCCACCCCATCAACAACAGGTGCCCAGACATTACAGGACTCCTGAACACCTGCAGCACAGACACGGGGGCTGTCCTATTCTTTGCTATAAGAAGCGTTCAACCACACAAGCCCATGAACTCCGCGCTGGCTGGCTCCGTGTCTGAGACTTGAACAGGGATGGAGGTAGGTGGGAAGAAAACAGTTGTCAGTAAAAATACAGAGCACTCTGCAGTCATGCTCACACCTCTAAGGTCTAAGGTGGCTGGCTTCAGACGCACCAGAAGAGAGCGTCGGATCCCATTACAGATGGTTGTGAGTCACCATGTGGTTGTCAGGAATTGAACTCAGGACCTCTGAGTTCAACTGTCTAAGGCATGCCCGCCTTTGACTCTGGTGGCACCAGGACTGAGGAATACTATTGAGAGGAAGGACTGAGTTAAGAACTTCAAGCAGACAATGTCAAGAAGCCAGTGGCTCAACTGGGATTGCAGCCTGACCCCAGCTGGGGACCAGGGCTCCCTGCCCATAGGCTGCTCTGTTGGAGAAACACACAGAATGGAGGAGGTGGGTTCTGAGATGCCTGGGCAGGATCACATGAGGACCTAGAAGGGAACCTCACAGCCAGGCCTGGGGCCAGGGATGGTGGCCAGACAGAAGGAAGGTCAAGTCGGCTATAAAGCTTTAGGCCAGAGAGGCTGGGACAGAGCTACCCTGGGAGGGCGCCAGCCCGTGCGGGGTCTCCATCTCAGAAGACCATCTTCATTCACAGGGAGCCGTAAGGAAGATCCAGCAGCCAGAGGCCTCAGGCTCAGATGTCACAGAGACACCCTCAGCCTTGCTGACAGTACCCAGCCAGCAAAGACAACAAGCATTTATTTCCACATCAGAGTCTGCAGACCGCAGCTCAAGATCCCCTAGCCAGCAGGGGAGGCAGAGAACTTGCGAGGAGCAGCTCGCCTGCTGAGCTCCACAGAGCCCTGCAAACTGCTGCATGCTGCGGTGAACACCCCGCCATGGTGGGTCTGACCTGAACCTGTGCTTAGCAACCAGTCAGGTGTTGAAACCAGCAGCCCACGTGGAGTTCCACAGATGTCCTCCCACAGTGAAGACGGCGGCTGTCCCACTTCCATGCACAGAACCCTCAGGCAGCTCAAGCGGCTTGTGAGAACCGGGGCAACGGGCTGCAGGCTGAGCCGTAAGCACGCAGGCCTTAGACGGTGGCCTCCCTGATGTCTGTAAAACCACCAGCGGCTCAGAAGAAAACAGACAAAGCCCAAAGTGGTTGGCCAGGGCGGCACTGGCTGGGTCACCTCCTGTGGGGTGATGGCCCACAAGCCCGCACGTGTGAGCTACACAGCGCACAGCAGAGTAGCAGCTGGCAGAGAAACCAAGGCAGGCCAAAGCGGTCCTCATCATCCCAGACAAATGTGCCTGTCCTCCCTGGAGCACCACAGCCAAGGGCACAGCCCTAAAGGGCTCCTGGTCACTGACAGTGATTCCGACTGCAAATCCACCTGCCTGTACCCCGCCCTACTATAAAATGCCTGGCCCAACACACACACACACACACACACACACACACACACACACGACATGCGATGCCCTGGGTTTCATCCCCTGCACTCCATAAAACCAGGTGCAGTGTCAGGCGTGGTGGCGCACGCCTTTAATCCCAGCCCTCGGGAGGCAGGGGCAGGCGGATTTCTGAGTTCGAGGCCAGCCTGGTCTACAGAGTGAGTTCCAGGACAGCCAGGGCTACACAGAGAAACACTGTCTCGAAAAACAAAAAAAAGTAAATCACAACAGATGCAGCCTGGCACACCGCCATCCCAGAGAGGTAGACAGGAGGATCAGAAGTTCAAGGTCATCCTCAGCTACACAGTGAGTCTGAGACCGGCTTGGGGCTGTGTGCTAGCGTCGATATGGACCTGGGACTGACCCCACCAAGAGGAGAGCAGTTCATCGAAATGGGAAAGATATCCCCACTCCATTGCAGGTTACACAATATACATGACTAGCACTTAGCTGGGCATAGTGGCACAGGCCTTTCACCCCAGCACTTGGGAGGCAGGGCAAGTAGTGTAAGTTAGAGGCCAGCCTGGGCTACAGTGAGTCCAGGTCAGCCAGGGCTACACAGAGAAATGATGGTAACATATGTCTCAAAAATTTTGTACATAAATATTATCTCAGAAATTATATATATTATACATATAATATATAATTTAATATATAACATATATTACATTTATATACTACATAAATTAACGGGGGTATAGAAAGCCTAAGACAAGGCGTTCTCTCTCTTCAGGGAAAGGCAGAGCTCAGAGCATGAGCCCATGGCCGGGCCTCTGACCAGTTCCAGTTCCCAGCTCCCGTTCCAGACCCTCCTTCCGGCTGGTTTTCACCCTGAACAAGGGTGATCAATGTTGGGGAAGCAGTGTCTGAGCGGCAGCTTCAGTGACTTTGGATCTGACCCAGGACAGAGTTCACAGGGAACAGGTGTGGAGCAAACAGAGGGCCTGCCAGAGGACAAAGGACTAGGGGCCTGCAGGCAAGAGGCTGCTGCTCCCGATGCCTTTCAAGAAGCTGTCATTTCTGTCCCAAGACTTAGCAGCCAGGTCCCCAGCCAGGCAGCTCTAGACTGACTCGCTTGCTGTGAAGGCAGGAGAGAGGACCGATGAAAGGAGGCCCTCCCTAGAGTCTGCACTGAGTGGCTTAGCATAGCATCCTAGCAGGAAGGCAGCCACCTCCTCCAGTCAGACCTGAGTATAGCCAAGGCCCTGCAGAATGGAGGAGACAATAGAGCCCTGCTGCCCCCTAGTGTCCACGACAGCAAACAAACATTATACACCCAGCCAGCAGCCCCTCAGCTGGGACTCCAGACTGCAAGACAAAAAGCGAGGAAGCCACTAACCGGAAACCAGTCCTCTGGAGTCGCAGGCCTCTGGTGATAGCTCCTACCCTGAAGAGGACAGACCAGGCCACTGGAGGGCCCTCCGCCACCCTGTACCCACCATCCCATGGCCAATTCTAGAGTTCTACCTCAGGTCCACAGCCCCACAGGCCACCCCAGCACTGAAGAGAACTCTCCGTCCTGGTGGTCAGTACTTACTGACCCACGCACGGTTAAGAGAATCCCAGGCACACAGGCCTCTGCATCCATCCTCTCAATGCCCAGAGTGCACCGTGGGTCCCCACCCCAGCCCCATCCCAGGCTCTGGACCTCGGGTGGGCAGTCTCATACCAAAGGCCCTCTGTCTCCTTACTCTAGCCATTTCCTGAGGGACCCTAGCAGAACAGCACCCAGGGCCACCTTGTTAGAACCTCCCACGGGGACTCCATGGACCCCAACTAGCTCATCCAACCCCACAGAATATCCTAGGGCCAGAAGGCACCTGTGGAGTTTCGGTCTAGGCCAAGTCTTGTTGATCCCAGACAGTCCCGGAATCAGGTATGGGAAAGGGCACCGGAAACGCCATTAGGCAGGGAAAGGGCACCGAAAGTGGAAAAGGACACACAGGCCTCACCTCAGCTCTCTGGGCCATGGACCAAAGTGATGGGCCCTGAGCAACCCACACTTTCCTCTATGGGAAGATGAGTTCATACCTCAAAAGCGTTTGCCAAGAGGATACACTTTAAAGCAGACAAGAGTTTACACATTAACCCCTGAGAGTGAGCCAGGAGTGCAGCCCAAACTCAGCCCAGGCACTCAGACCAACCCTCAGCTGCTGGCCACACCAACTAACCCAGCCTGGGTCAGAAGCAGCTGACCTCAGGACAGCAGCTGGCATGGACACCACATGAAAGAGCTGGCGTGAACACAGTAGGCATGGATACCACATGAAACAGTTGGCACGGACACCATGTGAAATAGCTAGTGTGGACACCACGTGAAACAGCTGGCAGATACCACAGGTCCTCCTAAAGTTAACATCCTCCCGGCACTTGTGAACCCAGGATGTCCGTGGCCCCACTGACCCAACAGTGATGGCCGAAGCAGGCCTTCCTCAGTTGCTACAGCACACTCCAGCAGCCTGGGCCACTCTAGACACACTCTGAGGACCAGGGTTCCTCAGACAGCCCAACCCAAGATCAGAACAGACACTGAGGAACCTCACAGAGTCCCAAAGCCTTCATGACACCAGCTCAACACTGATTGCTGCACAAGCCACCCGACACACATACACACACACACACACAACCGCTAAATGGCACACATCACCCGATAACGGAGAAGCAAGAACCAGCGGGCAGGGCAGGACTTTGACGAAGGAAACAAGAACCAGGCTGCACACTTGAAAACAAGGTCCAAGTCACGTGAGGTGGCTTACACCCGTCATCCTAGAACTTGAAAGTCCAAGGCAGGAGGAGTGCCTCGGGCTCAAGGGTAATCTGAGCTATCGAGAATGACGTTGTCTAAAGAAAGAAGAAATTAAGTTAAATTGCTCAAACCCGATCCCTGCTCAGCATGAGTGTGTGTTAGGCACATGCTCAACTGTTCAATCCCCGGCACCAAAGACAAGATCCGACCCCTTGCAGATCCTTCCTCCTCCCGCTTAAGGCCACCCAGAGAGACACTGGCAGCTCCGCTCAGACAGCCACAAGCTCCAAGGGGGTGGAATCCCATCCCATCAGAGACAGTCTTTGAACCTGTGGCACCCCTACAATGGGACCCCTAACTCACATTTACACCAAAGTCCGGTGAGGTAGAACTCCAAATGGCCCCAATACTGGCAGCAGCCAGCATGGCCTCCACAGCATGCGCACTGTTGGGTAGATAACCTGTAGGAGGAAGGGGAGAGAAAGCCTTGGGTTGAGGGAATCAAAGCAACAGACTTCCAGAAGTTTCCCCGGGAGACCTAAAGTATCTGAGAAGCAGAAATGCCATCCGATCCACTCACTGTATGTCCCGAATCCATTTTCTACCCTTGCCGGCTCTTCTCCTCCACTCCGTTCACTCCATTCAGTCCCTCAAGCATTCTGAGCTTCTCCTGCCCCAGGGCCTTTGCATATAAGCTGTTGTACTTCAGCACAGTATCACATACACCAAGTCTTCCACACTCAGTACATACCTGTCCTTTGGCTCTTAGATCACATGGCACTATTTCTGGGAGGCCTTCTTTAAGCTAAGCACTTAAGAACCACAGTGGAACTTCCTGACTTCCCCTTACCCACCTAACCTTGCATGTACCAAGTATTTAACCTGAGGTTCTCAGGTGAGGGCAAGGGCGTCACTTGTCTCCATCTTTGCGAATGCCTTTCACCCTGCCCCATATGCCCTAAAATAGAGGTTCTCGACCTTCCTAATGTTGCAAGCCTTTAATCCAGTTCCTGATGCTGTGGTGACACCCACCCATCTGCTACATCCACTCCAGTAGTGACAAGCACGACAGGCCCTGAAAACCTGGGCACTGTGCCGAGGTGAAAAGTTCATGGAAACTTAGCCTCCTGGAATCGTGGCATCCTGTATATAGAATGCTCCAATGTCCTTGCTTTAGTTGGTCAATGGACCTGTATGCTTTCCCTTAATATTGCTTTATTACAAGTGCTCCTAAGGATTGATATTTTGACATATAGCTAAGTTAGATTCTAGGCAGTCCTTGATCCAACCTTGGGCATGGATAGCTAAATCACTGCCCTACACAGAAATTTACCATTATCTAGGAAGAAGGAAGTTTGTGACCTAAAGAGGAACCAGAGTAGATACTTAGAACTATAGATAGCAGAGTTATACCTATACACAAGTATTTACAATGGCCTAGGGGGAAGGTGGACTATACAGTAGACTAGAGTAGGAACTATGGCAAGGACACAAAGCCCCTGGCTTCTAAGATTAAGTGGACCTTAGGTGAAGCTCTTTTTGATCCCAGTTGTTAACATTGAGCTTTACCCCAGTAGGTTCCAGCAAGTTCTTCCGTGTTTGTATTCCTCTGTTTTGTGTAAGAATCCAGTACCCTCTTTGTACCTTGCCGGTGTGCCACCCAACTACCCTATTTTCTTCTGTATAAAAAGTTTGATGCTCAATTTGACAAATTACATTCAGATCCACACTCCCTTGTGTCAAGTCTGTCTGTCAATTCCCGCTGACTCTATGCCTATCTGTCCGAACCCCTGATTCCCATGGGTTGAGGGGGGCCGATTAGGCCTGGTCCGTGGCACCCATCAAATTGTTTTCACTGCGATGGTATAACTGTAATTTTGCTACAGTTACAAATGGTATAGATACCTGTGTCTTCTAATGGCCATAGGGGACCCCTGTGGAAGGGCTGTTGACCTCCAAAGGGGCCGAAACCCACAGGTTGAGAACCACTGCCCTAAGAAATGTGCTGGCATATGGGTAAGTGGAACAAGAGAGGACAGGTGAGCACACACATACAGGGAGAGCTATACGTAAGCCTTTGGGGCAGAATGAGTGGAGGCCCCATCACCAGGCAGGTTGCCATCCCGACAGGAAGGCAGAGAACACCTGTGGTCAGAGGAATCACCATCAACAAAACAGACATTTGGGGTCTAAACGACCTTCTCCAGAGAAACAACAGCAGTCTGGACTCTACCTTTCAAAGCACACACGTGTCCCCGGATAGTCCACAGGCACTCGGAGGGCAGGGCTCGGGCACTATTCCCCTCAACCCTACAAGAGCACTCTGGTGCCTGGCAGGTGGCAAGGCCCGCTACAGAGGTGCTCACTTGCCTGGGAGCAGACCTGAAGAGCCTCTTCACTGTGGTTCCCCAAGGGGGGCCCGGACTCATGGCCTAGGGGATTGCGCCATCCAGCAGGCTTCCTGTCCTCCCCGCTAACCAACAAGCAGCCCGCCCTCCTCCTAAGCCATCAGGTCTACCTTGGGGATCATACTGCAAGCAAAAGCAAACAGCTGTCAACAATTTAATGCTTATCCTCAGCCCAGCAGGTACCCGTGCCGCTTCCGTGGCTCTCACGTGGAGCTACAGTAAAGGCAGTGGGAAAACGACTGACTACGAGCAACAGAAGGGCAGGCCAAGAGCTAGGCAGACAGAAGAGCCCTGGCCGTTGAAGCAAGTCCCTGCCCCAGGCAGAGCCCAGTTCAGAAACGGATCTTAACGGTCTCCAGGCAACCCTGGCTCTGTGTTTCCTTCTCTCAGAATCACCTGCTGCTGCAGATGGATTTGGAAAAATGCAAATGAGGGCTGGTAGCTCAGGGGTGGAGCCTGGCCAAGCATTGGCCCTGAGTTCCAAGTTCCAATCCAGTCCCGGGGAAACAAGCTGGAGGGAAGAAAAACAAAAAGAAGGGGCTTCCCCATTGCTTAGCTGGATTTTAAAAGGTGGCAAGGGCTGGGGGCAGAGGGGATGCTGGAGAGATGGCTCAGTGGCTAAGAGTATTTGGCTGCTCTTCCAGAGGTCCTGAGTTCAATTTCCAACAACCACAGCTTACAACCATCTATAATGGGATCTGATGACTTCTTCTGGTACGCATGAAGACCAAGCACTCAGATACATAAAATTCAAAAATAAATCTTTTTCATTTATTTTTTATTAATTTACTTTATATCCCAATCAATCTATTAAAACAACAACAACAGAAAGTCAACAGCTTAAATAGGACCAAGAAGGACACAAGAAAAGTGAGGTTTCAACCTTTAAAGCCCACATTGGCTGACTGCAGTGATGCATGCAGAAGGACCAAAGTTCCGGGGCAGCCTGGGCTACATAATAAGAGCCGGTCTGAAAATTGAAAATACAAACAAGATGGGCAGTGGTGGCGCACACCTTTAATCCCAGCACTTGGGAGGCAGAGGCAGGTGGATTTCTGAGTTCAAGGCCAGCCTGGCCTACAGAGTGAGTTCCAGGACAGCCAAGGCTATACAGAGAAACCCTGTCTCAAAAATACCAAAAAAAAGAAAGAAAGAAAGAAAGAAAGAGGAAATGCAAACAAATGAAACCCTGAACAGACTGACTGCTGGCTCAGCCTCCCATGCATTCACCTAACAGCTATTTATTAGACTCCAGCTATGTGCGCTTGGCCTTCCACAGCGTGGATCAGGCCAGCAACGGAAACAGGGCCTATCTTCAGGGACAGACACAGAGTCGGTCCCTGGGGGCTGCAGAGCAGACAAACAACACAAAGGGGACATCGGAGGCCATGAGCTCACAAAGAAAAGCCAGGTTGATACTGGAGATGGGTGAGGAACGGCCCAGGCAGGCATTGCCAGGGTGGACCCGAGTGAGCAGTGTCTGCTCACCCTGATGCCAGGTGCTGTGGGGACAAAGAACACGGGCGACAGAGTGGCCCGTGCCTTTCCTGCCAACCAGCACAGGTCGTACTCACTCCATGCCCTGCCCACTGCCTAAGAAGGAGCTGCAGGGCTCCTGGGCCAGCCCTGGACCTGGTCCCTGTGATGTGGCTGCAGACCAACCCTCTGCAAACACAAGTTGGCGCCTGTTGTCAGGCAGTGCCCTCCGGGAGAGGCATGCTCTGCCAGAAACAGCACTTAACAAGTCAGAGCATCGCCCTGACCTACGGCCTCGTCCAACTGAGGGCCAGGGATTGAGTCCCAAGCTGTCCTGGAAGAATAGTTTGCCCGAGGCACACCCTTCTGGCACTAACTAACCGAAGTCACTGGGTAAAGTACAGATCCCCACAGGCCTTCCTGTTGCTTGGAACTGAAAGCAAAAGGAGACCCGGAAAGGTGGCTGAGCTCTTAGCAGGAAGTGCAATGCCACCTGAGGGATATTCAGGAGGGACATAGAGGCCTGCAGACTCCAGCGTACCTCCTGAACAATCCCCCACAAGCTTGTGCACCCAAGTCCAGAGCCTCCCCTCTGCCCACTTCCACCGCCTGAGGGGTCTGCACATCTCTTTTCCTGCCTTGTGTCAAAAGTGGGGAGGAAGGCTATAAGGAGTAAGGCTTCGAGCAGCTGTGGGGTGCAGGGAGGCAGAGGTGAAAAAGCTGTGACAGATCAGTGACAGATCAGTGACAGATCAGTACAGAGACATCTGTCACAGTGCCCTTGCTCCTACAGACACCTTGTTCCCAGCAGCCGCAGGGCCTTTGCACAGGCTGTGTCTGCTGCCTGGCTCCATTTCCCCCTCCATGCTGCCCCGTGGCAACGGAACTAACTCCTGCATGCATCTCTGTTAATCCACCAACTGCACAGACCACTCCTGGACACTCTTGCCCCTTTCCCCTCTGGAAACAAAAAAAGAGAACCCGTGGCCCTTCCAGAACAATAAGAGAGGGGAGTCTTAATTTATCCTTCTTTATCTTTGCTTTTCTTAATGTTGTTATTCGTTCTGTTTTGAGACAGGATCTCCCTGTGAAACTGGTCTGACAATCCTCCTGCCTCAGCCTCCCAAATTCTGGAATGATGGGTGTACCAGAACACCCAAGACTCTTTCTGCAATTCACCCTGTGTCAGCCCTGACCCGTGTACGTGGTCATACAGTGGTGTGTTCTACACACAGCTAAACTTTTTTCAAGTTTCAAGTCTCTCACCTTCTGGGCCATTTTGTTGTTGATTTGCTTTGATTTGGTTTGAGTTTGGGTTCTAAGGACTGAACCATCATAGCACTTACCAAAGAGGGGACAGGAGGGAAGAGAACAAGGAGATCGGGGGAGGGAGAGAAAGGCCCTTACCGACCACACGGTCCCCTTTCTTCACGCCCATCTTCCTCATGGCGGCTGCGAACAGAGCCACCTGCTGCCGCAGCTCTTCAAAAGTCACCTTCACGATCTCCTCTCTGCCTTCCCCTGAAGAGAACAAGGACTGCTCAAGCACAGATCAGGATGGGGACCAACCGGTGC